>NC_134172.1:55770395-56073425 GCF_964188355.1 Buteo buteo | reverse complement strand
ACAATCCAGCACTGTGCGAGCTCAGTTTATTACATTGGATCTTTCCTCAATGGGTACACATCCATGAAGTCCCCGTGCAATGAGGTAAAACCCTTCTACAAACGGTGAGAGACAGGGAGTAAAGGAGAGAGTGTGCAACACACCCACCGTTTCATCAGTGCAGATGGAGTGTACTTGGGTCCCAAACATAACTGAGGTGAAGATGAGAAATAGGAGAGCCTCAAAACACAAGAGGATGAGAAGAATCACTGTAGTTGGTGGAGAGAAGGAACTGCATTCTGTGAAGACAAAACAACAGAGTTGGAAGGGGAGAGATCAGGTAGTGCAGCAGCTGCAAAACACCTGCTAAGCCATGAGTTTTCCATACTCAAACTATCAAAATAAATTATATGATCACATTCTCAAAAAAGTGCACAGGGAAGCTCTGACATTCTTGAGAATATTCAACAATTAAATGATCAGTCCTGCAAGTTTAAAAAAAAGCAAAACCAAAAAAAGCCTGCAACACTTCCAGAATGCAACATTCTTTTCCACTTAGGTGTTTCCCCAGCACACTGGCTAGGACTCTACTCTGCTCCATTTCACCTGTAGCTTCTCCCTTAAACCTTAATCTTAACAGATTTTCCACAACGATAAAGTCCATTAGAAATCTCAAGCTAGTGGTCAGGACACAAGGATAATTATTTCTGTTGCACCAACATAAAACCAGAGTATGCTTCCTTTCATAACTGCTTTAAGTCATAACCTAAAGAAGGACATACTAAGCCAAATTCTTACTTTTCCTTGTACTCTATAGTGCAAACTCAAGCAAGAGCTGAAAAAAAAATCTGAGGAGGTAACTGTAAAAGAGGAGCAGAAGAAAGGAAGAGGAAGAAAAATGTTATAGGGCAAAAATCACAGTGCTGAGTATTGTAAATGTCAGAACACCTCCAGATTTTTCTGAAATCCAAGAAACCAGTATCACCAAAACCCTCTATTTTTCTCATGAGATGTTAAGCTTTAACAGATACACCATAATCAGGGGCTAACACAATCAGCACAAATCCAAGGCAGGTGGAACAGATCCATCTCTCTTAACAGCTCTGTTCTGCCACCTAAACCTGGAACAGGCAGGAAAAGTGCTTACCCCCCAGATACAGGCTCTGACAAAGGGGGCAAAGGAAACTCTGTCTTTTGATGTACCCTTCCCCTATAGCCCTGGCCGCTGTAGTCAAATCCAGATGTTCTCAGTGACAGCTGGCAGCTGTTTTACAAAGCTTTGAACCGCAGAACAATCTTGTCAAATTCAGTTCATATGTGTAAAGGTACCCATCCCCTGCAGTATTATAAACTAAAACCGGCCATTATATTGAATGACACAATTGAAACTCCAAGAAAAATGAAGCTAATGTTCTTCCAAAAAAAAATCCACAAGCAGCATATACATCTGCACACATATTCTTTGACAGCTTGCTGTTTGACTCAGCATTACCTAGAAGATCTCCTACATCCATTTGTTTTTAAAAACACATCTCAACTGGCTTTGTGAAAATTTATTCACTGGCGGCTCTGGAGTGAGGGCTGGGGTTTTTTTCATTTGTTTGTTTGGGTTTGGGTTGGGTTTTTTTGTGGAAAGGAATTGTTTGTTCTCGTGAGGATGGATTTTTGGATCTGAGTTAGCATGTCTTCTTGGCAGTCTTGCAAGAATGATTCACACTACCCTTTTAATAAAAGCATACACATTCTTCTTATCTTGTGTTGACATTCAGGAGATTAGTGCTGTGTTCACGTCAACAGTAGATTATTGCACACATACTATCTAGGTGTCTTCACATCTCAGCTTCTCCCTAGGCAGTATCAGGCTTAAGTTAAAACAGCACTTTTCAGGACAGAGATCCCAGCAGGTCAGAAAGAATTACGAAGTTCCAGGATTGACCATTAAAAAAAAAGTCAGGCAGCAGAGGTAGCAGAGCGGACCCCTGATAGCAGTCTTCTGAAACCAGAATAAAAGGGGTTGCCTTACAAGCAAGCTGCATTATAAGGTCTTATTCATAGGCTAATCTGGTATTTTAATGAGGCATTTTGTTAGTACTCACTTGTCCAGTCTTCTTCAAAGCAATACAAGAAGTGAAATCCCACCATGATTAAAGCATGCAGGGAAATCAGTGCTATATACATCTGAAAAATAAAGGATGTAATATAGGTATCAGGTAAGTTTAAAGACCAAAACGCTAAATCTTCTAAACACTAAAAAAAATCAAAGCATTAAGACTTCAAAAAAAAAAACCCCAAACCACAAACCACCCCAAAAACCACCAAGCCCTCCCATTCCCCCTAAAAAAGCACCCTGAAGCTCGCAAATGCCACGACTACACAGACTCATTCTGGCCTTACTAACAGCTCTGAGTGAACTCGAGGGAGACTGCTTAATTCAAAGCCAGCTGAACACAAAACCCAGCCGGACACAAAACCCAGCCTCCTGTGCCCCAGTGAGGCCTTCAGCACAGCTTACTGTCCTTATCTCCACTGAGTACAGCGCAACTTTTGGAGAACAGCAACACTCTGACATTGAGGTATCATGTTGTCAAAGCTTACATCCTTGCTCTTGAGAGCACTAGATTCCCAGAGAAACAACAGCTAATGCACAGCTAACCACAAAATGCACTGTATCTGTTTTTCAGCACAAGTTTCAGAAAAATTTTTTTTTTTCCCCAGTAAGTATTTTTCCCCGAGGCAGATACTGGCACAGAAAGTTTCTCTCAAGCTTTAATACTTTGTACTTAATACTTTTTGTTTTAAATTAGGTCTTAGCTTTGTAACAAAAAGCTTTACACTATACACAATGCTACATACACTACAATTTACTGAGACATGGCTAAAAAGATGACTGTCCTGAACATACAGGCTCTGACAGAGGTCGGCAGATATTACAAGGGAGAGAGATTTTGTTACAAGAAACCCCTGTGGAAACAGTAAAAGGTGACAGGAGAGTATTTTGTTTTTCCTTGCAAGTTGAGCGTGCTGCCGTTCTTTCACCTCCTCAGGTCTCAAAAAGAATAACCAAGAACAAAACCAGCAACCCTTATTCTGTTTCTCTCAACTACATTAAGTATGTAACACAGTCAGCTTGAAAGTAGATGTCAGTTTTTAATAGAAATCCTTTTGATAGAATTAAAACACCTAGCTCACTCCTCAGGGTGAAAAAAAACTTGCTCAAGGGAAAGAAATGGGATTTGTTTTGTTCTGTAATCCACATCCTAACAAACCACACCATAGAACAGTAAGCCTTTCCATTTAACTGAAAACCTCCCCCTTGTTACTTGGAAATCAGAGAACATTCTTCCTTGAACCTAGAGATGTCTCAAAAGATTTATTAATAAAACAGAGCATCACTGAAACTCAGCCATGTAATGTTCACGCTACTCCCACGGGATACTTGCAGTTCACTTTGATGAAACAGATTTCAACCCTTTCAGAAATATGTAGTATTCAAGTTTGCACTTCTGTTTTCTTACTCGTGATGCCACAGATGTAGTACAAAAAGTCAAACACCTCCTTGGTTTTCAAGTATGCAAATAAACCACTTGCAAGTAAAAGGTGGATAATTCTTGCCAAAGGGGATGCAGGCTTCCCACTCCTCACTTAAGATGTGGCAACAGCTCTTATTATATGATTCCACACAGGTACTCATACAACTACAACATTTAGGAACCCTACATACGGCCTGGGACCCTACCAGCCACAGTACGGTGTAAAAGGATGGCCCACACCTCAAAGAGCTCAACACCACGATAAACTACTCACATTCCGAAATAGGGGCCCAACAACTGTCAACACAAACCTCACAAAACCCTGGCAAATACTTCCTATGATGCCTTTTTCCTGTTGTCATGTTGTGTTTGTTTCCTAATCAGCGGAACAAAAGTCTGCAACAGTTCCCTGTAAAGTTCTTCTGAAACAGGAAAGAAGAGAAAGCCAGCCTTTGGAGCTGTTTCACAGACTACACACAGCATTTCAGCGCTGCCCGTTGGACAACCTCAAGCACCACTTGCAAAATACTTACTGTAAACAGTACAAAGTACTTCTGGTTATTCTCTCCTACACAGTTATTGACCCACGGGCAGTGATGGTCCATTTTCCGAATACACCTCTTGCAAACACTGAAAGAATACAGGTCTTTATTTATAGCACATTTCATTCCTTAGCATAATATTCACATCAGTGGTTCTGCCAAAATATGGTTTGAACAATACATTCAGACAGATGGAAAAAAAATCTGTGATTTAGTTTAGTTTTAACCTATTTGGTCCGTGAAAATGTCCACAAATTAAAACCAAACAAAAACCAGAAAGACATGAAAAGCAGAAATGAATATTTTTCAGAGTTGCTAATAACAGACTAAGGTTTATTTACCAACATCAGCTGGTAGCAGGAACTTGCAAAAAAGAAAATTAAATAAAGCATTAGAAAAGATTCTTGACATCAAGGTAAGCCACAAACTAGCATAAAACAGCTGTGGCAGTCAGTCAGGAAGACAGTACCACAACATACATTCAAGGTAAAATTAGATGTTAAAACACTTCACAAAACCAGAATAATAAAATCAAAATTCAAATTCTTGGCAGCACACATATTGTGGCTAGAAGTCAAATAATTAAAAGATTATTACTTTGTCTGAACATCATTCTCTTGCTTAGTCAGTAACTGCTTCAACTCTCATAATAAAGGAAGTCTTTTTCTCTGCCGCTTCCTCATATGATAGGAGACGAAAGGCAGTCTCCTGATACCACATTGCACAAACAAGCACAGAAATCAAATATGAAAAAACACAAAACCCCCAAACAAACAATAGACCCAGAAAGGAAACAGCCATTCCAGAACAATTCTGGCAGCACTGAAACAGAAAGGATTGAGGGCTCTGCTAATTTAATTTTCTTCTTGTAACAAAAAATATTTTGACCTCAATATAAACAATAAACTTCAACACCCAAATGCTTAAGGGAAACTCAAACAAAACCATAAACACATTCTTATGAGCACATATGAATAAATAATAGAAAACCTCTCCGTCAGAACAGCCTCGCACTCACTCTACATGGGGGGGGGGGGGGGGGGGGCGGGGGGAATCCCCAAGGATACATGCCGTGCCTGAAAAACAAGTGAGTTGCTATAGCCCTGATCCTAAATGAAAGGTTGGTCAGGCAGTCCCCCAGCCTCCTGGCATGGGGCCAGACCAGGAGCTGCTTCTCCTCAGGCAGGCACAGGTACCCTGTTACTTGCCAGCCCCAGGTGCAGTGGAAAACAGGAAAAGCCTTGTTTCGCTAGGATAAACAGCCTGAAATGATTTTTGAGCTACATGGGGACTAAAATCAGCTGGCACAGTAAAAACAATTTATCTGCCAGATAGCATCATACTTCATACGACAAGTATAAATTACTGGTTTAAAAAAAAGGGGGGCAGAGGCAGGGCATGTGGTGTAAAGCAGGAGGATGTCTGTCTCCCTGTGGTCTAATTTACTGCATGCAGATGTGCACACGCTTCTCTTGGGCTCTGAAACGGGTAAGTACCCAAGCAACCCCTTCAACCGCTCCTAGATCCTAGATCCCCAGAGAGACAACCTGAAGCAGCCAAGCCAAAAATGACCTCTGTGAAGGAGATCGCTAAGGCTGAGAGATTTTATTCCATGCATATGGACCAAGAGCAGCTGGATGACAGGCAGAACACAAAACTAGATGGTAGAAAAGGAAACACAGAAACTAAGACTGAAAACTATAGGCAGCAGGGATTGCCCATACTCAGACACTCTCCCCCTGCTCAACCACGCAGCTTCCAAACACTGGCAGGAGTAGTTTGCTGGGCATGGGGGACTCACAAAATAGCCTATGAATCAAAAAGCACCCTGGTCCCTCAGGCATACAGCTAGCAGTATCTCCTGCTGATGCATATGCACAACCTTGATGTGTTGAAGTCCAATAAATTCCTCTACCCCACAAAAACAGGTTTGACTGAAGATTCTCAACAGCATCAGTACTCAGTGGATCAGTTTCCCAAATCTTAATGTCTAAAAAAGTTATCTTAAAGCATAGAAAAAATGGAGATGACATTTTGTGTTTAGCCAAAGAGTCTCTCTCGTTCACCTACACTGCCAGTCATCAGCAAGACAGCATTTTAGATGCAAAGTTTCATTCATAATTGAAGAAGTGTCAGAGGGGATTCTACACTAGCATTCTACAGTAGCATTAATAAGTGATAGGCATGATCACATTGCTCCTGCTGAAAACCAACTCCTGATTTTGATTAAAATAAAAAAACAACAAAAAAAGAAAAACATTTGCAAACTAAAGCTCTGAAAATAAATATGAAAAATGAAAACAGCAGAACAAGTTTGTTCAGCTCAGTACCACATATTGCCCTCCCCATAAGACCCCTGCATGATCAGCAGTAACCTGGATACAAACTCTCTCAGGATGTATAGGGTTTTGAGTAGGTAAGGAAGGGGCACCAGTGCAAACTCATTAACTACTTTTTTGGAAAGCAGGTTCGCTTGCTTTAAAAGCAGAAGAGAATTTTAGGAAGTGGTTATTTTTTTTTGCTCACTGCTTTTAGTACTAAAACGCTCACTACCCGTTACTCTCTTCAGGGAAGTTTATCCCACTGGAGAAAGAAAGAACATGACAGATCAGTAGCCATACTGATCTATCACAAAGCACAAAACAAAGTCACAGTACTCAATGAAAATGTTGAAGTCAGAACTCTTAAAAAATATTTACGGTTACCTGAACTTTAGTTTTAACTTAAATATAACTTCTAAATAGAATCTACAGTTAGACAAATGGGTTTGTGAATAAAAACAAAAATAGAAAGGACATTGACCTTTTGAGAGACATTACATTTTATGGATTTCTATCCATTCTGGTATATAATGTCTCTTTTTAAGTCACATGTACACGAAGATTTAAGCAATGTCAATTACAGGTCTGGAGTCAAGGCATTCATTTTAAGTCTTTCTCACTTCGCAAGAAGTGGCCCCAGCCTGCTATAGATGAAAACTTCTCTCAGAAAAGGCCTGAGATTTCTTCAGAGAAGCTTGAATGTGCCTGGCACTATTGACAACAGAATTCAGATGCCAATCTCTGAACTTAACCACTCCAGTCTGAGACTCCAATATCAAAGCACACTGGGTAATTCTTGAGGTCTTGACAAAAGGGCAATCCTCAGAAAAGACTTTACCTGCAGTGATGTGCTCTGTCAGGTTTGATGCTACAACACTTTGGGCACTTGTAAACCACCTGTCCTGGCTTTAGCTGTAAACTCTCAATGAACTCCTTTGTGGCATTACCTTTGGGTACAGCACCCTGCAGAAAAAAAAAAAAAAACCAAACCAGAAGATTAACCTGTGGACATTACAAGTGCTAAGAACAATAAGATGACATAAAACAATGGGAGGGGAGGGAAGAGAAAGAAATAAAAACTTCCCTAAGATCAACAGAGTTTCGGGAAGAGCAAGAAGATTCAAAAAAGAAATTAAAATGAGGTCCTAGTATATGGAACCACACACTTAAACATTATTTTGGTGGTTTGTGTTTTTCTGAACATCAGCAAATCCTCACTTAAACAATCAGTCTTTTGTAATCCTATAGTAACCTTACAATATTTAAGAATCCTCATCCCTCTCTTCACATCTATCAACAAATTTATCATGCCAGTGTTTCATATCACAAACTAGAAACCGCAGATGTTTTATTCCAGTAGAAGCAGCTACTTACGAAGTATCACTGTGTACACTATGTTGCTGGTAAACGCCTCATGTATTTATAGCTATGCTTCCATTGCGTATTTGTTATTTGTATTAGGGTTTAACATTCAAACAGTGAACACTAAGAAACCTCCCACCTGAATAAGACTAGGCAAAACTTTCTTAGTTGTGCAATTGCCACTTTAAAATTCATGTCTTTAAACAGGTAATGTATTGCTGCTGCAGGACTCTTGAGTTCAACAGTTTCTAGCCCTTCTAGGGCTCAAAAAAACCCAAACAAAACCGAAAACCAAAGGTCATGAAATATACTGTATTAAATCGGTGCTGGTACATTGGCATAAATGCACCTCTGCGGATCTACGGCTTTTATACTGAAATAAAAGCAGGGCTGTAACATTTTAACAGATTTCTGACGGAACAGGTTTTTTTAACACATCTATACAACCTCCCAACAGCAATAAACAGGACTAATACACATCAGTGAGAGAACTGCACATTAAATCATTACTACAAGGCTTTCTTGAGCAGTCTTTGGGTTTTTCCACAAAAACCTCCCAATAGGCCTGATCAATTTAAAAATTACCAAGACCAATTTCCACAAAATGCTACAACTGATGTTCTCTCTCTTTAGTACACAGCAAAGCTCAAAACCTTAGGAATGTTTTTGGCAAGAATCCACAGGAAGCAGCTCCTGAAAAGCATGACACACATTACCAATTCTGAAGAATTCAGGTGTTCATTTATTTATAACAAGAATTCCTGTTTGTTTGCCTCAGCAGTGCTTTCTGTTTCATTCTGATCCTAGATGTGTCCCTGTTTCCCCATATACTGGCAGCCTCCTTCATCCCTGACTCACACTGTCTGCCAGATGTTGCTGCATCCCCTCACTTTATCTCCCCTCCTCCATTTGTTTAGCTGATTTCCTCATAAAAAGCTCTACAAAGAATAGAACAAAAAATTCGGACTGGCTCTCACCATCGACACACAAAAATCCCACCATGTGCTAGGAATTAATGTATCCTTTCCCAATTACTCTGCATAGAGATTGTATCTGCTTCTCCAACTCTGCTTGCCCAGTCTGCTTCAGAAAACAGCTTTTGTTTCAAATGAGTCCCTGCTAACTCTGCAAAATAATTCCAGTGACCTGAAGGTCCCGAGGCATTAAAGCCACACAGCATACAATAATTAACAGCAGCAACAATGAAAACCCCTAGGATATCAACTATATAACAAATTGCTGCAACCCTGTATTCCCAAGTCCACCAGCTGTAAGTTTCAGAGCCTCAGCTACTGCTTACAGTTCTGCCCAGCAGCAGTAGTGTGCAATGCATCAGTCTTTACCATAAACTGTGAAATTACCCCAAATCAAGCCATTTCTGCAGTGCTGTGGCCTCTGGGAGAGCTGGAAACTAAGAAACAAAGATTACACTGAATTTTTAATGGCACCTAACAAGGTTTCAAGTAGGAAATTACATTGGGAAGGAATAGAGTATCAGAGGCATACCACCATTCCCAGTAGCAACAAGAACACTCAGGAGGAAGGGGTCAAGAGGAGTGAGTCTAAGCTTGTTTTTCCTTCCACTGACTAGTGGAGTAGGGGTTTTGAACTGATTCTACTGTCTAGACGTTAATAAACAAGATACACCATCACACTTCACTCAGAATAAGCATCATGGTACTAAACTCTACCTTCTCACTAGCTGAAAGACAAGAAAGCAGCAGACCAGATCTCTCATAAAGCAATGTCTTACAGAGACATACAAGGGGGTCTTACAACTCTGATGCTACCCACCTGCCTAAGAACTGTCAGCTCTTAGCAAGCTCACATAGTATTTATTTCAGCATGGTTCAATAAACTCAACTAAATCACTAATATGAGAGATGGTAACATGGATTTTCAAAACAACACATGTTCTGCCCCACTCTGCTGAAGCAATACTTGCCAAGGCAGACAACCAAAACCAGCTTTTCCAGCTTTCCTGTTTGTCAAGACACAACAGGCCACAAACACGAGATCTGCCACTGGGGAGAAAACAGCGTCAGAGAGAAATGCTCCCCTTCCCAGTGCAAAAAGAAGAGCTGCTCACACAATGGGAACCTAAAGCTGGGTCCTTGACTTTGCATCTGACTTGAGTGGGATGAGAAATTAGCATACCACATCAGCACTCTCACTCAGCAGGCTGACACACAAAAGTTATTTAAATCTGTCACTCACTCAGCAACTGAGTTACCCAACATCTAGCAGACAAGAAAAACACCGCCTGTTTCTTTCCGAGACATACAGAGATATACTTACTGGATCTGTCAGCATAGCACGAAAATGTGAAGCCAAAGCGAGGAAAGCCAAGGTGTTGAACAGTGTGCCATTGATGACACTATAAACATAATCTCTTGATGGAACTAGCATGACAAGAAGGACTACAAAGTCCGCATAGAACACCAGCATCCAGGTAACGACAGCACATGCAATACCACAGCCATCTCGAATAAACCACATTGTTTCCAGGGAAGCACGGCTAGGAGGTGGAACACACTTTTCTGGCTGGAGGTATTCAGGTTTCCTTTCAATATCTCTGAAGCGGTGGACTGGAGTAATCATCATAGGCTATTATGTCCATACTTGCACCTGAAAGAGTCAGAAACAGTGATCACTGCTTTGCAAGACATGTAGACCTCTGTTCGCATAATGGCATGGGGATCACGTGGGAAACTCCAAACTGCAGAAAGTGAGTTGAAAAAGCAAAAAAGATAAATAAACCAAACACAAAATAGTGCATTTGGAAACTAGACTCTTGTGCTTACCAGAATACTTCTTACTCAGAAGACTCTTTAAGTGCTTTTAAGACTTTCTTAATTACACATTAAATCCACCTGTGTGCCACCTCCACCCCTCCAGAGGAAAGGCAACAAGCATTTTAATGAAGAGAAAGTGGTCAGGTAGGTGCCAACAGGAGCTGCCACAGCAGGAACTGAAGCAAGAACTGGACACTGTCACATGAGTAAAAAAGGAAAGACGTGGCACAGCTGGCAGGGTCCCTTTTTTCTGTCTCAGACCTGGGGAAGGGTCTCTCCTACAGATACTGGGAAGCTTAGCAAGTGGAAGAGGTTTCCTTTCTCCTTAATCACTGACTCACGGCTTTGGGGTAACTGCAAAAACAAACCACTGTGAAGTAGCAGTGACAGGAACTGCTGAAGAAGCAACCCAGGCAAAGATCTTGACAGAAATTTCTAGTCTTGGCTGGAGGATGCGCTTCCTGAACAACAGCTATCCGACTCTCACCTCCTCCTTCGGCCTTATGTCCCTTGTACGTCTTCTGCTTTGCCATGCTTCTCCTACCACCTTTGCTCCATCTCTCAATGGCATTTGTTTTAGCTCCCCTTTAGCACTTCTAGCTAACTCCACTCCACTGTAATAATGGCACTAACAGGACACTTGCTGCCATTGCCCTGTCCTCTCTGTCTCTGCCAGGCACCTTGTCTACCCAAAGGGTAAGGTCCATCTTGAGCTACTGTACTACTCCAAGTATGCACAGCACTTACTGTAGTTTCAGTGTAACTCCCACCAAACACAGGCATTTGAGAAAACAAAAAAGGTGTTCATAAGACTTTGGCAGGCAATCGATCTGCACTGTGAACACACACCACTCAATGTCAGAGCACACCTGGAATGCTGCGCTTTAAAAGCGGCTCTTTATACACCCAGCAACTTCTTTCAAAGACACTTCTTAACAGGGTATTTGCACAATGCTCTAAAAGCTCAAAACCAATACAATCCCTACATAAAGACCCACCTTCTACAAAAATGGATACAATTATTTTGCTACCAAATACACTGAATTGCATATACCTAAACAGAAGGGTTCAGCCTCCTGTTTCAACATGTAAGGATTATTCTCATTTCTTTGCAAAAAGAAATAGAACGCATTTTTCCATTTTAATTCAGAGAAAGGGAGACAATGTTCACTGTTAATTATGTTTTCTGCCAAAAAAGTTCATACTAAAGTGATTTTTGTGTTTAATTGTTAAAAAAGTGCCACTGTCGCCTATACAAAATGGATAAATTTTACAGAAAACACAGTGAGAGGATCACAGAAGTACCCAGGACCTTAAACTTCTCTCAAAACTTTTATGGCTAAGTTCTGTTGAGTACAAGGAGAAAGCTCTATTTTGCATAACACTGACCTAAACTGAGATGCTACTGCCCCTACCTAGACAGGGAAGGAGATGAAATAACAAATAGAAAGCAAACTATCAAGAGGACCAAATTCATAAGAGGACAATTAGTCTCCAACAGCCAAAGAGTAAGGTTATTAATGAGCAGGATGATTAATTAAATCCAAGCACATAAGTGACAAGCTTGTGCATGTTAGTGCAAGTGACATGGAAGAGAGGTGACTGGAACTGCTATTGCCACAGTGAGAGGCAAAAGCCAGGAGAGCAAAGTTACTAGGTGCACAGAAGTGGATGAATCAGACCGTTTACAATATTTGTTTTCTAACATAACTGGTATAAATAAACTAGGAGAATTAGGTATTTTCTTATATTTCTGGTTTTAGCATTTAGTATGCTGCCAGGTGAGAGAGTTTAAGATGTTTTATGAATCTGAAGAAAGTCACATGGATTAATGGTAAAGTGTATCAGTCTTACACTTATACATACATCACACAGAACAGAAAAATCAGGCTAAAAATGTGCACGTGTGGATCTCATTTATGTTGGTAAGGAAAAAAACCAACCAACCTCTCCTCAATCACAAAATTCACATACCACATTATAATTACTTTGTATTTTAACCACAGCTATAATTTAGCCTCATGACTCCTGATCCTTACGGAGACAAGCTATATAATTTTTCAGAAACAGTGACTACCCAAACAATCTGGTGGTCTAAGTTCAGATATATCTATACCTACTAGTAAATCCATACCTTTTCCCCAGTTTTTCACAATTTCTCTAAGGACGCTTAGGTATTCACATTCACACAGACTTAACAAGTATTTTAAAGACTCAATCCCTCCCCCAAGGAAATAGGTTAACCTTCATTGCATTATTTAATAATCTTATTAAAATTGTTATGCTGGTTTGCCAGCTCAAAATAAAGCTGACATAATTAAAGACTCATGCCTGGCAACACTATTTATTTGACAGTAACATCATTGCATTAAAAAATATGAAAGAAAACAGTAATTTAGGTGTTTGATTTTCAAACGGAAGTCTTCGACTTGACACATCAGGTGCAGTAACAAGCTGGTATAGTCCTGAACACAGACTTTCAGGATTTTTTGCCTAGACTCTGAGCCTTTCTCCACCCTCACCCTGAGGTTTTGTTTCCCAAAGCAAAGGAATGAAATGATCACAGGAAAAGCAAACTCCTATTTAACAGAGGAATTAGTTTGACAAGTCACCTTAAGGCCAGTATTAGTAGAGACTGACTGAAAGCTAGACAAATACATAGTGATTAAACTGTGGGTTTAGTCCTGAACAGCACACTTCAGCAGTCAAATAAAAATTAATCTCTCTTGCAAATGCAGGAAGTGGTTCCACTCTAGTAAGAGTTCTACAGCTCTCTCTCAGAAAGATTATTGAGCTGAATTGGAGGGAGGAAAAAAACCCACAAACCTATTGCTGTGTAACTGTCTAAGGAGAAACTGGAAGGAGCCTTGAGACACCTCAGCCTGAAAGTCTGAGGACTCGTTTCTGCAGTGCAGTAAGGAAGCAGTTAAGAGGATAGAGCACAGGCCTCCAATTCTGACTTCTGGCTGGAGGACAAATTTGTTATTTAATGCCCTTTGTTATTTAATGCTTGCTTTAGAGGCATCATCAGACAACAAAATGAAAAAATCAGTAATCAGTACATAAACATCGTTCATTATTTGAGAAATACGTGTGTGTTTTAGTGTACATTATCTTAAGAGTCAAGTTACTGCAGCATAGTGTCTCAGCCTCTCTTCTACACAACTTGGTTAGGTTTTGGGTTTTTTTTAATTCCCAGTTCTTAACATACACAAACATCTGTTTTTGTTTGTGTTGTCCAACCTGGTATTTTCATACAAACAATTAAAAAAAAAAAAAAAAAAAAAGATTGTGGGGGGAGGAAGCAGTAACTTGCCCTAACTGGTCTGGCCTTCAATCATGCCACATATGAACTTAATTTATAACACACAGATGGAATATGTCAGTTCCTCCTGCTCTGGAGCAAACAATATGTAAACAATGAAGGCAAAGGGCTTAAGAACTTAATCACAGTGTCAGGCTACAAGAGAGGCCACTAGGTAAGTGTGAGATACAATGACAACACATGCATCAATTTAGGTTAACGACATGTCAGAGCAAAGACTTTTTCTTCTTTTTTATCTGGAAGGCATTTGGCATTACAGGAATAATAAAAAAAACATGTGATATACACATTAGAAATGCAAATAAAACACATTAAAATCCACTTCCTGCTACAATGGACACTTAAAATATGCTATTACACCCTATATAAACTAAATAACTGTCTTTTGACCTGCCATAAGCCATGTAAAAGATCTATTTTTTAATGGCCTGTGACTGCCAAAGAACGCATTAAGAATGAACTAATGAATGATGTGGGCCCTCACCCAATGCGTACATGAAAGCTAACTGAGGTTCTGATGTTACAAAACTTAAACCAAGCTTAATGCCATCGTCAACCTGCTGATTTTCATGCAATTACTCATGCAAGTAAAGTCAAGCACATGGGTATGACTTGCAAAACTACAGTACTATTATGCACATTGCAACCATTTCCTCTATCGGAAGTCTATTAACATTAAAGTTTGGGAAGAGGTTACATTTTGTCATATGAACTAAGTGAATTTCAAGTTCTGCCAATTACAGGAAAACAATCAGAGGAAAAAAGAAAAGAAAAAAAAAAAAAGAAAAAAAAAAAAAGAGTGAGACCAGGGCAGATCACAGGCATTTTTTGACGTTTTCAGTTTGGGGTTTTATATACTTTAAAGAGATTCTTCAGAATAGCTTTTATGAGACAGACTTCATTGACAGTATTTTGAGACCTGACAAACAACACTGAAGTTAACTTTTACTATCATAAAAAGGAAACAAACATACATAACCAGTCATGTTATATTCATGACAGCTAAACTAGGCGAGCTAGATCCACAGGACAGGATGTCCCTTTAAATAAAACCAACAAACTTCAAATCGATAGGAACTGCAAGAGAGGTCATTTTGAAGTTTGTTTCATTTTTCTGTACATAAAACTGTCTTGATTAAAACACTGCATATTTAATCTTCCTTTGCAACAGAAATGAGAGAAAGTGTGTTTTCTAACTAACAGGGTATTTACCTATGCTTCTCCTGCCACACTTTCATACAGCCCAATCTAACAAGAAGCCTGTCAAAACTTACCAAAGCAAGTTCTAGCAGGGAAAATAAGGCAATATTAGTATTCATATATTTTTTCCTAATGGCTCCTGCAAGGCCTAAAAAGCTTTATCTGATCAGCAGGAGTGTAACAAAACAGTCCAGCTATGCTGAGAATTTTTGGCAGTCTCCTGCAGATGCATCCAGATATCCATCAACATGGCAGTTTCGAACCCCTGGTTTACAAAACTCGGAGGGTCAGTGGGACATTTCCAACAGGTCTGTGAAAGACTGCTAAAAAAAGCAAGCCTATTATTAGCAGACTTAAATTTGCTATAGAGAGCTGTACTTCCATTGGAATATTTTCAGGACTCCACACATGGTTAAAAAAGACCCAAATGAACAAACAAAACAAACCTAACCCAAATCCAAAACCCCAAACAGGTCAAAAACTACTTCTCTTGGGTTAAAATGGCAAAAGCAATAGGGAAGGATCAGGCATGGAGCTTAACACTGTGCTGACGGGACACCCAATGACTCAGATCAAAATATCACAGGGCAAAGCCAGTACTGCTAGCCCTACTCCAGCCCCCCAGGAGCAGGTAACAGGATTATGCCTAGCATAAATAAATTTTCATTTTTCTTCTGGAAATTCAGGCCACGTTAAGGAGTACAGTTTCAACGTAAGTAGTACATTACCAGCTATGGATTTGCTTTTAGTATCACAAACTTCTCTGATTCCCCTGAAACCTTTGGCTACTGAAGTCATGCAATTTCAACAGTTTCAGATCCCATACTGAAGAAAAACGGCATAAAGAAATCATTAAGTGAATTATATTAAATCCATTTAAAATAATCTTAAAAAAAAATTACAAGGCTTAAAACAAATATGTGTTTTCTGAGGCTAAATGCACAGGCTTGGATTACCTGCCTTGGAAAGAGCGCACACAAACCAGATGGTAACCCAGTTATAACATTATTCTATACACAAAGGGAGTAAGTGGCTATATTACAATGCTGCTTTATAGTCACAGTTGAGAAAACTGTTTACATCATTAACTATTTTGATGAATCATAATGTATTATTTTTTATTTTTATTTATTGTTTTGAAGAGGCCATGCGTAAACAAGACCTTAGTAAAAATGGATCACACTAAAATCATACTTTTATAATCTTTATTAGAGGAGAAGAGTCAATTGAAGTGGTGCATTTCTGAAGAATATTTTTGAACGTGAGTATGAATACGTAGAGGGAACTTCTCCCCAAGGAGAGCAGGGGGAGGTGGAAACTACCTCAAAGACATCTGTCAGATTTAGAAACTCCATCCTGAGGGCCTGGATCAGGCTGAGAGTGACAGGCTCAAGGGAGATGCAACCACATAAGGCACAAACCCCACAGTTCTCCTCTCATTTACATCAGTTTAAACAAAAAAGCAACCTCAACAGTGCCACAGGAATTCCATTAGTAGAACTGTAAGGAAAATAAGGCCAAGTTTTCTCAATTAAAAACATGGGGTTTTTCCTATCCTAATGTTTGTGGTACACAATCTCTCAGGACAGATGGTAACAGCTTCCTGGTTAATGTCTGTAACATTTCTGTTTAACTAATGGATATGTATTGTATAAATAAATTATAATGCAATAAAGACTGACCTAAGAGCCTGAGTTATCTGTTAAGTGATGGCACCCCCACCTACATGGCCTGTCAGCTGCTAGCCTGAGCAAAGGAGAGAAGACAAAGACAATGAAGTTACTGTCCAAGGTACGTAAACACTGGTCCACTATGGATGAATGACAAAATGGGGGCAACATCTAGGAACAGGGCACAAGGGCAACAGAGATTGCGGTCAGACTTGGATCTGACTTGGTCGATCACAAAGTTAGTGATCTTAATAAGCTTTTGATCAGAGATGGAAGGCACTTTATAAAACTGTTATTAAGTATGAACCATTACAAAATAACTTATGGTAACTTTTTAACTATCAGAGGGGCGACAGAGAAATTCTGTCACTTCAATCTTACAGTTTCTCAATAGACTAAATACACACAAGCTACTTAACCTATGTAAAAAGAGAAATGTTAATCCTGAACATGTAAATACAAATCAGCTTTGTGGCATTGCCACCTATCTGGACTAAGTATCAGAAGGAAAGAGCAGTCTTGCAGAAGGGACTGCACTGGGAAACAGAAAACAACCAATGGGGGTGTCATGTCATGCTTTCCCACAGCACTGGAGTTATCCTGAACAGCCAGCCTTATGAGAGACAAAACAGGAGAAGTTGCCCCAGTCTTCTAGACAGCTTTGCAATTTTGATGCTGAGTCAGGACTTAAAACAGCAAGCCACTGGATTAAGGGAATGTAAATTCTTAATTTGCCCTGTATCAACATTTAGGAAAAAAAAAAAAAAAAAGGAAAGACAAAAAATTAAGGGGGAAGGTTTGTCTATACAACTGGTATTATATTTAGCATCTATTTTGAAAACTACACTGCTTTCATGGCATAAGGAATGTATTTTCCAGAGAAGCATAAGAGTTGCAGCTTTACAGTTTTGATCATAATAAGAAGCTGGCAGAACCATCCTAGTCTAAAAAAGTATTCTGAATATTACCTTTCAAGGCAGAAAGAGCACTTTAACTATCAGACATACCTTTTTGCTCAGATGGTCTAACCCAGGATTTGGTTCTCACCCACTTCTGCTACAGCCCCCCCTTCACAAGCATGAACAAGTCACTCAGTCTCTCCGTATTTTTTTCCCGCACTTGTAGTCTACAATTCTTCCCTACCATATAGGTGTAGGGAAGATACAGGTACGAAGGCTGTAAGGCATTTAGATTTTAAATCCAAATACTACAGCTAAGCAGATATGTAGACCAAATACAGAGAATACATAGGGCATACATTAAAATACCACATTAATATAACAGGGACCAAAAATTTATCACCTCTATCCTGAAAAGGCCTGAAGTCATGATCCATCTTTGTGATGTTAAGAGTTAGCCTAGAAGAAGCCTATGCTGCTACTTCAAAGGACTGGAAAAACCTGCACGTTCAAAGCTGCTGTGTGTTAAAGCTTTTGAAATGTAGTAAAGAACTCATGTGTTGGCAAACTAAGTACTTCTTGTTTTGCTCACCGTTGCACTAGCAAGCACAAGGGATCCCCATCTCCATAAAAAAATATGGTTTCTGTGCGTAAACATTAATTCTGTTATCCTTCAAAACACAGAGTTGGAGACCAGACTAACTGCAATCCACAATATATTGCTTATCTATTCTTTGCTATATCAGACATCAGTAATTCAAGTAGTTATTGTAAAGAACAAAGATGTGTATCGCATTACTATCTCCCTTTATCACCTGCTATAGCCCTCTCTGTATATATGGTATGGTACTACTGCCTTCCCACTAGGACTGTATGTTTCAGTGTTGTTTTTTTTCCTTAAATAGCATAGTACTTCGCACTACCTTTATTCACTGTTACTGTTTCAACTTGAGCCCATTTGTTTTAACTTCTGCATGCCACACCACCTTTATGATTGGTCACCCCTGTCAGTTCTGCATTATTGCAAAACTCAAAGCTGAACTTCAGAAACACGCCATCCACCACCAGCTTAGCAGCAAAAAACATCAACAAGGGCCTTGCGTTTCCTCCCATTCAACATTCCTCTGTTGTCCAAGGGCATTAACACTGAGTTTTCTGTGTCCTTGTCTTGCTTGCTATTACAGCTCCTAGAACAGTGAATCCCAACATTTTTCCAGCTGTGCTCTAGCCTTCCTTCTCATTTCCCTACTTTCCCATCCCTATCCTCTGCTTTTAAATTTTTTTTCCTCCTTGCACTCCTATTCCTTCTCCTTTAACAGTACCAGTTCCGTATGGTCACCTTGTAACCTGGTGGGGTGCAGAGATACAGGGCTATAAGCCGAGATAAATCTCTCTCCAGTCTCCCGAAGCACTCCCAAGCACCCGCCCAATCCTGGGGGCACAGCCAGAAGCAGGTGAAAGGAGTTAAGATGGCAGTGCTCCTGTGGAGTAAGAGCCAGCACCTAGCTGCACCTTGCCTGTAACACCTTGCACCTCAGCAGCTGGGAACTACTGCTGTATGAGGAGGTCTTTCACACCCACAGCCTGCAGAGGCAAGCTGGCTCGCTCTTTTGGACTCCCTCTCAAAAGGACGATGTGTAAAGTGTTACTGGCAGACTTGCTGCACTGCAGTTCCAGTCAAGTTACAGGCTATCTTTTTTCTTATTGTCTGCACAACCCAGGAAATACGCAGCTCTAAACAGGAAAGCTTTAGCTTCTCATTTTCTTTAATGCAACCTTAAGTTTCAGATTAGTTACATGCACAAGTCAAATACGATGTTCCTGGTACCATCGTTCACATCTGGTTTGCTTCAACCAGCTAAGCACAGGAGAGGGAAAATAAAAACTGACAACAAGCTTTTCTGTCTCGTCATGTTTTACACTACCTGCTGTCTTCTCTCAGGAAGGCAGAAAAACTATTCCAGAACATCGCCCTAAGAAAAAGATCACGTCTACACCGTAGAGGGACCAGGGAAAACCATAAGCTCAGTCAATTAACATCTGCAGAGACTGGCTGAGCTACAGCCAAGCCGTTTTCAGACTGACACCACTGTGGGTGTAAGTCTCCTCTACAGGAGAGATATCCCATTATAGATGTATGGGAAATATCTGCAGGAGCAAGCTTCATGGCTCCACAAGCACACTTCCCTGAAATAACGCAACACATTGGTTTAAACTGCATTGACTATGCAACATGGTTAGCTCCTGTTCTACTGGAGATGCACAGCAACCCACCCATCAAGAAAAGTAAATTCACCTTAGATAGAAGAGATTCACCAAAGCTGAGTTACCAGTGCCCAGGCTACACACATACTACCAAAGACTATCAGTTGCTCCTCTTTGCTGACACAAAGAAAACTGCCCAGGAGAGACACATAACTACTTGGGCACAGCAGACCTGCATCTGCTGAGGAATTAAGCATTCATCTTCTTGCAACCTGCTCCCAACAGTTGGATTAAACTACATTTTTACATTTTTGTCTACAAACAAGCAATTTCAAACTGAAATACACACTATGCCTGTAACTACACCACCTAAAATGAAAACTAAAAAGGAAGCAGAAACATACACAAAAAATACCCAATAGATGTAAAATGTTGCGACAAATATTTTAGCTTTTAGGCAGACCTTACATTTGTCCTTTTATAAACCTATAACCACATAGAACTTTGGGTCGCTCCTTCTAACTCTCAATGAGCATTCAGTCAGACACAACTTACTACCACAAGCAGCTCCCACTGGTATGACAAATACTATTGCATCAGTGAGACAGCACTAAGAGCTATCTGACAGAGTTGTAGTGTTTGAAGGACCGGATCTTTATTGCATGTGGGGCTGCCTTTCTAAAGATGTATGAATTAATGTGTGGCTCCCCTTATAATGAGTCTTATCACTGAAACACCTATGACACTATACAAAGGACTTATCTGTTGCTTTCACTAAGCAAAGAAAACTACAATACTCACTAAAGCCTTGCTATCTACACCACCAGGCATCAGAGACAGTCACTCACTGCACCCTTGCCAGCCCCTTCTCCGAGATTCCGCTGTATCAGAAGGACCACCCGAATTTGGGCTCCTTTCCTACCGATCTGACATCGCACACCTTTGCTGTGTCAGGGGGCTGGCACACAATCTCTCTCTTGCATGCCGAAAAACATCATTTATCTTTTCTGAATCAGGATCAAAGGAAGGAGATCTAAACGAGCTCTGGTGTCCACCTGGCATCCCTCACTGGCACGCAGGCAGGGGGAGAGCACATCACAAACCAGACTGCTGCCTCCTCCTCCCCCGAGCCCATGTTTTCCAGAAGATTGTTTTCTAATGAGCCACCGTGAGCTCTTGCTTTGTCTTAAAAATCACTTTTCAGAAGTACTCCAGTAATACTTAGAAGCTGCCGTTTAAAAACAGTCCAGCTTACTTCCTACTAACATATAACTCACCATCCATTCCAACTAAACCCGCCACAGTACAGCGCCATGGTTTCAACACAGATTACTCCCGATGCTGAAGTCGCAACAGCCCGACGGTGCCATGGGACAGCCGCAGTCAAACGCCGGGTGACCGCGGCCACCTCTGAAGCGAGAGGGTCCGCTCCACTGTCCAGCTGCTCGCCGAAGGGCGCATTTCATCACTGCAACGCATTAAGAGATTACAGGACCCCCGGTTCGTCACCACAATCCAGCAACAGACTCCCAAGACCCCAGCGGAATGGCTGGAGGCTCCCAGTTTGAATTTCCTGCCGAAGGGGACATTACGCTGCTCTGAACGGCCCCCGGAGCAGACCCAAATCACGTCTTTAGCCCGGTATTATTTAACGTACTTAGCCTTGCAGTATTTAAACCCAGCACTGGAAGCACAGCGGATCAGCAGGCGGCGAGGGGCGAGCGGCAGCCCACCTCCCCTTTTCCGACCGATGCCGACAGCTCCAGGAGACGCCGCTGCCGGACGCGACCCACCGACCAGCACGCCCAGTGCCTGCCGGGGCCCCGGCGGAGGGAAGCGGGGCACCGACCGGTCCTTGGCCGGCCGCGCCAACAACACCCCCCTCCCCCCGCCTCTCCCGGCTCCCGCACGGCTGCGCGGGGAGCGGGCACCGGCAGGGCCCCGCAGGGTTGGGGGTGGGAGGCGGTTGGTCGCACGGCGCAGGCGGCAGGCGCGGCCCCCGCCTCAGCCCCGGCGACGGGATGGCCGCTCCTCTCTGGCGAACGACGGCGGCCCGCTCCCGCCCCCCCGTCTGCCAGCGCACACCTGCCCGCGCCGTCGGTCGGTCGGTGGGTCCGTCCGTCCCCTTCCCCGCCGCCGTCGGTCGCACCACCTACCCCACAGGCCGCCGCCGGTCCGGCGCGCGCCCCGCCGCCCCCACGCCGCGCGCGCGAGCGCACGCCGCCAACGCCGCCGCGCAGCGCCGCGCCGGCCGAGGCTGCCCCGCGCCGCGCCCCATCCGCCCCGCCGAGCCCGCGCGCGGCAGCGGCGCAGTCGCCCCCCCCAACCCGCGCTCCCTCCCTCCCTCTCTCCCTCGCCGCCCCTTACGCTGGCTCGGCGAGGAGGTGGGGCGGCCGCCGGGAGGAACCAGGAAGCGAGCGGCGGCGGGAGGCAACGCAGCCGCCGACCCGGCCCGGCCCGCGGGCGGGCACCGGCGGGGCTCGGCCCAGCCGCCGGGCCCCGTGTAGCCGGGGCGTGCCTGTGCCTAGTGCGCATTGACGTTCTCGGGCGAGGGAGGGGGGTGCGGAAATGCGGGGTTTGTGAGGAAAAAAATTTACCTTTTTTTTTAAACATGGGGAAGAGGCTGCGTGCCTCAGCGCCCCAGACAAGTTCGGGTATTTTTGGTGTGCATGTATCCAAAATCCGACGGCATGCAGGAGGACGGAGCGTATCGCTGCAGGTGTCGCTGGCAGAGAGAGCGGCAGCAAAGTTCACTTGACACTCTTCGTCTCCGGCCGCTGCTTCCAGCGCTGAAGGCCTCGCCAGGCATTAATCATGCGGTGCAAATTTTTGCATTCCAGGTGGTTCCCTCGGGCTGGTTTTATTTCAGCCAACGCATGTCATCCGTTTGCCATAACGAGGTTAGAGGAAAAGACATTGCTTTGTCCTTGTTAAAAAAAAACAACAAAAAAAACCCCAACACACAACCACAACTGGCATCCTTTTTGTCTGATAAGCTTCATGGTTGCCTCGCGTGGAGAATTTGAATGCCCTAGGAAGCGTTCTTCAGAGCGAGGGGGATGCCTTCTGCCCTCCCAGAGGAAAAACGAGCCAGACCCGGGCTTCCCCAGCCTGTGGAAAACTGCTGTCTGCATGTAAACAGGATTTGCTAGCTGAGCCCCTGGACTGTGCAAGAGTTTGGCTCATGTTAGGTAGACACCAGGCTGGGATGGCAGAGGGGGGAAAATGGGGGGCGGGGGGGGGGGGGTGTAAAAAAATCGCTCTTTCCTTGCAGCTGGAGCCGTTAGCTGCTGTGGGTTAAACCCTGAGTGAGACAGGCAGGACCAGGAGCCAGAATATCATCTCCCCGTGCTCTCAGTGGGAATCATAGGGTGCCCCTGCATTAACCCTTTTTTTTTTTTCCTATCAGGAATTCACTTCTACAAGGGAGTTTCTGATTTCTTCTTACTGTGTGGAATGTGAGGACACAAAAACCACGCTGCAGGGTCAGATGAAGGGTACATCTGTGCTGGACGGCAGCACTGGCAGATGCCATTTAGGGAGAACATACAAACCAGGCCCCTTTTCTGCACGGGCACTGCCTTTGCCTGGCACTCCCCTGGCCCAGGACGACAGCCTGGCCCTGCTCACCTCCTCCGAGTGAGCTACCCAAACCTCAGCTCCGAACTCAGTCAGGCTCCACCACTGGCTCTCCCTGCTGAGAAGCAGTTCACCAGGTGAACTCTGGCAGTGTGCTGTGGAACCCTCATAAACCATGGGTCAATCTCACCCAAGCAAGCATCAGCCTGAAGCCAGACAGCAACTTTTAAAATAATTTGAAAATTATACACAGGAGCTGTGCAAAAAAAGTGTGAAACTTACAGCATGAACCACTCGTTACAAAACTTTCCTTTAAGGCTGTCAAAAAAAATCTTAATTACTGCTTTAATATATAGCATGAGTTTTTAATTACATTTCCCATGCTACTTTCCCAGGGATATCTGGCACAGGACCAACAGCACTCTCCTAATGAGAGCATTGGGGTATCTTCTCCGCTCCTGCACAACCTGCCCCATGCACTACATCTTGCTCGGACCTTTCTCAGAGGTAAAAAAACCTCTGCATTTCCTCATTTTTCTTCCTCATCACTGCGCGAGCCCTTCCCGAGCACTGGGTATTTCGACAGCCTCCTTCAGGAGCTTTTACCTTGGCGCAGGGCAGGCAGAGAGCCGGGCACTGCCCCTTTGGTCTACCAGGAGCGTCAGCTTCTTGGAAGAGACGTTTTTCGGGACGTGGGGCGCTTCGCGGGCACTTGGAGCGCCGCGCCTGCTCCCTGTGAAAGCCTTCCGTGGGAAGTTTAACTGCTGTCACACCCCACTTGGCCTGTGAGAAGAGGGAGACCCCGACATCCACTACTCGCTCGGCGAGCGGAACGGCGGCTGAGGCCACCCAGGGGCTTTCCCGCCTCGGGCGCCTGCGGGCGGGGCAGTGCGCAGGCGCGGGGTCCGCCCTTTCTTCCCCACTGTAGCGGCGGCCGTTGCCAGTAGCGGCGGCGCGAGGGGCGCCGGAAGCGGAATTACGAGAGCGCGGCGCACGTCCGGCGGTGGGAGGCATGGCGTCCGTGGTGCTGAGCGAGGCGGAGAAGCTCTACATCGTACATGGCATCCAGGTAGTCGATGGCGGCGCCGGGCGCCTTGCTTGAGGTCCCGCTAGCCTGGGGCGGCGTGGAGGCGGCAGCCTCCGCCCCGGGGAGCGGGAAGTCATTCGGGCCAGCTCGGACAGGCCTGGCCGTGCTTGCGGCCGGTGATAGCGTTGCCCTGCGAGACGTGGGGAAGGGCCCATCCCCGCCTCTCTGGGCTGGCTCCCTGTGTGTGGGAACAGGTTACAGTGTAGGTTGGGGAGGGGAGAGGAGGGAGGGAGCTTTCCGTTACGTGGTGTCTCGGGGCGAAATCTCCGAGGTAATAATCATTCAAGCGCACTGAGAACAGAGCATCAGAAGAGAAAGCAGGCTGGCAACAGGACGTGGGTGTGTTTTTTCATTGCTTGACCTCTTCTTTCCCCCTCTTCCCTTGCCCTTTCTCAAGTTTTTGCCGTTGCATAGAGTTTCAGCCTGTCACTAAGCTCAGGAAGGGTGAGTGGACCGAGGAGGAGGAGTGAAGGACGTGTGGGGAGAAATGCCAAAGATAAAAGGGCTGTACTTTCTGCAGAGTACAGAAACTATCTTACTGCAGAGAAATCTACCTTTATGGGGATGAGCTGTATGGTATCAGAGGGTGCATAATATCTGGTTTTGAAATACAAACAGACGAAAGCATCTGGGAAGCTGGTGGGTTATTTTTGTCTGCTGGGTCCTAATTACATATATAAAAGCATAGAACTTGAGTATCCCAAGAAAGACCTGTGTTTTAAAGCCAAGACCTTCACACTTTCGCAGTCTGAAGCTCTCTTTTGGAATTGAAGAGACTTAGTGTAGCAGTTCATATCTGTCTGCAGAGAGCTAGTTGTAAGCTCTAGGTAAATGAGAAGTAAATGGAAAAGCACAGTTGGTTCTGTTGTACTCTTAAGTGAAAGTGACGAAACTATGAGCTGTTGGGTTTTTATCCTTTTTACTGCTGTGTTTGGCATAGGAAAAGGAAACTTTAACATCACAGGTATTTTCTTTTTTTACTTTTCATTACTGATTCTCTTAAGCACAATATATTGATTTTCGTACTTAGGAGGACCTTCGTGTAGATGGTCGTGGCTGTGAAGACTACAGATGTGCAGAAGTAGAAACAGATGTTGTATCAAACACAAGTGGATCTGCAAGAGTAAAGCTGGTAGGTAAATTTCTTAGGGATTGTGTACTTTGCTGATGAAATTTCTGGTTTATGTGACTGGTTTTAAGATAAGCTGAGGCTATTTGTAGGTGGATTTGTGTGTGTGTAATAACACGTTTGTGTGTGTGTGTATAGCACTAATTGAAACTATACATTAAGGAAATAATGACAGGATGTATAATTCATTCAGGCTAGCTTAACCTGCTTGATCTAGATGTACTGTGAAGTACCTGGACAGCCTTCAATCTGAACTAATCTAACATTTAATATTGGAAACTGAAATTGTTGTTGTGCTTAATACCTGGAAAAAATAATTCTATTCCTTTAGAGTGAGGCAAAACTACTTCTGGCATGTGTTGACTGTGAAGAAGATAAGTATCCTGTGCAATATTATAAAGGTTCTGCAGAAATAGCTGTTTCCAGAACCAGCATGATAGAAGGAGTCATTAAAAGTGTCTTTTTGACCTAGACAAAGCTAATATGAATGGTAATTATCTGAAGAATCTTCTTGGGTTTAACATTGTCCTTCTAAAGCCTTTCCTTTTTTTTAAAAAAACCTAAGGTTTAGTTTAAGTTCACTCTGATAGAATGAAACTGAAAGGTGGAAATGTCAGCTTACTGTAGGCATTTGAACTAAACGAGTAGTTCTGTGACTGTAATTCCAGTTGTGCAATATGTTTTTGTTTTCACAGGGACACACTGATATCTTGGTAGGTGTAAAAGCTGAAATGGGGACACCGAAGTT
Organism: Buteo buteo; assembly: GCF_964188355.1. NCBI lineage: Eukaryota > Metazoa > Chordata > Aves > Accipitriformes > Accipitridae > Buteo > Buteo buteo. The sequence continues at coordinate 56,047,054 of NC_134172.1, read as the reverse complement.
AGAGAAACCAGATGAAGGTTACCTGGAATTCTTTGTTGACTGGTTAGTATACTAGAAGAGAAGGAAATAGATGTAATATTTGGAATAAATGACTAATCAGATCTCACCATTCTTCTGAACTTGATACCTTCATTCCGCTAACCTCCTCTAAGGGTCTGACTAATAGAAAAAAGTTATTTTACTGTTTCAATAGTGGTGAATGTTCAGAAACTTTCTGCTGTTTCTGCAGGCCCAAAATAAGTAAAACAATAGGAGTTAAAGAATGCAAACACATTAAATAAAATAATTCCAAATTACGTAGCATCACTGCAGCTGGAGGAGAGTAATGGTTCAATGACACATGCATTTAACATGACTTCATGACTACAATGTCAGTTGTCTTTTTTACAATGATAAAATAGAGAAAATCTCTTTCAAAAATTAAGTATTCTGGAAGAAAGGAATTGACTGATACAGACTGTACTTTAACTGTACTTAAAGATTTGCTTACTTTCTCTGTGAAAGCAGCAGAAAAAGTTTGAAGTGTGTTTTGCACAAATCTGTTTAAAAAAAGAAAAATCCTCACTGTAAACTTCAGATGCAAAAATTAATTAGAAAATTTAGTTATATTTGTCAGTGAATCAGTATTTCATTAACTAAAATGGTATTTGTTTTTAATTATATTCCTGGCTTTGTGCTACAAATGGACTATTGTTTAGCCTTACAGTCTTTATAGTGCTTGAATTATGAAGGAAGCTGGAAGAAAACAGAGAGCTCTTTTTTCAGGTTGCTCTGAGCTAGCATAGTGACATCTCAGTGTTATTCCAGACTGCTGTCTGAAACCACAGTACCCCTGTCTTGCAGACTTCCTAAAACTGTTCTTTATGAAATAACATGCTTTGGGAACCTCTCATAAAAGCCTTGGCACTGTCATGTTAGCTGTTTTGCACGTGACCTTTATTTTTATTTTTATTAAAAACAAAAAAAGTTGCTACTCTCCCATTAAACCAATATACCATTAGTAAAGCTAAGGTCTGAGAGCTACTAAATAAGTGTCTATCTGATAATCTTTCTGACCTGACTAAATCTGCCTTAATGTTTGTATCTGTCTTGCATTATGCAGCCTTATCTAAGACTGCCTCTGTACATCACGATGTACTAGTTAACTGTGGAAACTTACAGTTTGTAGACGGAAGGACTCACCTATGAAATAATGGTTTGTCTATGATCACTGTTCAAAAAATGTCAGACAGGAAGATGATCTTCTCAAATGGGGTCCTGCCATTAGAGGGGATCTGAGCTTGACTGCTTTATAAAACTTGTGTATGAAATACCGTAAATAGTACCTACTTGGTTCTGGTGGCTTCTATATGAAGAAATTCCACTGACAGCATGGACATTTCTTTACCAAAACAAGTGAGGATGTTGCAATTCTTTGACACTTTTTTCATACGTAAATAAATGTTAGAAAAACTTCAACTCATTAGTGTTAGGTTGTATTTTCTGTTAATCTCTGCTTCATAAAGAAGATGGGAGATATGCAGCAATATTGTGCAAGGTGGATCTTGTCAGTTCTAGAAATAGGTAATCCTTACTTTCTGTGACAACACAGACCAAAAGCCTAACTTTTAGAGAAGGGTCGTCACTTCTCACATGCTTGTGCCGCCAGGGACAGGCGACCTCTCGCCTCCAGAAAGATCCAAAAAACAAAATAAGCGGAGGCAGCTTGTTCTCTGTAAAGGGAAATGAGATACTGTCAGTATTCTCATGCTTTTCCAGGCTGCCACTGGGTGGTAGTAACTGAGCATAGCTGGATACACTGCAGCTCCTGGTGAAGTTCCTGTATGTTCCATTTGGCCTTTATATTGTTGAAACTAATAATAAAAACTCAGGCTGCAGTGTTTGCTATCTTAAAATGCTTATTTCTTGAAACCTTCATGGCTTCTTTTACTGCTGAAAATAATAACTTGCTGGATCATGTATATAATTCTCTGCCCCAAAATTCCATTTCTCTTCATTCTGCTCAGAGTCCTTAACCTAAAATCTGAGAAGCACATTTAGTCCCATTTTGAGGCAGACTTCAATGCAAGGCTCTGGAAGACATGATTTTTGGGGCATTGATTTGTGATACTAGAAATTAATTATCGTAGACCAAGTCCATGTCCTATGTAATGTCCTTGTTGCCCATCAGCACTGGAGAAGACAGTCGTCCTGGCCACTGATGTTGAAAGACTGCTGTGTCTGCTTTTCTCATGTTTGAGTTTTGGGGCTGTTATAATACTGACTTGTTATGGGGGGGTTGGGGTGGTTTTTTTTGACTGAAGCAAAGATTTATCATTTTCGGAGTGCAAGAAATAAAAAAAACAGACATCTGAATTCCTTGAATGCATTAGGTTTTGTTTGTGGAATTAGGGAAGCAAGGAATAGATTTGCCCAAGTCTGGCCATCTGTTCCTCTACTTTGAAGGCTAGACATGCTTTTTTTCCAGCTGGGAGAGTGGGCCTATTTTTGATGCCTGCATAGGAGTCTGGATCAGATAGGATCTTACATTTTATAGATGGAAAGCGGTTCTCCAAATTACGAGAGATGACAGTATTGCAAAACAGCCACATCAGCGTGCTCTTAGGTGATCCTCAGATATTGTTCCATTGTGTTTTGTGGGGAAAATGTTAACTTAAAACAAATTTCAGTGCAGTCACTTAAAGTATCACTTGAATGGTGGCTGCAGGAAAGGAACTTTTCCTTCCCTTCTCTCTCCTACCATAACCCATTATCGTGGCAACTCTTCTTTGCAGAGGCAAGAGGCAAACTCAGTAGTTTTGAAAGAATGAAATGGCTTTACATTTTTTTAGGGTACTTCTGCCATTAAAGATGTATTGTCTGTACTGGATGGGATTGAGCTCAGTTTTCAGAGAGAAACTCTATCTGATGCTTGAGTAAAACTGTTTCGAACTCTATAAACAGATGTTCTTTTGAATGGGAAGTGTGGTAACAGTGCCTGACCGGGCAAAGACCTGAATCAGTAAATTCTTGTTGGTAGAGTTACCAGTTTGACTAGACTAAATTCAAACCCTTGTTAGCCCAATTCTTTATAGGGTCATGAGCTTGAATATCATCATAATCATATTAACACAGTTAGACAGCATCTGGACCTGAATGCAGGTCTATCTATTTCTGGGACTCCTGATGTGTCATAAACCTGTTGTCTCCTGGCTGCTTTCCGGAAGAGTGGAATATTAGTGAGGTGGTTAACTTAGTGCTGATTCTAAAGCAGTGAATCTGCCTTCTTGTTTTAAATGATTGTGTGTTTCCTTTGGTGCAAGAATAGAAATCTGGTATTGGTTGCTTGAAGTTAATACAGCTTTAAGTGAAGAATATCTAATGTGTAATGAAGTCCTTGTATATAAGGAACATAGCTGTAAGCTTTTGTTCAATTAACTATTTTATCTCTGTTATACTATAATCTACAATGTAATTCTATTAATGGCTTCAGTAATGGATGGGAAGTACTTAACTACTGTGAGAGAAAAGTTTTGGCTGGTAACAGCAAGGGGTTTGAAATTAAGTAGAAATCTGTGGTAGAAGCATCATTATGCTTTAGGAGGAGTCTTGATCATTAGGCAATCTGATGCTGAAATGGTTTTGAAAGTCTTTAAAATTCCTTTCTGTTTGGGAGTAGAAATTCTGTGCTGTGCCTGGCCACTACTAAGTTCTTTCTGTGCTTCAAAAAACAGGGGTTTTGGCATTTTCTCTTACTAGTGCCGGACAACCCCTTTTCAGACTTTACCAGTGTAAATTACTTCAGTAGTCTGTGAGCATTAGATGGCAGTATTTACCATCTAGTTGTTATAATAGTACCCTGCCTTACTTCTTTATTTCACTTTAATTGTAAGGAACTGAAGTGTTAAAATAATAATGGAGTTAAGGTGCAGTGAAACTTGCAATGATATCTCAGTTGAGTCTTGTGTTCTTCCTACTCACTGTCAAAGACAGTGTCCATTTATAATTTAAAACATGACATTTGATAAAACTTGCGTTTAGAAATCATAATGAGGTATAGATGGAGGTTTGTATAACTCTTTTCAACTTGCCATAAGAATCGTAGTGCTTGGGTAACTGCACTTTAAACAGAATGGTTTAAACAGAATGATCTAGTTAACTTGCGCAAAAGCTACTTCCATGGATGAGTGCTTGTGTAATACAACCTGAAGACCTGACTCAGCATATTTCCAGAATTAAGTTATTTTTAGATGTGGTCCTATCTTATAAAATTGCTGTCTAATATTAATGCAACTGTGAATAATATTGTGTGTCACACTTGCAGTGCCTATTCATATGGGAAACATAGTCTGGAAGCATAGGTCAGTGCTTGATTGGTAGTAATTAATTTTTTTTTTGAGCATGTATAGTGCTGTCTGTTTATAGTAGCAGCAAATAACTTCTATAAAATCCAGTAGGTCTTCCTGGCATTCTGAGTTTTTATCAGTTCTGCGAAAGAACAAGTTGGGAGAAATACTGTGAGGTAATTCCTATAGGTAAGAATAATAATAGGTAATTATATGTGAGCTTATAGACTCTGCAGTCTTGTTGATAGAGCTGACTTGATGGTTTAAGTCATGCCTAGATAATGTAGATCTTTAGTTGTTGTTTTTTTAAAGTTGAAGGGATTATATTCCACGACTTTGTTTTCTGCTGTATGTTTATATTCCTGTGGTGTGCCTGTTGGAAGAGCTAAGATTTTGTATCATCATATAAACACAAAACATACATGAGGCATTGGCACTGGGAGATGCCCAGCCAGGAGAGTACAAGGCTTTGCTATTATAGATTTTGAACATATTGAATTGAAATCACTACTGTGGAACCGCCTCCTTTCCTGTGCTCTGCAATGAGAAATTAATTTGGGGAAGGTGTGACTAAGTTCTTTAAAAACAAGATCTGCAATGTGTGCTACAGTTCCACTGCTTGAGAATGCTCTTGCCCTTGCTATATACCAGCGGTTGGATTCAGAATATTTGTTTATTATTTTGCTGTATATGCATCTCCGGACATTTCTACTCTGTTTCATTGTGACTTGGAGGCGGGGGGTTTCTGGGGGGGGTGTTGTTGTTTTTTTTTTTTTTTTCTTTTTGTGGGCCTGTTTTCCTTTATTGTTAGAATTTTGTTCTTGACTGTGTACAAGGCCCCAGCACCCAAGAACTTTTCTTGCATGACTAGTCATAAACAAAGTTTGTTATGTTGGAATCAGGGAGTGAAGACCACACACTTCTGTCAGATCCCTTCTGGAAAAAATGTTCTTTAGTTGCTGCTCTCCATAAGCTGCAGTTGCTGAAAATAATCATAGAATCATTTAGGTTGGAAAAGACCTTCAAGATCATTGAGTCCAACCATCATACATACCCACTAAACCATGTTCTGGAGTACCTTGTCTACGTGCTTTTTGAATACCTCCAGGGATGGTGACTCAACCACTTCCCTGGGCAGCCCATTCCAATGTTTGACAACCCTCTCAGTAAAAAAAAAATTTCCTAATATCTAACCTAAATCTCCCTTGCCTCAACTTGAGGCCATTTCCTCTTGTCCTATCTCCAGCCACCTGACAGAAGAGACCAGCACTCACCTCACAACTACCTGAAAGGGGGTTGTAGTAGAGAGCGATAAGGTCTCCCCTCAGCCTCCTCTTTTCTAGACTAAACAGCCCCAGTTCCCTCAGCCGCTCCTTATAAGACTTGTGCTCCAGGCCCCTCACCAACTTGGTTGCCCTTCTGTGGATACACTCCAGCGCCTCAATGTCTTTCCTGTAGTGAGGTGCCCAAAACTGAACACAGCACTCGAGGTGCAGCCTCACCAGTGCCAAGTACAGGGGAACAATCACTTCCCTGCTCCTGCTGGCCACACTCTTTCTGATACAGGCCAGGATGCCGTTGGCCTTCTTGGCCACCTGGGCACGCTGCTGGCTCATATTCAGCTGGCTGTCAACCAGCACCCCCAGGTCTTTGTCTGCCGGGCAGCTTTCCAGCCACTCTTCCCCAAGCCTGTAGCGCTGCATGGGGTTGCTGTGACCGAAGTGCAGGACCCGGCACTTGACCTTGTTGAACTTCATACAGTTGGCCTCAGCCCATTGATCCAGCCTGTCCAGATCTCTCTGTAGAGCCTCCCTACCCTTAAGCAGGTTGACCCTGCCTCTAAACTTGGTGCCACCTGCAGACTTGCTGAGAGTGCACTCGATTCCCTTGTCCAAATCATCGATAAAGATATTAAACAGAACCAGGCCCAACACCGAGCCCTGGGGAACACCACTTGTGACCTGCCGCCGACTGGATTTAACCCCATTCACCACAACCCTCTGGGCTCGTACATCCAGCCAGTTTTTTACCCAACAAAGAGTACACTTGTCTAAGCCATGAGACGCCAGCTTCTCAAGGAGTATGCCATGAGAGACAGTGTCAAAGGCCTTGCTGAAGTCCAGGTAGATAACATCCACAGCCTTTCCCTCATCCACTAGGTGGGTCACCTGGTCATAGAAGGAGATCAGGTTGGTCAAGCAGGACCTGCCTTTCGTAAACCCATGCTGACTGGGCCTGATTCCCTTCTTATCCTGGACTTGCCATGTGAGTGCTCTCAAGACAAACTGTTCCATAATCTTCCCTGGTACTGATGTCAGGCTGACAGGCCTGTAGTTCCCCAGATCCTCCCTCTGACCCTTCTTGTAAATGGGCATCGCATTGGCAAGCCTCCAGTCCTCTGGGACCTCCCCCGTTGACCAGGATCGCTGATGGATGATGGAGAGTGGCTTGGCAAGCACCTCTGCCAGTTCCCTCAGTACTTTTGGATGGATCCGATCTGGTCCCATAGATTTGTGAGTGTCCAGATGGTGTAGTAGGTCACTAACTATCTCCTCCTGGCTTAAGGGGGGTATGTTCTGCTCTTCATCCTCACCTTCCAGCTCAGGGGGCAGAGTACCCTGAGGATAACTGGTCTCACTATTAAAGACTGAGGCAAAGAAGGCATTATGTACCTCAGCCTTTTCCTCATCCCTGGTGGCAACGTTCCCTTCTGTATCCATTAAAGGATAGATATTCTCCTTGGCTCTCTTTTTACTGTTAACATATTTGTAAAAACATTTTTTGTCTCTTATGACAGTGGCCAGATTTAGTTCTAGCTGAGCTTTTGCCTTTCTAATTTCCTCTCTGCATGACCTAACAAGATCCATGTACTCTTCCCAAATTGCCTGCCCTTTCTTCCAGAGATGTTAAACTCTCCTTTTTTTCTTGACTCCTAGGAAAAGCTCCCCATTCAGCCAGGCCGGTCGTTTTCCTCGGCGGTTTGACTTTTGGCACATGGGAATAGCCTGGTCCTGAGCCTTTAAGATTTCCTTCTTAAAGAATGTCCATCCCTCCTGGACCCCTTTGCCCTTCAGGACTGTCTCCCAAGGGCCTCTCTCAGCCAGTGCCTCAAAGAGGCCAAAGTTTGCCCTCCAGAAGTCCGTAGCAGTGGTTTTGCTAACCCCCTTTTCTTGCCTCACCAAGAATTGAGAATTCTATTATTTCATGGTTGCTAAGCCCAGGACGGCCTCCGACCATCACACCTCCCACCGGTCCTTCCCTGTTTGTAAACAGTAGGTCTAGCAAGGCTCATCTACCAGCTGTGTCAGGAAGTTATCTTCCACACACTCCAGGAACCTCCTAGACCGCTTACTCTCTGCTGTGTTGTATTTCCAGCAGACGTCTGGAAAGTTGAAGTTCCTCATGAGAACAAGGGCACGCAATTCTGAGACTACTGCCAGCTGCTTGTACAACGATTCATCCATCTCTTCAACCTGGTTGGGTGGTCTATAACAGACTCCCAGCACAATATCTGCCTTGTTGGCCTTCCCTCTCATCCTTATCCATAAGCACTCCACCTTGTCATCACAATCATGTAGCTCTGTACAGTCCAAACACTCCCTAACGTAGAAAGCCACCCCACCACCTCTTCTACTTTGCCTATCCCTTCTGAAGAGCTTATAGCCATCCATTGTAGCACTCCAGTCACGGGAATCATCCCCCATGTTTCCGTGATGGTGACTAAGTCATATCTATCCTGCTGCACGATGGCTTCCAGCTCCTCCTGTTTATTGCCCATACTGCGTGCATTGGCATAGATGCATTCGAGCTGGCCTATCGAATCCACCCCTAACATTGGCACGCTGCCCCCGGGCTCATCTCTGGTGCACCTAGTCTTATCCCTTACCCCCTTCAAACCTAGTTTAAAGACCTCTCTGTGAGCCCCGCCATCTCACAAGCAAGGATTCTTTTACCCCTTTGAGATAGCTGGACACCATCTCTCACTAGTAAGCCCAGTGCCGTGTAAACCTCCCCATGATCAAAAAACCCAGAATTCCACTGACGGCACCAGCCTCTGAGCCACGTATTAATCAGGTGTGTTTTCCTGTCCTTTCAGTATATTTCCCTGCCACTGAAGGGATTGAGGAAAACACTACTTGTGCTCCCAATCCTTCCACTAATCGCCCCAGGCCCTCAAGTCCCTTTTGATTGCCTTTGGATTTCTCTCTGCAATCTCATCACTGCCAACCTGCACAACCAGCATTGGGTAATAATCAGAGGTCCAAACCAGACCAGGGAGCTCACTGGTAATGTCTTTCACCCAGGCCCCAGGGAGGCAGTAGACTTCCATGTGGGATGGGTCAGGTCTGCATATTGGGCCCTCTGTCCCCCTCAAAAGGGAATCGCCTATGACAATTACCCTCCTTTTTCTTTTTTCAGAGGCTGTGAGAATGTGTGGGGCTGCCTGACTGAGCCTAGGCACCTCCCTAGATAGGGGTTCATCTATACCCTGATCTTCATTGACCTGGTCCTCAAGTTCCAGAGCCGCATACCTGTTATGTAGGGGCAACTGGGAAGGTGAGGGAGACCGGGAGGGGATTTGCCTGCCTCCCCAAGCAGGGAACTGTATCCATTCCCCTCTATGAGCTGCTGTCCATAAGTGGCTTGATAGCAGAGAGTACACTCAGTAAAGAAATTACCAATTAAGGTCAGGCAGTCATGTCACTTTAAAAAAAAAAAAGTGTATTCTACTTGTCATGTTGTCACATCTTTCTCTTAGCCACTCTCTTACTAATTTAACATTCAACTCTAACAGGCTGTCTTGTTAGCCGTTCCGAACTTAGTATTATTTTTGAAAGGGTTGAGGTGATAGATGATGAGAGTGCTTAAGAAATAATCCCAGAGAGAACTCACCAACTTTAATATTGTAACTTGGGAACTGAAGATAGTAGTGGAATTTAAATAGTGTCAGAGTTTGTAGCAAGATGTAGGTATATTATCTGCATCAAGACATTTACTTACGCAAAATGCAAATAATTTCTTTACAGATAGGTTGCTTATTCTTGTACAAATAAATCCTTAGATATTTCTAATGCTTTATATTTAAGAAATGTTCTTGGGTATTGGCTGCTTCAGAAGTGAAAGTATTTTTTCTTTCTTTATCTAGTTCTGCAAATGCTACTCCTGAATTTGAAGGCCGGGGAGGAGAAGAACTTGGCACAGAGATAGCAAATACATTCTACAGAGTGTTTAGCAGCGAGAGCAGTATAGACTTGAAATCACTTTGCATTAATCCCAGAGAGCACTGCTGGGTTCTCTATGTTGATGTATTGGTAAGTAAGGAAATTAAACTAAGATTCAAGGAGGTTTTTCAGGGTGCTGACTGACTTAGCATAACCATGTGTATTTTCATATAAAAAAAGCTTCTCATAATGTGATATAATGCTTCACAGCATGGATGGCCATTTTCTTGTGAATCTACCTATAATAGTTAATCACTACTTCCAGCTTGCTCTTTTTCTACTCTTCTTGATGCCACTGCTCCACTGCAGAGCTAATAAAAAACACTGAATACTCCAAATCTGTCACAGATAAAAATCAGTGATCGAACAAATTGCCACTAAAGACGACTAAACGTTTTTCCAAGCTAGGTATAACAGCAAATGTATTGTTCTAATGAATGTAAGTTAGCATGGGTGTACGTTAGCCCTAACATAACTGTCCATCCTGTTTGCACTATTACCAGTACTAATTCAGTAAGGTAACGTTTGGCCTAGGCATTTTTTGATGAAAGTTGTATACATATATTGAATGTAGAAGAGAAACTGAATATTTGTTCCCATTAAAAAATGGAAACTGAATTTTGTGCATGTAAATCTTGTGCATGCAGCAGCTCAATTTCCAAACTATGCTGTATTTAAAGCACTGTGTTGTGGGAATTTAATGTAAGTCTGCAAGTCAGACTCTCCTGAGCTTTATTTCCAATTCTAATCGGTCCAAAGTTGAGTTTCTAGTTGTCCAATTTGTAACTGAAAATACGTTGAGGGATCTTACTCACAGGAATCCATTAATGTCTATGAAATGATTTGCAAAATGTTAAGCTGTATTACCAAAAAAATTAAATACAGAGTTTTGTTAAACAAAACAGGAACATTTAGACTAAGACCTAAATAAATGTGAAAATTAGTCCATTAGGTGTTTAAAAAGCAGGTCATTACTTGATTCTTCCTGGACAAATTTGTTGATTGTCCACAGCTACAGAGAAAAACAGCCTTAGTATTTTTATGCTACTAGTTGTATCAGAATTATGAACGTCAAAACCTATGTTATGAGATGAATTTTATGTTTATCTTTGTTTACAGTGCCAGTAAAGAATCTGTTGTAGGTTCATAATTAGGACCCTAACTTGTTGAGTCTTTTTAATGTCATATTCTGCAGGGATTTTGTGTGTGAGCCACTGAACAGCTGCTGGTACATTTACAACAAGATACTGTTAATGTTATTCTGTACCCCCCTCTTTTTTTTTTTTTTTTCTCCTCCCACTCCAGACCTCTGTATTTTCACATTTTCCAGGTATTTGTACTATTTCCTTCCCAAACAGAAGACCTGTATAATGTGATAGTTCATACTTGATGTAGGTGCCTGATAACCTACGGATTTTCCTGAAGCTGCTCTTGCTGAATCATTCCTATAGAATTCTAATAATACATGCTAATATAAGGTACAAGTCATATTATTCATCATTTGAGGGAGTCAGATTCTAAATATAATAACAATACTTACTGAGAGTCCTTTGGATGATGTTTTCCTTCAGAATTCCTGGAAATTGTTTGCATTCGTGTTTGTGTTGTATGGTTAAGTTGGAGTGGAAAAAAAAAGCCTTAAATCTGTCATAAGCCGGAAAATACCGGTATCTTGTGGTCAGGTGGGAAGGTACTTGTTTTCAAGTCCCTCATTCTGAAAGACAAAACCCAGAAAGAATGTTACAAACCTGGAGATACTCCATTGCTATGTAATTTAGCCGTGTGCACTTTGATCGAAGCATCTATATTCACCTCTTATCTGTAAACAAAATTTGAGATATGCAACCTCAAAAGAAAAAATAGTATATTTTGCATAGTCATGCAGTTTATTGATTAAAAACATCTCTCAAATATTTCCTAGTCGTCAGTGTACTTGGGAGGTACTATAATTGTGTACAGTCAGACTGGAAAGAAAATAACTTCAACTATACACACCACAAAGATGCAGACTTATGGACACATATAGATATGTGCCAAAGATCAAGAATATATAACTTGACCTTTCAAAATACATGCATTCTTTCTTAATAATAGAAGGTGCTCCAATTCTAGAGTAGCTCATGAATGTGGAGATACACAGGACTACAAAACTATAAGCCTATTCTCACCCTTTCTGCCTTTCCCTCAATTTCTTTCACCTTCTAAGTCCTTGATGTCAGAAATAAGCTTTTAGGCATTTTTGAGGGTGTTTTTGATACATGTATAGCCTTCTCCACATAATTTGCCTCAGCAGCCCGCCATGCTGAGCAAGGAGAATCAAAGTGTGCAATCTCTTTCCATGCCCTACTCAATCACAGTGCATTCTGTGTTGGGGGCGTGCATTAGGTTCTGTTGAAATTTTAGCAATTCACTATTGAGCATCCCTCAGAGGATTTCCTCATCGTCTTTGTGTGTCCCCCACCCAGTTTGGAAAAAGAACCCCTGATAGGAATCAGTCCTTTTGGAAGAAAAACTTTGAATAAGGCAAGGTCTACAATGTTTTTTCTTTTTTCCCCACTCCCAATCACTTTTTCACTTGTGTATCAGTAAATTAAAAGCAGTCCTTTGTAAAGACGCCTTTGCTTCCCACAACTCACAGTTGTGCAGACTTTCTTAGCCCTTAAAAAAAGGGGCGCGGGGGCAGGGGCACAGATCTCAGTACAAGGTGCTTCAGCCGAGAAGAGAGTGTTCATTTCTTTTTGGAGAAATTGTTGTACCATGCTTGATACAGGCTGTGTTCATAGCCTGTAGGCGCCACTGTAATACAGATAAGGCTTTAGAATAGCAGCCTGAACATAAGCCTAGCAACAGTACAGGCACATCCCATTATTGTGTTTTAATAAGAAAGACATTGTGGGGCTTATTGAGTTATCCAGTAAAATCCAATAATGACTGAAAGTGGCAAGTTAACCTCTTTGTATCCAGCAGCTGTTTGCAAAGAAATAATCTGATCACCTTTGTATTTAGCTTTCTATCCCAACTTTTTGTCATTCTTTTTACACAGTTCAGTCTGTCTTCATAAAAATAAAACGTCTTTCCAGAATGTCTGATTTATGATTTGCTCCCAGTGCGGGAGTTTATCTCATTCTTAAATAGATTTTGAAGAGCAATCAACGCGATCAATGTTGCAAAACTTGTTTTGCTGTCATCATACAGCATAGATTGATGTAATGGAGAGGCATCCATATGTTCTCACTGAAGTAGTTTCAAATGCTTGCTGGGGATTTGTGTGTTCATAGAATAGTACTGGCAGCTAGGAGCAGAGCTTGTCAGAGAGCTAATGCTAGACTATGGCCAAATACATCTTTGAGTTGTCTGTCAGCCTGCAGAAGGTATTAGTGGTTATGGGAGACCTGCCTTTTTATCTAGTATGCAGTGCTGTTCTTCTCTTTGTTCTTCTGATCTTCATGGGAAAAAGCTAAGCTAGACTCCCTCCACACACTTGATAGTATTCAAATGATAGTATTATCAACAAGTAGACTTTGACATCAGGATTTCCTTAGATCTTTTTCAGCTACAAGACAAACCAGCTGATGACTCCTTTTCCATAAAGAATAGAGAAAAAATCATGATGTGCCTTCATAACTATACCTTTTATAACTAGCTTTTCGTACCATGTTCTGGGTGACAGTTTGCATCACTTTTTTGAAAAGAATTCTACCAATTGGGTTTGTCCAGCTGATATTTAAAAAAGACTCCTCTTTGAAATAAAGTGTAGAAAATAGATTGGCTTGATTTAACATTAAAAAATGAATGTGGTCAGTTTATAAAAAGTATTCGGGTCGTAGTCTAGTTTGGAGCCTTAGCACAAGAAGAGTAAGAACAGCGGTGGTTTCATTTCAGCTTCTATTATTAAATTTTATCATTAATTTTATTATAAAGTATGTTAACTCTTCTGTATTACATGTATAATACAGTTAGCTGAAATCTTAATTTCCAATCTGTTCTTTCTTTTCATAGATAGGCTTGAAAGACAACTTTGGTTTTTAAAAACGTGTTCTGGTTCTTAATTTTGTGCCTTTTCAAGTAGATTTAAGTAAAATAAAGACCTGGTTTAAAGGCACTAGCCTGATGTGCTTTTAAAGAGATTCTTTTTTTCCTCTCCAGTTATTGGAATGTGGTGGCAACCTCTTTGATGCAATCTCTATCGCAGTGAAGGCAGCTCTCTTTAACACAAGGTAAAGCACAGATCTCATTTCATGTGAGTGAAAGTGGTACGGGAAGTGGAAGAGAAGTACTCTCTGGGAGCTAAGCATTTTTAAAGCTTCATTATTTAAACAAGAAATACCCAAGGCAACTTGCATTCAGATACAAGGCAGTCCATTTGCATGCAGGCAACATGAACTAATGATTTTAATGACTAATAATTAAGTATCATATTGCATTATATGCACAATCAGGCTTACTATATAACTTTTGTTCTGTAGCAAGATCCAGAAAAAATTGTCTTGAACATATGGTTTTGTTGCAAGTAGTTGGAGGCCTTTGTGTTGATGCCTTGTGGGTTTAAAGTAAGAAGTATTTACTGATATGTGATTCTCCTGAATAAGAAGCCCTCTGTCAATGTGACTACTGATTTGTAACTAGCCCTGATTTGCTACTGCTGATGTTCTTTCCCATTAACTGTTAGTCTAGAGGCTTTTTTAAAACTAAGAGGAAAAATGGTGGGGAGAGATCATGGGGAGGGGGAAATGATATGTCTTTAAAAGAACTTTGCCCCATGTGTTTTAATTCAAAGAGTGGAAGAACAGAATCTAGTAGAATGAATGATGCAAGTGCTCTGTGTGTGTTTTAATGTTAACATTCAATATTTTTTCTAATTTTTTATCTTCTTTATCTGTAGGTGAAAGGGAATACAGAGTTTTGTAGCACCTTTTAGAAAGAAAGTAGTGAATGGCTTTGCTAAAAAACTTATGTAGTAAAAGTAGCTGGAAGAGGTGCAAAAGTTAGACTCTTACAAGCATAAATGTTTTAAAAGTGGATCTCAAATTGTTCCTCAGCTGTAAATTAGAGATCTGCTAAAGTCACTGGTATAGTTCTGGCTTATTCATCAGGGAATCAGCGCACAGTACTAGAACTGGAAAAGTACGTGCAAGAAGAGGAGGAGAAAAATGCTTTTGAAGACAGGTGGTATATCAGGTTATAAACACTTTAAAAGGGAATAAGGGGAGAATCCATCTCAGACTACAACTTGTATGTATTGCTGAGAAATTTCCCTTGTTAATCAAGTTCTCAACAGTAACTTTTAACAGTAGATTGTTTTTGTAGCATTAAGAAATACTGTCACAAACATAATGGCTCATAAAAGAGTTGACAGTACACTGAAGGGAAGAAATGTCTATGTCTCTGTGTGTGAGCTGCCAGGATGCAAAAGTTGTATAGTTAAGAGTTGCTCCCATGAGAGTTGTTTTACAGATCCAAGGCACATACTTTATTTACAAGATAACTGTCTTTTTTCTTATTTCAACCAGAATCCTAGTTCTGAATAAAGAGGGCAGATCATACAAAAAGTAATTAAAATAAATAAATAAATACAAGAACATATGTTACTTTGGGCAACATGGAGGGTGTAATTGTTTTAATGATTCTGCTTTATTTTTATTCTTCTGACAACTGTATCCTTCATATAATCTTTAATCTGTGGGCAAGCATTCACAGTCTTGTGGAAGTCGGATATCAAATGAAAATGTGGTACAGTATGCTATAATGCAGAGCCTGTTGATTTCTTACCTGTGAAAACCCTGTTATTGATTTGAGCAGGGAATATTAGTACGTCTAATCTCATATGAGCTCAGAAAGTCAAGAGGTGAAATTCAAAGTGAAAACCTGTTGTCCTCATTCACTATTCCTCTCCCTTTCCCTTGGTATCTACTAAGCTTTCCTTGGATTGACACAAGGTTGTTTAGAGTAGCTGCCCACTCTCCATAAAATATTATTGTTCAAGCAAGACAAGACGTCAGTCTGAAGATCACTTCAGATTAAGTGTTCTGAACTTCTTGTGACATGTGTGTCCCTCTGAGTCTTACTTGCCTTTCATAATCTGTTTACAACCAGGTTTCTGTTTTAAGTGTTTTCAGATCTTTGTCAGCCTTGACTGCAGCCTTGGAATGAAGAGTAGGGAGCTCAAGCTGCTGTTTTTTCTTTGAAGCTGCAAATTTTTAGATATTCAGATAGGCATTTGAAAACCTCAACTTCATCCTTAAAATCTTGCTCTAACCATTTTTATAATAGCTATGGACACATTTTTCTTTAGGGCTAAGTAAATCCAAAATTGAAACTTAAGGAATTTTGCGTAAGAATTATGGGATTTAAGTCCTTTGTATGTCTGGCTTGACTCATTGTATCCCCTTCAGGCATGGAACAATGACCATATGAGTGTTATAGGGGGAACATTTACTTCTCAGAG
Organism: Buteo buteo; assembly: GCF_964188355.1. Classification (NCBI taxonomy): domain Eukaryota; kingdom Metazoa; phylum Chordata; class Aves; order Accipitriformes; family Accipitridae; genus Buteo; species Buteo buteo. The sequence goes on along the minus strand of NC_134172.1, from coordinate 56,031,062 downwards.
TTTTGTATTGTTCATTGTGTTCTAAAAATTATATCAATATCATGTGCAAAATATAGCAGATATCAAACTTTCTTTTCCACTGTGTCTACAGAGTGCTTAAGGCTCAATTTATCCATGATGGAAGTAGATATTGCAAAATGTGCAAGTAGCTACTGTGTCAGGACTTAGCATTAAAGTTGATCCTGTGGAATGTGCCTACTTGCAACCAGGGCAACAAACTAGGCATGTTACAAAAGCCATAGAGTTTATAACACAATAGCCTTGCAGATGTCGTGCGTTTTGTGCTGGGCAGCGTGGTAGAGGCAGAACTGATGCCTGCTTGCAAGGGTAGAACTGGTTTTGCAGTTGTGAAATCTGGGTCTGCAGCATACAGAAAAGAGAGAGCATTGTTATGTGACTAAGTCCTGCTGTACAGATCCCTGCCTTGATTAGTTGCAGGAATCAAAACAGAAAAATAAAAGTTGCCAAATATACATGTACAGCTAGTTCTTAAGATAAATCTTCACAAGCTGGGAGAGGAAGTCTCCAGTTTTCTGGAAGTGCTTCATGCTACACTCTCTTTGCCTAGTTTTTGTGCGTATATACCCTGGTTTTATGCAACTGTGATGGTTGTATCTGATCAACTGTCTTTTTGCCTCTGCAGTAGTTTTGATTTGCACCTCTGTCATCTGTGCTTGGCCAAAACAGCTCCTTGCAGGCATTTTTCAGGTATTCATTCTGGCAACTTCTTCTTGCAGACCAAACATTGCTCTGGTTTCTTAGCTGGTTTAGGATGGAGTTAAAAATTGCCTAAACTCACAGTTTTTCTTGAAATCTTCCTTCTTTTTTTAAACACTGCTCTGGTATGTACACTTCTTGTCTAGGCTGTTGTCCAATGTTGTCCATTGGCCTTTGTAGCTTGAAGGTTAGTCACCTTGTGCCTTTATTCCATCAATTTTTAATGGATTATTTTTAACTTGAAAATAGGATTTGATGCATTTCCAATGAGTTGCAAAGCATTTTGAGTTCCATTTCAAGAAAAAGTGCACATTGCGGTTGTTCTGCTTACTGAAAGTTTTAGTTTTAGTTTGGCTCAGGCCAGTGTTCTTGTAGGGAATTTGTTCTCACTGAAGCAGGGTTGGCTGTTGTGAAGAACTCACCTCTAGGACTCTTAGCCACAAATAACTAAAATACTCTTCCAGGAAACAACAAAAATCGCTTTGTGTTGATGGGGGAAATGTTCACTAAATCAGTCCCTATCTGCTTCTATTTTAAAAGAGATATGGTACAGAATGCATAAAAGAATGTAACCTCCAGAGTCTAGTTATAACACACAACGCTACTGTAAAAGTACTAATATAAAAACAGATTGTGGTTACATTCCACATGGTTACTGAAGTTAGCTTTCTAGGGATGTCTTGAAATATTTTATGTTTTCAAATGCAAATCTGTGAAAGTGAGAGTACTATGGTTGAGCTGTGTGTAGGTTTTACTGGCCAGTAAAGCACAGTCTCTCAGTCAGTACTCCATCCTAGTGGGCACCTGAATAAATGAGGGTATATAAGATGTTGACGTTCTTGGTGGCTTGAGATACCATCTTCTACTAAATTGTTTTAAATTACTTTATTCATTATGCTAAGAAAACTGCACTAAATCGTCCTGTAAAACTCCCATTAAATGGCTAGCACAGATACAATATACATACTTGTGATACTTCTTACAGTATAAGGAGCCTGTCTAGCTCATTTATGAAAGAGCTCGTCACTCATAATCGAGAAGAAAGCATTTCTTGGATTTCTGCCTGGGTTTTTTTATCCCTGGTCATTGCTTTTGTATATCTGTCCTTAGAACAGCAGAGTCTTCTGGCTTCTGAAAGAATGAGGATATCTTGCCAATCTTCCCATCTTGCTAAAGAGAAAGGATTTTACTAATGTAATCTTTTCCCTTTACCCCAAGGCTCCTTAGTTAGTGTCAGTCTTTCCTGAGCAGCCTTACTACTTGTGTTTGCTACTGATGTTGCAGCTTTGCCAAGCTATGCAATTGCTGTAATTCTGACAACTTTACTGTTGTCTGCAAGGTTGGGAACCACAGTACAAAAGGTTTCAGTCTTGGTAATTTCTCTCCTGTACATCCAGACAGATGTACAAAGAATTGTTCAGAACTGATTCATGCAAATGCCAAAAGAATCTCTCCCCATGTATTAGTGTAGAAAGCAGTTCAAATTCTAATGGTTTGAATGATTTAAATATGATGATCTTATCCTAAATATCTTCCCTCTTACAACATTTTCTTCCTAGTGTCAGTGAGTGAGTTGTTAATACAGTTGATAACATTCTGGATTTTTTTCTAAACATTTAGCCTCATTTAGAGGAAAGGGCACTTCCTGGAGTTGCGGCTGTATGACAACTGTATTTGTTATCTGTTCTGGCAATGATTTTGCACATTTTGTTTCCACAGAATACCCAAAGTGCGTGTTCTGGAGGATGAAGAAGGCTCTAAAGAGATTGAGCTGTCTGATGACCCTTATGATTGTATTCGACTTAATGTGGATGATGTGCCCTGCATCGTCACACTAAGCAAAGTAAGCCTGACAAATTTCTGACCTTCTACCTAGAGACTTCAGTTTCTATTAACTTCACCTGCCGTTTATTTTCTCCCCTAGAGATAAAACTTGTGTTACAGAAATGGTCAGTGTCCACTATGTATATAGTTGCTCATCTTTGGCCTCCTAATTAAGAAGAACTTTTACTGAATAAGGTGGGGTTTTCTTCCACCTCTGACTTGCAGGTTTCTACTTGATGCATTCTTAAAATGCATCTTCTTGCATGCAGAAGAGTTGTTTATTACTTTTTGTCTACTCCTTGCTCAACATCCAGAGCAGCAGATACTTAAGTATGTTAAAACAAATGGTCATTGTTGTGAGGCGCAAAGGTTGTGTGATCTGCCTGGAGTTACACAATGAATATTTGTTTCTGGGAACAGAACTCCGTTTTCATGGGTGCAATACTGTCCTTTCCTTTCAAACAGGTTTTTGTTTTCCTTTTCCACATAGAGCACACAGCTAGCACAGTTGATTTGCTGGATGCTGCATTTTCCATTGCAAGAGTTAGTGATTTATTTAGTTACATGCAAGTTTGTTTGACATTTCTTTTAAGCAAGTTGCATAAATAGTAGAAAGGCCATCACTGAAGTGGGGGCTCACCTGAGTCTTGGGATGTGTAATTTTCACATAGGGGGGAAGAAGGTCCATGCTTGGGAGTTGTGGGGAAAGGGGAATATGGAGTTTCATATAGATGAAAGGAGAGTCAGAGAGGAAAACCCTATGAAATAGTCATATGATTATCTCACGTCTCTTATGTATGTACACACAGTCTGGGGTCAGAGGCTGTTGAAATACTGTGCTGTCAGGTCAGTCTCTGACCACTACTAAAGGCCACACTATATTAGGATGGGAGGCTGTAGATAACTAACAGAGCTACCACTCAGTTTAACTTCTTAATGAAGAGCTTAGACAACTGCAAAATAATATGTCATTTTGTCACTAACTTACAGATTGGATATAGGCACGTGGTGGATGCTACCCTTCAGGAAGAAGCCTGTTCTTTGGCCAGCCTGCTTATTTCTGTGACCAGTAAAGGTGCCCTCACTTCAATGAAGAAAGTGGGGAAGGGTAGCCTGGATCCTGAGAGTATTTTTGAAATGATGGAGGTAAGGAGTTTTGAGCAGTTACTGTCTTGGATGATACTGGATGAGCTGGAACTTGGGTATATGAAAAGCTGCAGTAAGGACTTCAAGAGCAGAGATCTTGGTGCTTTGATTAGGTGCACAAGAGACTTACTGAAGGTTACAGACAGTTTCTTTGAAATGAATGGATGTTACCTAAACTTTAGAAGCCTGAAATGTATGGTACTCACATTTGTTTCAGTCAAGTACTTCACAGCTGTAAGACTGTAAAGCTTAAGTTGATAAACTTTGAGAGTATTTTTAAAGAACATGTTCCCTCTCTCATTGTTTCCTTTAAAGACTGAAAGAGCAAAACTTCTAACACGGTAAAGTCCCTATAGAAGTAGAGATGGTACTTTGAATTGCTAGTGCATGGTGTTCTCTTCTAGCACAACTCATTTGGTTTGTGATAAGCTGACTGTTCTTATCTTACTGTTGCTTTTCTTCACTCCTTTATTGGGTTTCTGATCTATCCCTGCTCCATGAAAATACTAGTATTTGGATGTTGTTCACATCCACATAAGAATTCCATTTAAAACCTTTCTTCAGGCTCTTCTTAAATCTGTTCTCCAGTATAAATTCTCATGCCTGGGTTTGGCCTTCAGCATGAGAAAGAAATGGGTTTTGAACTTGGAGTCAGAATGAAAATTAAATACTTCAAACTGGCTCTGTTTCCTAGAAATCCAGAACTAATTTTAGCATGGCTGTAGTGAGGAATGCAGATATTGGAGCCAAGTTTGAAAACAGTTGGTCTCAACTGGAAATTACATGCTGAGTATATATGGCACTTCACTGTTTCATGACATCAATCCAGAGTGCTAATCTTGGTGGTACCAGTGGGCTTTTTATGTGCATTCAAAAATGTCCCTTATCTGGATAGAGAGGTGTTCTCTCTAATCTAGCATCCTAAAGAAACCAAACTTCCCATGAGTATCTGATGTGTCTTCCTTGATGGATTTTGAGTCCAGTTCTAACTAAATGTCATTGAAGGTTGAGGTTTTGGGTCTAGGGCTGTTACAAAGAGATGGGTGCTTAAGTCAGATACAGGTTCATGGTAGAAGCTGGCCTCCATGCAAATTACCTGCACAAAGCTTTGACCGAAGCCTCTGTTTTGATAACCAATTTCACTCTACATTGAGCCCTAAATAGGAAATGAACTTCTGCAGTTCCATTGTGTAGCCTACCCCCAAAGACTGTGCTTGGGATTATGTAATGATCATCTAAACACTAATCAGAGGTGCGTATGGAAGGTAATAATGGAAAATCTTCAAACCATCCTACTCTTCTTAAGAGTTTTAGTGAACTTGTCCCTACTTGTTGGTGCAAGGAGTTAAAAGCTTAAGCTCATCACCCCAGGAGTTGTGCTGTCTCTCACTTGCTTTGGAAGAAGTCTTCCCTCCTGGGTGGTGAGCAGTTTGAAGGCGTGAGGGATAAAGCTGATCGGAAGAAACCAAGATGTTGTCTGGGAGGTCAGAGATTATCTGTTTGGCCCTGCCTCAAACTCAGCTGCCTGACTAGGATACCAAGAAAAACAAAAAGGCCTGGGAATGTCCAGTGGAAGAGCTGCATAGCCCTTGCTTGACACCTCCATTCCCTTATGATTTGGCTGCAGGTCAGAGAGTGTTCAGCTTTCCCTGCCTGGTAGAGAACAGATGTTGTAGGACTTATCTCTTAGGAAGACAGCTTTATGGGAAAGTTTTGGGAAGCTGCTAGCATTAGGCTTTTTTTTTACTGAGTTTATGATCCAACCCGTAAGAGAGGCAAGCAGGAATAAGAACAGTGTTGTGTCAATACCAAAGCTCTGCACAGTTCCCATTCACTTTGACCTGGTGTGAGTGATGTTGTATTACATTTGAGGAGAATGCAAAAAGTATATCACCCCTCGGGACTCCGGACTGCTGCTGTGATCTTTGTCCCAGTGCAGAGCTGTAAAAATTCTTGTGTGTGCCCCCCCTAATTTACCATCACTCATAGTGTCTAGCATTGACAGCTACCCTGCTGCATCAAAGCTCTTCCCAGATTTCATTTGGTACTATGGGCCATGTTCTGTCACCTCGCTCTTTGATTAGAAATGTACCTTATTTTAAGGTTTGTGTGCCCACAATGTTGGCAACTGTCATCAACAGGTGAAAGAGAGCTTTGCAGTCAGCTGTATGGCAGGCATAGGCTTCATTGCATAGATCAGGACCTAGTAAACTCAGTTTAATACAATCTGTCTTTGGCTCTTTCGGGACAGGTAGGCTCTCTTCATCTCTGAATGGAGTCAGTATTTCAGGTCATTTAGAGAAACCCTGGGAAAGCTCTAATAGGCACCACTGCTTTAAGATCTTTATTTCAGCATTGCCCAATGTTTCCCTGTCCTGCAGCTTCCACAGATACAATTGTGCATGTGAGAAGAGTAGAGGCTGGTATCAGGGCTAATCCTGGTGGTTTTCCACTGCTGGAGTTTATTTCTGTAAAGAAAACCTTCTGTTAACTCCTTTAAGGTCCTTGGACAGTACAGAATTGCACATCATAAGGAAGGATCTGCACACAGACTGACTTGGTGATGCAGCCAGTGTGCATTTTGGGCTTCTTTGGCCACATGACAGGGTGTTGAGCTGGTCTAAATTCAACCTGCTGATTCTGAGCACATTCAGAAGAGTTTACTGAACTTTGTATTAGTAGGCTGCTTTGCTGGTCAGGTATCTCCTGTCCTCTGGCAGCTAACGTTGCTGCTTACTGCATGTGCTGGCTAATCTGAATGTGTGCTTGTGCCTGATGTGAATTTAATTTACATTCCTGGGTGATCCAGCGGTGCACAGATCTAGTATTAATGATCATGGAATGCTTCTCTAATGAATGGGAGCACTGCCTTTATGTGTACATTTTTCCAAAACTTAATCAAATTAAAATGAAACTTCCACCAACATTATTTTTCTTAATTAAGAGCATATTTTTATTATACCAGCTGGTGTATATTAATCATTAAAGGGAAAATATTTGTCAAAAGGAAGTGTTCCGTGAGAGTCGTCTTCCTGCTAATAAGCATATGTCTCAGATTTGTTTTGCTTTCTTTGCATTGCAGACGGGAAGAAGAGTAGGCAAGTCATTGCACATAGCCCTTCAGAAGATTTTGGATGAAGAAGAGAGTTTGGGGACCTCACGGCAGAAAGTTGGATTTCTAGGATGAGTTTTTATTAAATGTTCAAAACTGGTTTTAATTGGTTGTGCAATCTTGTCAGTTTGTATATAGAAAAAGGATATTTTCTTGTTCCAGTACCTTTATCCTTCTGGCTAAGAGGCTTTTAAAATGTTACTGAGTGTAAAGAAAGCTACAGTTAAATGTGAATAAGCAAATTTGAGATGCTTTCCGTATGGGTAACTGTCCGCACCTAGGAAGTGCACCAGCAGCAATTGATGCAATTGCCTGGGAAGTCTTGAGTCTGTTTTCAGCAGTGACCAGTGGAGGTTCCACTTAATTCTGTTTCCATGTGTTCCACTTCTGCAGACCAGCTGCTGTGTTCTAGAGCATACATGGGGTTGTCCTCGGTGTGGTACAAGCCAGGTTTTGGGCCTCTTGAAATTTTTTTTTGTTCACCAGCCAGATGAGAACAGCACTTGGGGGATATCTTCCTTCAAATTATCTTACTTTTCTTTGAATAAAGTGTGGTTCGATTTTACTATAAATACAACATGGTCCCAAGTTTCCAATTCATATTTTAAATCAAGATTTCTTTGCTCACTAGAGCTCTGCCTATCCCTTTTGCCAACAGGCGCAATAGTAATCTAGCCAAAACCTCTCACGTTGGCTAAGGTGGAGGGGCATGGCTAAGGTAGAAGGGAAAATAAGTTAATTTTTAAGAGTTTGATAACTCAGCTGGAAAAGCATAGTGGCTGCCAGTAATGGTCCTTTATGGGGAAAGACAGAAGATGGCAGATAAGGTATGCAATCAAGTTGTATCACCAGGTCTTCAAAGCAGTTGATTCCCTCCCTACATCAATTGGCTGACCCAGCAAAGAGCTGTTTATTTGGCAGGATAGGAAGAGACAACAGATGGAAGAAGTCAAAGGAAAAAGCTGGTTTTCTGGAAGTTGATATTTCAGCTGCAAGTGTTCGAAGGATCATTTTGAACAAACATTATGGCAAAAGTTACTACAATAATCCAGGAATCACTGAGCTCTTACTTAAGCAGCATTTTCTGAATCTCCTGTTTTAATTTCCTAATATCAGATTAAGAACATTCTCTTGATTGGAACGTGTCTGGTGGGGAGAAAGGGAAGGTTTTTGCTGAAAAAGAGCTGTAGATATAGGACAAAACATATTACAGCTCAAACTAATAATCATGATCACATTAAAATATGTACTTAAGGTCCCCAGATCTCTTCAGCCCTTTTCCTAGAGCTCACTCACATAATTAGTCAAGGTGACTGCAGTACTACTGTGTATTTCAGATAGGTGTAGCCACTACTATAAGGAGCAGGCAGGTTAAAACAAAAAAGAAAAAGTAAATTGTCCCATAAAATTTGCCCGAGATGTCTATTTTGAAGAGGTGGGATTTTTTCAATGCCTTAAGTAATGGGTTAGGTAGGTTATGGTAATGCTACGTAGTAACACAGGCAAGAAGTGACAATGATTACATACGTATCATCTTTAATCACTCCAGTAGAGTTATTCTGTGTGAGGCAAAGACTAACCTGGCATCAGCTTTACAGTAGCTGTGCTCCATTCCTTGTCACACAAGGCTACTTGTAAGAATGTAGAAAGAAGAGAGAAGAGAGAAAAAACATTTACAGTACCCTAGACTTACCACAGGTAGTTTTTGTTTGGTCATGTGTTGTTTAATGTTTCAGAAAATGGTTAATCTAAATGAAGATTGCAAGTCTTAAATCACAGACATTCTCTGAATAGTTGTTGCCTGTTTTATTACAGATTTGTGGTTGGATACCAAAAGGCTGCCCAGAGTTACTTCCAGGGTGAATTTTGTAACATGGTAATAATAGTGTATTTCTTCATAGCCTTTCAGCTGAAGGATCTCCAAGTGTTTTGCAAGTTACATCATTTAAGATGCTTCTTGTCCCCTCTCCAGATCCTTTTAATTTTAAATTGATTGTTATGTGAGCTGGAGGTAGGGGAGAGAAACCTCACCGTGTTTCAAGCGTGTTAATGGACAGCTCTGTGGAGGAGAGTATATGTGCATTCTCTCTCCACTTCTTACTCTGGCAAATCTTTAGCCCATCTGAGATCTAGGCTATGTGTTCAAGATACCTAAAAAGCAAACTCTTGGAACCTGAGCAACTGTGTCTGCTGCCAGCACAGGGAAACCTGTGGAGCTGCTGTGTATACAAAAATGACTACCCCAGTCACAAAATACTTGGTACCAAGCACTTCTTGAGAGCATCACTGTAAATTAACATGGTGCAAGTATCTGCAGTGCTTCCTCTAACCATGCGTGTCTTTCCCCTGGGTCTTCTGTAGCTGTGTAAGCAGGCACAGAATGAACTGGGGGTCTTCAAGGGGTCCTATTCCTTCCATACTTGCTACCTGCCATCTGTTGACATGGAAAAGCAGTGCGGTGGAGTGTGACCCCAGTTCAGACTGGGGCTGCTTCTACCCCTGAGATATAAATAATGAGCCTGGCCAAAAGTATTACACAGCTGCTAGTTGGTCTCAGCTTCCCCTGGAGGTTTGCTGCTACCAGCTCATGTCCCAGATGGATAAACAAAGCTCTGACAGAGGTAAAAGGGCCGACAGCTCTCCCAGTTGATACAACATCTGCCAAGAAATCTTTGAGACTGTGGTTCTCAGGCATGCTAAGGGCTATGCTGCCCATTTCTATTTTCTTAGCTTTCTTTAACCCCTCCCTTCTATCCTAAACAAAAATAGCAGTTAGAGTTTTAATAGAGGCTTCAACTGAGACTGCTCCTGTTCCCATCTGGGCTGGTGGAAAGTTCCATGTGTTGCTGTGCAGATATTGCCACGTTTTCATTGACTCGAGTCCAGTAGAACTAAGAGGAAACATCTGTGGAGCAGGATAGCTCTCTGTTTGTCCCAGAAATTAATTGCTTCTGCTGGGAGTGTCGAGAGGCTGAAAGCTGTGTACTAGAGATGAGGAGTCTAGGATTCTACTTGCATTGCCTAAAAAGCACCCAGCTGCAATTTACCCTTTTGGTTTTTTTTTCTTCCCCCATGTATGTCAACTTAAAGGTCTGTTTGATAGGGACAGTCCCCTTGAAGCAGGAGAGGGCTAGGATGTAGGTCAGTCAAACTTGGCTGGTTTGCTTCTCATGTTCCACTAGATCTGTGTTTACATTCAGGGTGATGCACAGCAGATTTACCAAGCCCAGGAATCCCATCAACCAATGTTTAACAACTACAGTAGTGGTTCAACATTGCAGTTGTGTAGTTAGGTGAGGAGAGGGGAGCTTGTTCTGCTCTGGGGGCAGGGGTGGAGGCAATGGGAAGGAGAGAGGCTCTGCCACCTGCAGTCAGGCTTTACGAAAACTTGCTTCAGCACAGCCTGTTGTAAAGACAAATTTGTGTGAGCCAGAGCTTGCTCGTGGCTCCTGTGAGACTGGAGTGTTCAAGTCTCTAAGTCTGTCTTTGAGGGACTCAGCACCTTGATTTGACATAGATAATACAGAGTTTCTGCATTTTCTCTGTAAATAGGAATTAACTGGGATTTACCACCTTCTGCTAGGACTGCCTCCAGCTTTTCTTTTAAACTTCAGCAGATGCCACTGCCCTCCTCAGCAGCAGTCTGCAACTGGGACCGAAGCTCTTCAGCTGTCAGCCTCTGTGCTGTTCCTCCCTCCTCACTGACCTTTCATCTCCTCTTCCACTGCTGCCAGTTTGCACTCCCTGCTGGTGTGAGACAGCTATTCCTTCTAAGGCAAAATGTGGGTGCAGCTGTTAGCTGTGCCTCACAGAGGGCAGGTGTCGCCTACCTGCTCCCTGCTGTCAGGGAGGCAGCTGATTTCAGGCTGGCACTTTACATGCCTGGTCCCTCACTCCTCTTCCTTTGACGAAGCCCCAGACTCCCAGTGATAGCGCTTGGCCACAGCAGGGCACTTTGGTACCCGTCTCACCACAGAGACTGTGGTGCCTTGTTTTTTCCTTGGGTCAGCTGCGTTTCTAGCTGTCCAGTAACAAAGACCTTTTTGCTGTTCCTGCAAAACAACGTACTGGTGTTAGTGACTTCCTGGTGATGGTTTCAACCTCAATTTCATTGACTGGAACACTTTAATAAGGCTGTGGTTATGAGCTCTATGAACATCTCTGTTGCTATCCTGTTCCTAAGATGAGAGTAAAATCAGCAGCACAGGCATGCCTGAGTTTTCACGTCACACCATTTGTAGATCAGATTTGATCTTCTTGATTTGGACTGAGAAGATCATAGTTACTCCGGCCCCTTAGCTAATACCTTCAGAGGCGATAAAGGAAATGCAATCTCAGCCGCTTTCTGACATACCGAGGCCCTTCTCCACCCAGCTGGCATGGCGGGGACTGAAGCTGAGCCAGTTATGCCTGGCCGTTGGAGGTACTCGGAGCCACCAGCCCGCAGGCCCTCCCTTCCAGAGGAGCTCTCTCACTGCGCGTTCTCACTGTATTTCGGCAAATGGTAGCTCTTGGTATTTCCAAGGTTGGAAACCTATAGGTTGAAAAGACATGATTTAAATCCTACCTCTCTTCTTTTCCCCCAAGAGGCACCAACTTTAACCTGATGAGGCTTTTCAAGGGCATGGATTGCTTTCTTCCTGCTGTCTGATCATGCACACTTTTCTCTGAATTAAAAAAATTAAGGAATTCATGAGGCTGACATTGAGATTCTCTTACAATCCCTAACTCAGCATCCACAGCTGTATGAAAGCAAACCAGTCACTCAAAGATGAGAATGACATGCAACAAGATCATACGGTGACTTCACTTGAGCTGATGCTGAGACAGGCGGTTTCATGCAGCCTGCTCAGCGAACCTACACAGTTAGGAATTTCTCCAGAGTTTTGGTGTTAGATTTAGACTACAGTTTTCCTTTGGCTGGTTGGACTGTGGGACATGGATGATGGGCAGAAAAGCAAAGTAGGGAAGACAGCCAGATTTACCCCCAGCCCACAGGAGCTGCATGCTCCAAACAGAAGGGAGGGTGAGTCCTTCAGTGCAGCTCCTTTTGGAAATGGGAGGATTTTGAGCAGCTGATAGCACTTGAACTCAAATTCTCCACATTTGGGTCCGGTTTAAGGCCTGAGGATCTCCTTTAGCACTGAGCCTTCTGTCCTGTGACCCTTGGTGAATGTGGGGTAGGGATGTGAGCCCTGCTTGCCATAGGATGTGATGGGAAGGCTCCTTCCTTAGGCTCAGAGCCAACTTCCTAACGTCAGTGCTGGGGATAACATTTTGACAAAGTGCTGCCTTCTTGGTTTTCCCCATTATTGTCCTTATGAAAACCACCCTTTCCTGAACTATTATCGCATTTCTTCTCAATTGGCCTCAGAAACAATGATCCATAGATTCGGCTCTTTCCATTTTAACCTGTTCTGATGTTGTTTGTGCTGGTGGAAAACAGGAACGATGCCAGCACGAGTTCGGGCAGCGGCTAATTAATACCGGAGATTGTCTTCTGTTAGCCCCACTTCCTCACAGCATATTTTTTACTGTCCACTGCTGTTTCTCTCCTATTCCTCTTTGAAGTTACTGTGGTGCTGCTGAGACACAGATCCTCTCCCAGCAGAGTGGATTTGGTCGTGGCAGCAGAGGTATGAAACCCAGCATGCTGCCTCAGCCACGGGTCAAGCCACCGAGTTCCATGGCCCCACACATAAAGATGCTTTTTGGTCTCCCCTTTGCTGTCAGTGCTGGCAGGGGAGGCAGAAACCTTCCGAGAGGAGGGGGTCTGCAGGCAAAGAGCAGGCATTGTTCAACACTGTGGTGGCCTGCCTTTGAACTGGTAACTTAGCCTTGAAAAGCCAGGTCTGGTAATTGCTGATCTTGGTAATAACCGTGTAAATACTGTTATCTAGTCCACCCTTCCACTTTCCAGCCATTGTGTGGTGGCACTGCCTCATTTCTTGGCTTGGCGATACCTGCTCATTTCCTAGGAGCCGAATCAAAGTAGCCTCTGATCTCGCTGCCCATTTCCTTGCCTAACTGGGCATGAAATCACAGGTCTGCATCATTGCCAGGAGCATCCAGCTTCCTTTTGTGGGCTTATTCCAGCCACTGTTTGTTTTGCTAACTGAAAGCCTTCCAAATTCAGCATCGCAGTGTACTTACTGGGTTTCCCAAAGCCACGTAAACTTTTCTGACTGCTTCCCTGCGGCCCTGGGACAGTTTCCATAAGCACAGGTTCTTCTGCCGTCTGGTTTTTTTTCATCTCAAACCAGTTTCCTTTCAGCTAACAGGAGCTACTCTCTGTCTGACCTGGAGACTGGTCTTGAAACCAGGGAGTGAAGTGCTTTTACTGGGAAGTAAAATCCATCATTGCACAGATTTAAATAATCAAAGACAAACCCCTCGTTTCTTGGCATAATCATAGTCTTTCTACTTCTCATTAACCCTTCCATGAATCAGCTCTTGCTCTCTTTCCCCCAGTGCCTGCTCCTTTTCTCTCTGATGGGCTCTATGTGCCTAACGAGCCTCCCAGCTGTTTCTCCTCAGCTCTGACATTTGCTGCTTCTCTTTCAGCCCCGAAGGCCAAAACCTTGCCGCTGTCTTCCAGTTCTGTTAGTTCATCTAATAAAAAGGATTACCTCTACCCACCTCCCACGCCTCCCTTACATAAGAAGCGTGAATCATCGGGATGTCAAAAGCATGATGTCTGCCCAAAGAGCCAACTTACAAAGGACCATTGATATCCCCGTTATTTAACTGGAACCGCAGCCTCAGGCTTCAGCAGGCGCCCAGGCAGAGGATGGGCTGGGTACAGGCAAGGGCTCTCCAGCTTTTAGGTGGCCATTACCCGTAGCATCCCCATTCTGGACCCACTGTAGCAACGCATCACGGGTGGGTTCATGGGTGTTTATGAGCTGTTATAACATCAAGGATTTTTTTTCAGTCTGCAGAATTGGAGCAAAGCCCCTTGTGAACAGGTGTTACAGGCAGAGACAAGGTTTTTCAGTCTACTTCTTTTCATTTTTCTCTTTTTCAAGAAAAACGATGGTGGCATCCAGCACAGGGACTTGCAGGCTGGCGCAGGGAGAGGCCCCCTTGGTTGCAGACCTGTCCTTCAGGGGCTAATGGAAAGCTGCCCTGCCCTTCTTGTTTCACCTGGGGAATCAGAGAAATGCAACACTGGTGGGTTCCAGGCTGCCCTGAAACCAGCGGTTAGGGATCGCTGTCAGACTCCACACCAGAGCCATCCATTTCCTGCACAGCAAAGAGAGCATTTCGGTTTTTTCCCCAGTGTGGCAGGACGTGAATCAAAGCAAAGGCAGGCGAGCAAATCTGGGGCCTGGAAAACTTGGGAAAGCTGCTGAGTTACCAAAAGTACTTTGGATAGGTAAATGCTACTCAAGTGTCAGGAGAAGGGAACATGTATATAGGTGTCTGGCATCTGTTGGACTCCATCCCATTTTGGGATAGTCCAGGCGAGAGAACGGTAAATCCCCAAAATATATATTCTCTGGCTTAAATTTGAGTGGGGTTGGGTGTGTGTGATAAAGGGGAGTGAAAATCAAACCCGTTCCTCCTTGGCTTCAAAGCTTGGACTGCAAGGAAGCTCTATTCAGGTAGGATGTAAGGGCAAGGTTTTCCTTATTCAGCAGAAGTGTGAGGCAGGGTAACACAGTTGCAGCCAACCTAAATCAACAGCAGCTCTTTTTCCAGCCACAGCCCTGTTTATCTCGGACCTTTTATGCTCCTGTGACTCCAGTGGTTCACGTTGTGCTGGGTGGCATCTTGCCTTAATTTTTCAGAAAAGATTTAAGGTTAATGGCCGATGTCCGGAGCACTTTGTTCTCCAAAATGCCTGTCCCTCCTCTCTCTATGTGAATTTCCTCAACTTGCTCAGATTGTTCTCGTTCCTCCTGCAGGAAAGACTCACCCGCTTGTGCTGCAGCTGCTGAACAACCGCAGCACCCCAAAAAACAGGCAGTGGTCTTGCTTTAGGCTGCAGGGCTGGGACCCTGCAAGGGGGTCTCAGGGAGAACGGCTTTTTGTGGAACGTGTCTGTCCATCCCCCACCCCCATCCAGAGTCCAGCTCATCCTGGTTGTCTATTACAGCTCTAGGGGTATTTAGAAGCCTGAATGTTCCCAAAACTGAGTGAAGACCCAAATTTCTAAGTAATTTTGGTCGCCTAACCACTCAGGTGGCCCCAGGGAGGAGGAGTACTCCTTATGTACTCAGCCTGACTCCAGGGCAGTGGGTGTGAAGCACCAACTGGCTTTTCAGAGCCACCGTGCCTCATTAAGTGTCTTGGTGTTTTGACAGACCCAGGCACGAGATACTTTGGATTATCGACCCTGGCATGTGCCAGGTTTCCTAAGGGCAAAGCGTAGCTGTAGATTTTGACTCTCAAAGGTGTGAGT
Source organism: Buteo buteo (assembly GCF_964188355.1). Classification (NCBI taxonomy): domain Eukaryota; kingdom Metazoa; phylum Chordata; class Aves; order Accipitriformes; family Accipitridae; genus Buteo; species Buteo buteo. The sequence continues at coordinate 56,015,856 of NC_134172.1, read as the reverse complement.
ACTGCCAGAAGAGGAAGGGAAATGGTCCAGTGGCAGGCGGATGCAATACACTTGGTATGGAGATGGAGCAGCCTTCCTCTTCCTGGGACATCCGCAGCAGGTCGAACATCTTCACAGCTTTCTTCATCCATGCTTTTGCTCAGGCCTGCCGAAACGCAGTCCCTTTTCAAATCACTTTGGGGACAAATGTGTGAGATCTCCCCTTCCCGCTGCCTGGTGGGGTGAGGCAGAGCCGAAACACTCCCAGCCAGGGCAATGGAAAGAGTTAAAGAGCAACATGATGAGCAGTCCTCAGGGTTTGGTTAAAACTTCTGGAGCTGTTGTTTGGTTTCCAATCCTAGAGAACCGAAAGCAGTTTTGGAAAAAACGAAAAGCATGTGAAGCCACCGTGAGGTCTGGTGCCTCCAAGGTCGCGGTGTGATGCTGCTGATGCCGGGCAGCCCCACAGCACTGACCACCTCTGTCCTTGCAAAATTGCCGTAGGGGTAGGGGACAGTATGGCCAATGCGGCTGTCCTCGCCCCCGTGGGTGGGAATCACCATGAGATGCTCCAGAACCAGCCATGTCAGCCCAGGGGTGGGAGCCACCCTCCATCCCCAGCCGTCGGTGCAAGGAAAAGCGGGGGCAAACACCCTGTCAGGCTTTGCTGCCCCCACCCCAGCCCTGGGTAGGGGGGATGCCACCAAGCCACCCTGCATGGGCACAGACCAAAGTCCCTGCAGGGACCCTGCAAACAGGTGTCCCCTCCAGAGGGGACCCTGTGCAGAGCTGGGAAGAGGTGGGCATGAGGCACCAGTGTGGTCTCTCACCGAGAAGAAATGATGGCAGGATAACCCTGCCAAGGCCATGGTGGAACTGTTTTTTGAGGTGTAAGAGCTGTCCTACACTCTGAGCAAAGACTACTCTAGAAAAAGCCCTCTGCCCTCCCCCCCCGCTGCAGTTGTGGGGGGATCATAGCAGCCCCTTGCAATGGGGAGAAATCAGAAATCTCTGTGAGGGGCCTTGTGTCATGCTATGGCGGGGACCGAGGCGCTTGGCACCCCCACGTGCTCCCTCCACCTCTGTGGGTGCTCACAGCATCCCTTGCAGGCAGCCCCGGGCAGAGCTGGCCCCTCTCCATTCCCTCGCCTGCCCAAACACTGTTTCACACCTCATGTTGTTGTTGCCATCACTGACACAAGAGATCAAACTCGTGGCGTTTTGCTAAAAGCCATGGGAAATCACTCCCACTATACTCGCAGCCTTTCCTTACATTTAGCTTAGCAGACTTTCAGTACATTCATTCCCTTCTTTTTTTTTTTTTTTTTTTGTAAAACAAAAACAAGCAGCGTGCTAAGAAATGCAAACCCGCTGGGATGTTTTCAGCCTTGGCCAGAGCTGTCTGAACACCCCCCCCACCCGCTCCAGGGCCAGGAGGCTGACTCTGGCCGGGGCTCAGCGGGCGGCTCTCTGGGACAGTCATTTCTGATTCCAGCCGGTGTTAAACGGGCTGTCAGAGGGCAGAGCGAAGTTGTTCCACCTCTGCTCAGCACCGGACCGGACGGCAGCAGCATGGCGCTCCGGGGAGCCTGCCTGCTCCTCTGCCTCCTCGCCCTCGCCCACATCTCCAGCCAGCAAAATGGCAAGGTCCGGCCAAAACCGGTGGCTTCCAAGAAAGGTAAGGAGCAGGGGCACCTTCCCTGCAAGGAGACCTTGCGGGGTCAGGGGGGATGCAATTAGCCCGGTTGTTCAGGCGTTTAGCAGTGCTTTAATGAAACTTTTTTAAAAGTGTCCAAAAACCTAATAAAGTGTCTTTTTTTTCTGCCCTGTGGGAATGATTGTGTAGCCCTTCTGTAAAATAGTGAGGATATTGAAATGTTTTAGTGAGTTCCTACCTTGAATAAATTTGATGGGTCAGCTTGGTCTGAATGTCAGAGGGCGACGCATTTTCCACTGTACCTCAAAGGTTTGCCCCAAATCTTTTCTCTACTAAAATCTCCGTTTCTATGACCCCTAGCCCTTCTCATTCATTTTTCAGAAGCAAATAAGTGGCAGATGACAGACTGCTGTTGTAGATTTGGAGACATGAGTAGGCAGATAATATATAATCCATTAAATATCAACATGGATCTTCATTTTGTAACACTTGCCCCAGGTGTTTGTCAAGCTGTACACGAGCTCCGACTACTCAGGCTTACCAGAGGGTAATGCATACAAAAAGATGCCCAAGTTTTCTTTTTCGTGGTTTTGGGGGTTTTTTTCCTATGTGTTTTTTGCTACTGCCCCATCCTTTCCCCCTCTGACTCAACGCACATTAATTACAGGAGAATGCAGGTAACGAAGTGGTTTGTCTTGCAGCCCAGCAGCATGTAAGCCCGTCTGCCGGACGGGTCCAACTGCAGTTGCATGGGCTTGGATCACTTCTGGCGGGTGCTTTCCTGCTTGGAACGAAGCGGGGAGCGAGGAAGAAGCATCCCAGGAATTCGCTTGTCCAGGCTGCTCGCTATGCTCACTCAGTGGCTATTTTCGTCAGATACCATCCTTAAGAAATTTTTCCTTTTTCTCCCATTAGATCTTTCTATGAAATCATGGCATAGCTGCTTATTCCGCACCTCTAGTCTGTGGCTGTTTTCTAGAGCAGAAAATACGCCCTTGGGCTCATGTAGGGTACATACGTGCATTGCACTCACGGGAGGTACCAGGAGACAGAGAGATACCTTTCTCAGAGAAATCTTATTTTTCTCTCTATATCACTGCAACTGCTGTTTGTAACTGATCGGTGACAAGAAGGTGGGAGAAAAATCACCCTTTTGATAGGAAAATGGGGCTCTGATTTAAAAACATTTGAGGGGGGTGGCCTGAAAATCAAGCCATCTGGAACAGCTGGTGGCAATTTTTACTGAGGGCTTGGGAGTTTCATTTCAAAGGAGAGGTCAAGTTTTCTGTGGGGAAAAGGGAAAAAAACCCCAACAACTTGGCATTTTTTGGCCAGCTGCATCCAGCCCCGCGGCGGGTTGGCTGCCCTGCCTTTACTGGAAACTTCCAGCATTTCTTGGTTAACATTTTTCTGATTTTTTACCAATGCCAGGGGCTGGGGCAAGAGGGAGGAAAGTGCTAAAAATCCCCCGTGAGGCTCCTCTTTGCCCCCAGCCCCTCACCACGTCCAAGCCTGCCTGCCCACCCAACGCAGGGGCCGAGGCTCAGCCGCTCCTGCCATGAGCAAGGGCAGGATGGCCCCATCCCATCCCCATCCCATCCCCATCCCAGGCCCCCAGCACCCCTGGCCCGGCTCACCCCCTGCCCTTCTCCAGGGAGGGCCAGGCAGGGGGAAGCCACTGCAGGGTTGGGGTGTTTGGCTGGATTTATGTTTTTTTTAATCTGCGAAGCCAAACCACAAATGTTGGAAAAGAACGATGATCCGAGCCAAACTTTTCCTCTCTTTTTTTTTTCACTTTTTTTGTTTTTTTTTTTCTTTTGTTCTGTTTTTTCTTCTTCTTTTTTTTTTTTTTAATTATTGCTTACATTTGGATCTGCTTCAGAACACAAATGGTGCTGGTTCAACATGAAAAAGCCAAACCACAGCATTTAGAAAACGCTGAGACAGCACATTCACTTTGCCCACTATTGGGGGTTTTTTCCCCCTCAAATTGCTCCCCAGTGATTTTTTCCAGATGCAGTGGTTCAGCAAACTCTCCCTGAACCCTGATGGCTTGGGGGGCATGTGGGATTTGCCCTCCTCTGGTGGGCCTGGGGGTCTCACCCAGAAGGGTGCCTGGGGGAGGTGGGTGATGGCACTCCCCTGCTTTGGGGTGCAGGCTGGGGACCCACCAGCCCTGGGGGGGGGGGGTGTCCCCTTGGTCACAGCCACAGTGGGGTGCTGGGGGCATGGAAGAGACCATCTTTGTGTAGCTCTCACATCTATTTTTAAGGTAATTGGAGACAGAAATTGCAGTCAGGTGCTTAAATCGGTGGATAGCGACTGATTTGCTGCCCCAAAATTTTGGTGTAACCTTGTCATCCAGGTGCTCTTCCCTGAAAATGCCCATGAACATTTACCCAGCACAGGTGTGTTCAGTACCCTCCTCTGATCCAGGGAACAGACTGCAATATGGAACCCAACTTTTCTGGCTGGGACATTTCTGGAAATGCCTCATGTCAGAAGAAATACCAATGGTGGGGGTGTTGATGACAGACATTGCGAACCAGGGAGATGCTCACCCCACAGGGGGACAGAAACCTGTTTGGATGGGAACAAACCAGATGATGGCTGCCCAGGCAAAGCTAAGCAACCCAAATATAGAACCAGATTTCATAAGGGAATAGTTAAATAATCAAAATTAAGTACAGAGGGATTTGTTTGTTATTCACCATATAATTAGAACAAGGAAAACCGTGCGAGAGCTCCCATTTGCAGCAAGAAATACATTGCTGGCCAGGCTTTCAGACCAACAGACTGTTGTGACCCACATCCTTCTGTGAGTCTCCTTTTCATCTCGCCTCTGCCTGTGCTTAATCCTGCTGCTTACGGTTAGCCGCACAAGGACCCACTCCAGCTCCCACAGGCAGCACTGGCAACCCCCACGCTGGCTTCAGCCGCAGCAAACCCAAGCTGTAATACCTTTGAAGATGGGCTTCAGGAGGGGAGCCTTGAGGAAACAACAGCACAGAGACAAAACTCTGGCAATAAAATAGAAAACTCGGTGCCTGCTGACGTAGCCGCGGTACTCCCTTTGTAGCTGAAGTGCAAATGAACTGCTCCCGGTGCTTACCATGACACCCCAGTGAATGTGCTGCTGTAGGAACATCTTGTGGCCCGGGATTTGGAAATGAGGTGGTGAAAAGGGACAGGGTGCTTTGGTAGTCAACAAGGAGATGTGTCACCTTGTGTGGCAGGGACACTCTAGATGGGAACCCACCGGCAAACCCAGCTGGAACAATGGAAGGAGCCCCAGCAAGACTCATCGCCATTGTCGTGCCATGGCCCTTGGATGTTACTTAAACCTAAGCAACATTTGGTCTGCTGCAAGACAAACTTGCACGGAAAAAAACCCCCACCTGCGTTAATTAGCTGTTTCCCAGAAAGTGTTTTCATCAAAGGCAGCAAAATAATAACTAGTGCCTCAGTCTTAAGTGATTCCATTATAGTTAATTGAGCAATGAGTAAAGCAGCTTGATGCCCTCCTCTTGATGTGTCTGCCTTTTCATATTCATGGCACCTTGTAATCTTTGGGCTGGTGGTTTTGGTCCGCATCCATGCTGCTTCCCCACTTGCCTGCCTCCGTGCCTTGGCTCCCCATCTCCATGACCCTCAAGGAAGCCCGTCCTACTGCGTTCATGGGCAAATTGTCCCCTTTCCTTTCACCCCATGAGGACTACCACATGCTTATGCCAGGCCAGGTAAAGCAATAGGAGCAGCAAAGATAGTGTAACGAATACAAATGCCTCAATGTCCGATCTCCCACCTCCTCCAAAGCATAACGGTCCTTTTGCTCCTAGACAGGAGAAATCCAAGTACCGATTAATAGCTGGTTGAAGCCGTTGCGGAGGCAACAGACCTAGCAAGCCATAGGCTTTAGTAGCAGGCTGCAACCAACTCTCCAGCCAAGGAGGCATCTTCTCGCAGCAGGAGAGCAACTCTGGCCAGTTTTTGGGTACCTGCACTGGGGATGCTGAAGGCAGAGGCATCTGTGATGGCCTGAGGGATAGTGTGGTTGGTGGGCTGAGGGCTGGGGTGGCTGGTGGTGCAGGGGCAGATCCAGGGGAGGTACTGCAGCCCTTCCAGCCCCTTCCTGCTGAGCATCAGCCTGGCGAGCAAAGCGCTTTCCTGCCAATGCACCCATGAGAGCACACTAACACAGGGGCACAGCAAGGCATGTGTACAGAGAAAATTGATGCGTTAGGGTGTTTAAGGAAGCCAGGAGGCTGTGCTGTGAATAGAGAGAGGGAGGGCATGTTTTTGAGGAACAGGGGGAAAAAAAACAAAACAAAACCAAAACAAAACCTCACCTATTCATCAGCAGCTTTTAAGTAAGTTCCCCACAAAACACTCGTGTGCAGCAAGACTCCTGCTTGGACAGGGCAGCATCAGATGGTGCCCTCCTGCATTTCAGGAGGTTGATCCCAGTGCTGCACCGCCCCAGGTGAGCGCCCTACACGGGGGCTCCAGAGACGAGCCTGCACCTTGCGATGCTCACACGCACGACCCCCCAGCCCAGCAGTGCAGCGGCAGCCCAAGGGGAGACCCCTGTGGCACGAAGCCCTACAGGGTGCAAAGCCCTGAAACCCCAGCTGGGAAAACCGGGTTGGTGGTGGAACCAGGCTAGTGAGCAAACATTCACTCTGATGGACGTGCAAGGGGACACAGGTGTTGACTTTGTGGCCTCTTGTTTGTCTTTCTCTGAGGGCAGAAAAAAACCAGGGACTTTTGATGATAGGAACAGCTTCGGCTGCCTCCCTTGGGCCTGCCACCAATGTTTATGCTCCTCCCTTGATTTCTCCCACAGATGGTGTGAGCCTTAAAATGATTGAAGACCTGAAGGCCATGATTGACAACATCTCTCAGGAAGTTGCTCTACTGAAGGAAAAGCAAGCACTCCAGACAGGTAAAGGACTCGCTGAAGAAGACACAGCTTTTGCTTTGAGAGTGGAGCTGCTTATAAAGCAGCTACAATCGCTCCATGTGTTTTGACAAGAGATGCCCACATGCCCGCGACAAGGAGTCCATCACGGGGAGAGAGATTGCGGCATCAAAGCAAAGCGTGGGCTCGCTGCAGTTCCTCCAGGCAGATGAAACTCCTCAGGCAGTTAATGACATGAGCTGAGCAGCATGGGGCCCCTCTCTTTATGTGCTAGAGCTCTCCCTTTGTAAAGCTATGGATATTTCTATGACGCTAAGCCAGATGTTCATTTTCCTTTACAAGTTAGAGGGCTGGGTAATGGATTAGTCTGTGCTTTAGTCAAATGTAGCTTACTCTTTTGTCTGTACTCCAGTGAAATGATGACCTGGTCTCTTATACATACTCCAGTATTGCCAGGGAACCTCACTGGACGTCCGTCCCACACATACATAGGACAGTTCCAAAATGTCCATCTTCCAGCCATGCTCCACAGTTGCTCTGTGCAAAGTCAACCAACATCGACAGGAGAGGGATTTGCAGAACACAAAACAGAAATGAGATGAAAATGCAAGTTAAGGAGAGTTTTCTCCTTAAAAGAAAAGGAACACAAACAAAATCAAGGCTTTAGTTCCAAGCTCACACTGATCGAGATGTAATTGGTTTGGCTATTAATGCATGGCTCTGATTAGTTATTGTTGGCTAGAGTACCCTGCACTCTCAGGGTTTAGAGCTTAAAAGAAAAATAAAATAAATTGCTATTCTTAACAACAAAATCAGAGGGAAGTAGAAACTTCCTCTGAAGACCTCAAGCTACACAAACACGACAGTTCTTATCAAAGCTTATTAAAAAAGACATTCTTTTCATCTTGCACAATTAAGGTGATTGAATTAGCATTGCAGACTTTTTCTTTTCCAAAACATTCCAGCACTTGGCAGTGCTCATGATGCAACCCTTGCCTCCGACAAACTCATCAGAGGAAGTGTAGCAGCAGCTGGGGAAGAGCAAGGCCAGGGGAAGGGGCAGGAGGATCACGCCATGCCTCTGCTCCGGCAGTGGCAGAGCCCAGGAGGGTGGCAGGGGCACCCCGAGATCCCCTTTTCCCAACAGTTTGCAGATGGGGAGGGCACAGCCGGGACCCCCCTGCTGCCGAGGGTCGCTGTGCAGCCTGAGAAATGAAGTTTGTAGTTTGGCCACTGCCTTTGCTGCTGCTGCCTCTTCCTGGGCACTCTTTTTAAAACTGATTCCCTTTCTGTCTTTTTTGTTCTGTTTGTGTGGTAACCGCTCAGTTTGCCTGAAAGGCACCAAAATTCACCTAAAATGCTTTCTTGCATTTTCGGAGACCAAGACGTACCATGAGGCCAGCGAAAACTGCATCTCACAGGGCGGCACGCTCAGCACCCCCCAGAGTGGGGAAGAGAATGATGCTCTCTACGACTACATGCGCAAAAGCATCGGCTCGGAGGTGGAGATCTGGCTGGGCCTCAACGACATGGCGGCGGAGGGCAAGTGGGTTGACATGACGGGCGGCCCTGTCCGCTACAAGAACTGGGAGACTGAAATCACCACCCAGCCCGATGGCGGCAAGCTGGAAAACTGCGCAGCTTTGTCAGGGGCTGCCATCGGCAAGTGGTTTGACAAGAGGTGCAAAGACCAGCTGCCCTACGTCTGCCAGTTCATGATCGTGTAGCGGTGGGGGTTCCCCCCCTGCCCACCCGCAACCCAGGTCTTCCCCCTTGGCAGCAGGATTATAAAGCTATAGGTATGTGTACGTGTACACGTACATAGGCACGCACACGCACATACATTCAAGTAGAGTCGCTCCTTGCGAAGAGTCATCACGGCACGGTGTCAGATTAGAGAGCATTAGAGCATTTTGTTTGGCCACATCCAGCCCCATTAGCAGCTGCATCGTTCTTAATAAGGCATGATTTATAGATATATTTTTTTACACAGGGACTTTATTAGGATGGCTCGGTTGTTTTGGCAAAGAACCAGTGCAGCAGTCCAGCCTGGCCAACAGCCACCTCGGCTGCCCGGGGCTGCCACTCTGCAATGTCCTTTCCCACCTTGCTGAGCTTTGTTGGGACACCAGCATAGCTAGTTCCTGCTTTCTTCTCCTGTTTTGCTTCCCTATAAGCCCTGGCAGCGATTCGTGGGAGCTCCTTGTTCCTCACAGTGCCCTGATTCAGGCTCCTGGGGATTGAGGTCCTGTCTTGATGAGCAGAGGGACTTACTCCTGCTTTGCATTGAGAGATACAATTGGGCTTATTGGCTGAGTACCAGCTGCTCAACGGGTTGTCCGACTAGTCCAGTAACGTGCATGAATAAAGTAGCAAGTAACAGGCATGGGTTGACTTACTAGGAAGGACAGTGTCCTTTCCAGAAGCTTTCCCTGCTTTGTTGGTCCTTTTCTCATCAGCCAGAAGCCATTTTCACTGATTTCAGTGGGAGAGCGAGACCCACTGCCAGATCTTTTTAAAAATCCCATTGGAAGCTTTATTTATGCTCCAGCAGCTTGGGGGAAGCAGTGATGACTTGCAGCATAGTCAGTCAAATATATTCTTGGAAGTAGAAGATGAAAGTATTATGTAAATAACAAATGTAATGCTATTAGGCAATATTCTGCTGTACGAAAAACAACTGTGTGTTGAAAAGGAACTCCAGGACAATTCACTTTAGCAGCTTTAGGAATCCTCTGACCTGTTTAAGTGATGGAAACCCAGCTGAAAAAGAGTCCAATCTTTGTTGGTCCAGGCACAGTCCTCAGCAAACATAAATCTGCTGAGTACTGTTTGTGCCAATAAAGTCATGCCCAGCTGAAGGCCTGGCCTCAGTAATTTTTTGCTGAGAAAAGGGTTAAAGAAACAAAAATAAATTGAAATAAAGAGCAATGATGGGAAAGAAGTGCAGGCCACCCCGACAGCTTAGCAAAGCTTTGCTGGCTGTTGGCTGAAAGGTATCAGCGGTTCTTTGCAGTTCAGAGCTTGGTAATAACCCCTCCAGTATGGGTCATGTCCCCTGCCCTGCCAGGGTGGGAGTGTCAAGACATGATGGTCTTGGGGAGCCCCTGGGAGAGGTACTTCCATTTGCTGCTTTGTTGAAAATGGCACGATGGTGGGTCTTCCAAGACATGGAGCGGGAGCCATGCTGGAGGGATCGAAACACATACACAAATGCAGAGTGTATACTTCCAAGGCTGTCACTATTGCCAAACTCTCCGCTGTTCAAATGACTATAAAATAAAAAAACATATATATAGCTTGCTGAAGGAATGGACTTGTGTCAATGTGATTGGAGTGCTTTCTTCTCCTTGCATTTCTCTTCAGAGCAGCTCCAGGGATCTGTCAGAGGGTTGGAGATATCAAAGGCAGAGGGGAAAACCAGAAAGTGAGAGCCTCCCACCTGGTGATACGGTTTATAGGATTTCCTCCCCCCATTATCGTCACATGCCATATGGGGTATACAGGCAAGGAATCCTTTTATAGGAAAATAAGATTTCCTTCCTCCCCTTGCTGCTGGGAAATTTCACTCTGAAATATGAGCCAGCCCTGGACCCCGATCCTGAAGGTTTCCAAGGCTCTTTGCTGTAGGTCACAGTTACACCCTACAAGTCAGCTTGTCTCAATATAAACCCTCTCGTTCCCTTGGCAGACAATCTCCCCATGTTTTGAGATACACGTGAATCCAAAGCAGTGAAGCTGGAAGCATTGCTGGCTTTGATCCTGCCTGGTGGTAAACCACAAGGTCTTAAAACACAAATGGTGGTCAAAGAAATAAACAGAGGGCTTTTATGGGAGCCCAGGAACTAAAGAGGGGCGAGGTGAAAGCCACAGACCCCAGTGATGCTGAGCTTCGGGGAAGAAGCGGGTGCTGCAGCTGGACCATCTCTGCGTGGAGTGCGAATCTGAAAAACAGCCATGGAGATGGATGCCAAAGGATATTCCCAGAGAGGACGTTAAAGAGTCAATCTGTCAAAATACAGAGAATAACAAGTTGCTCTCAGCAGATTTTGTGCTTGTATCTCTCTTGCTCCCCAGTTTCACACAGCTACACTCCTGCCAGCACCATTCTTCATAGATGTTTTGCTCTTCTAAAGCTGGGAGGAGCACAGGGAAGGGTGGCTTTGCTCCTGCTGTAGTTGTTGGGTCCAGAATGCCAAAACTGACCTTGCAGTTTCAGGGCTGCAGTTATGAGTTTAATATAATTCCACATGCTGCTTCTTACCGTACATTATGAACTACAAATTTTACTTGAAAGCCAAAGAAAAAGAAATTCTAGAAGATTCCTCGTCTTTGCTTACCACAGAGCTCTTTTTTCATTTGTTTGTGGCCAACCCTGCATTTTGTGCTCACAGTGAATGCTGGGGTGGAGGGGTTGAACGGGGGACGCTGGCTGCCTCCACTCCAGAGGGGCCTGATGGGAACAGCCCAGAGCAGATGCAGTCCATCTGCTAGGAGCTGGGACAAGCACCACTTTTTTGGTTCTTCCACTAAATCTTTTTGGCACTCAAGCCCGAGAGGAACTTCTGCTGTCCACAAAGTGTGGTCTTAACCAAAGGCATGCAGACTCATGGAAAGAAACCCCAGCAATCCCCCCAGAAAAAGAAATGTGGAAGTGCTTGTGTCTGAATCAATGTATTGTGATGTCTGCAATCTCAAATGAACCTCGTGTTATTAAAACAGGAGGTGTTGCATAAGATCTTGTGCCACTGATGGTGCTGCTAAGCTGCCTGCGGCTCTGTAACACAGCAGAGGAAAGACAAAGCAGGAAACGTGCATATATTTATAAAAACAAAAGAAGAAAAGTTGCTGGGTGAGCCCCCAGAAGGCATTACCCCAGTACTACGCTGACCAGAGCTGACTTCACCAGAGCTACGCCAATCTACCCAACCGATTGCCCCGACCCCAATTCACCAAGGTCCCGCAGTACAGGCAAAGGACTCAATGGTTAAAAGTAAAATGGTTAACCATAAAATGGGTAATACCTTTCTGGATTATCCCTTCGAGCAAGGGCCGGGCCAGACCAGCCCACTAGTAACACATGTCAGCACCCCAGCCAGCAGCCAGGTTGCTTTTGGCTTCGGTCAGTAAAAGGGCCAGGTGGGCAAAGGTGGGTAAGAATTTGGGAGTCACGAGCCAAAAGCTTGTTCTGAGCCTTGAACACTTTTGTGGGACTCGGTCCTGAGCAGTCCTGGGTGAATTTGGATCCAGAGAGCTCGGTGACATGGGAAAAGAACCCCAAGCAGAGAGAGGGCAAAGATTCACACTCAGAACAAGCAACCCAACTCCACGCCACTGCTCCTTGTGCCTGCCTGCTTAGCCTGGGGGTTACTCAGACCCGAGCCTCTCCCCACATCAGGCGTACCCTCTCCTCATCATCTTTTGCAAGGAACAGCCCCCAACCACCTCTGCTCCTGCCTGCCACACAGGGAGGGCACTTCCCACCTCTGGTTGTGGGATGAGGCCGTCAGTAGGATGCACCTTAAAAGGGAAGGAGCATTTCCACCAGTGAGCCTTGTTATTCCTATAGGCTCTACTCTTTGGTCCCACTCCTATGTAAGCACTGAACCTCACTTCTGTACCTGAACTCTCAGGCTCTCCTTTTGCAAATAAAATAAAAAAAATAAGTTACAGTTACAGTTCTCCAGCTCAGAAGCCGCCATAGGCAGGGAAGAAACATGGATCTGTGAGGATCAGCAAACAAGGGTAAGCCAAACAACTGATGAGAGCATAAATATAGAACAGCTGGGGGTCACTACACTGATGGGGAGCATAAAAATAATCTCCTTGGGGATAGAAAATAAAGTAGGGGATGAGAGCATATCAGACTATAGCATACAAAGCGAAAAAATAGGGCTTTATCCCCTTTATCTCCAGTATAAAAGTATCCAGAGGGATTCCAAAGGTAACAGCTAGGCACTGTTGCAAATACAGCTAAAACCAAAACCGCAAAGATCTTGCCATGACTCCCACCCAGCAGCTTCGCTGCTCCATCCTGCCTTGTGTAACCAGGTTGGTGGCTGCATCACGTCCCTGCAACCTCCCACACACACGCTTGTGCTAGAGGCCAGGGCCATCGGTGCTGGCAGCAAGCGTAAAGCACCCAACACCTGCAGCCTGGGTGCTCGCTAACTGGTGCTGTGCCCTCAACATCCAGCCTCGCTCCAGGAAGGAAACAAAAACCCACGGACAGCCACGCTGCCAAGAGGTGAGGCCAGCTGCTAATCACGGAAAATACTTGCTTTCGCTTCAGCCCTGTTAGAAAGCTAACTCTGAGCCTGTTGAAGGGAACGAAACACACATGCCGCTTGCAAACCTTGCAGGCTGGCAATGAAGAACACGTCTCAAGAAGCTATGTTTAGAAAACAGTGTTTGGGAAGCACTACATCTTATAAAAGAAAATGTAACAGGGGAATTAAAACTTACACCACCTACTGCTTTGCAGAAATGCCCTAGGGTCAGCTTAGCTTCCCACTGCACTAACTTCTTACATTACACCCATGGACAGGGATCCCAAAAGCAATGTCGCTGGTGTTCGATATTATACCCCATTTCCATGTTTTTCAGGACCAGTGAGGCCACACCTGGAGTGCCAGGTCCAGTTTTGGGCTCCCCAGTACAGGTGGGACATAGGCTTACTGGAGTGAGCGCAGTGAAGGGCCACCAAGATGATGAAGGGATTTGGGTGGCTGTTGTGTGAGGACAGAGTGAGAGCTGAGAGTGTCCTGGAGACAAGAAGGCTCAGGGGGTCTTATCCACATGTTTAAATGCCTGATGGGGGTGGGTAGGGGAGACAGAGCCATGGGCACAAACTGAAATACAGGAAATTCTGCTTAAACAGAAGATAAACCTTTTTCTCCATGAAGGTGCTCAGACCCTGGCCCAGGTTGCCCAGAGAGGCTGTGGAGTCTCCACCCTTGGAGATGCTCAAAACCTGACTGGACAACCTGCTCCAGGGGACCTTGCTGGAACCAGGTTAGCCAACCTCAGTTAGCCTGTGAAGACATGGACACCAGGCAAGGGCTCCTACCTACATAGCTTGTTCCTTTTCTACAGTCACAGGAGAAAAACAGGCATTTTGGGGAGAGACCAGTGACCTCAGGCACCTGATGGATGAGCTGTCATGTAAAAGCCTTCCTACAGAGAAAGGTTATCAAGAAAGCCAATAAAATAATCTCTCGTGGGATGCAATGGTGCCAGAGCTCTAGCTACTAGGTCTTGCTGCTCTGCCAAGTGCAATCAGAAGACAAGAGCTGAAAGTTCATCTAGCTTTTCAACCAAAAGTAAACTGAAAAAAACTCCACCAAAGCACCAAAAAGCAAATAAATGTATTTTTGTATTAAATGATTAGTCCAAACACAAAATTCATGAGTGGGTAGCTGCAGTTGTGAATCAACTCAACCACAGTGACAAATTTGCTTTACTGTTCGAGCAGGATGGTCCACGGGCAGCTTGAATTTCATCCAGATTCACGCGCAACATGGATACTGCTCCATCGCTGGGAAGGCTTGGATCCAAACCCAAACCCCTTGAGTGCCGAGCCACACTGACATGGGGGATCCAAATCCTGGGAGACGGGCGATGCCACAGGTCCCACCTGCCTGTGCACCAGCACAGAGGTGCTGCAACACACATCCATGGAGGTCGGCTCTTGTACTTTGTTCTATAAGATGTCAGAGCAGAAAGCCAAACGCTCAAGCGGGTAGACCTTCAAACAGTCAACTTTTAGGAAACGCTCCAGAAATAGCACTGGTTATAAACACAGTTGAACAATTGGCTCCATTGAAGAGCGAGGACTTGGAAGGAGCTGTGTGGGTGGGGTGCTGTGTACCTATGACGAGTGACTGACAGTTTTCTACACAGCCTAGAAACTGAACTTGCTTTGAAAAAATTAAGCAAAACAACCACCAGCACTTTTTACTCCTAAAGTAAAATGCATGCACCAAAAAGGGATGCAAACACAGCAAGTAATTGTAGCGCATCGCCGAGGTAAGATAAGCAAACCTGAAAGCATGGTACTGGGGAAAAATAACACCTTACATATAAAACATGGAAAGCTTGAAAACAAAAAAAAATAATCATTACTGAGAATTTTTCCTTCTCAACATTCACAGAAATTGTTATGCCAGCCTATATGAGTAGCCTATTTTTAAGCCTACTAGAAGCGCAGATGTAGGTAGTGTCCCCAGCCAGATATAAAATGACCTTGTGGCTTTTATCTGGTGATAAATGTGCATTAAAAAGACAGCAGACAGCCCCGGAGGCCAAACTGCAGTGAGCAACGTGCGCATCCAAATGCGAAGATTCAGCCTTTCATTTATGTGCTATCAGGGTGTCCAGATGACCCCAGCAGTCCATAGAAAATCGCAGTCTTGAGTCTCAAGAACTGGCTGTACCAGGGGTGAGGTAGTTTTCTTGATCCCCTCCTATTTGGGGATGAACGAGAGAGGTGTCCATAAGCTGCCAGGCCCTCCTGACGACATCTACCCCTTCGTTTCTCCTTTTACCAGTTCTTGCGTGATGAAGCAAGGTGGCCATTGCCAAAAATCCGTGGAGCGGACAGACGGCCCCAAGGCACAGGAAAACTGAGAAGCCAGCTGACCTCCTTCTCTGCGGGGGGGAGAAGGACACAAGGGTGCCAGCTACCTTGCTCTAGATCCTACAAAGGTCTGAGGCAGAGCTCATGGTCCCAAGATCTTGCCTTGTTATCACCCACCCTCTCACCTCCCCCCAGCCATGGAGAAGCAGTGTCTGCCGGCCACAGGGCCGAGGACATCGCTCCTTTCCTGCTCTCATTCCCCTTTCCCAATGCCTTGAATTCACACTCCTTGGAGACTAAAGTTGGTTGTTCCAGGTACAGGGACTTGAAGTCGCATAAAAATTGTCTAGTAAAGAAAAACCACCACATGATCTGCCAGTTTCCCAGTCTGCATACCAGTTACCCGTCCACAGGAACTGCAGCATGTCAGAGCTTATCTGCACGTGTCATATTTCGCAGCAAGCCCACCACTTCCCCAGCTGCATCCCTATGGCACGGAGAGAGCCGAGATATTTAGCGTAGCGTTGAGGTGCAGAAACGCAGCACTGGGATTTCAGCTAATGGGAGTCACAAGGAATTACACGTGCCTGGAGCCTCAAGCCACGCTTGATCTGGGAACCAAGCTCTTGGTTAAATTCAAGCCTCCCCAGGCAGAGATAACAGGCAGGGACCACAGCAGCCAGCCCCTCTCATCTGCTGCCCATCTCACATACAAGCTCCTATTGACTTGCTCCCCAGCTGCTTGTAGCAGAGCTGCAGGGAAAATCCAGCTTTGTCAAAGGAGAGAGAAAACTTAAAAGACTACCAGGTCATAACACCTAAATTCCAGCTCCTTGGCACGGTCACATCCCAGAGATCCTAATGCTATTTTATTTATCAGGAAAGGCGCCCAGGCTGTGCAAGCATTGCTGTGGGGAGCTGGTTTAGAGGCACAGGCTGGATCGAGGCAGGGCTCCTGGGCACCTGTACCCAAGTGCACCCAGAGACATCTGCATTAGGGCTGTGATCATGATGCAAAGGGCACCTGAGGATTACGAACGTTGCAGTTACGGACTTCAGGTTTGAATTCTGCACAATGAAAGACAACACACACACACACCCCACCAAGGAAGAGACATTAAGTCTGCAAAGCCCTGGACCTTAAAAAAAAAATAATAATCAGGAAAATGTGAAAATTAAGGGCACCTGGAAACCTTGATTCAACAGCCTTCTTCCATTATATCATCACATTATCAGCTGTACTAGTAATTTCATAGCAGGGTCGGTACATTTACTGCAAGCATAACAGCAGCAGTAACCGCAGCAAATGCTATTATAGCAGTAGCTTTATGGAAAAGGATGAAATTTAAGCAGCCAGGCACAAGCACACCCTCCCGCTGTGCAGGAGGGCTCCTCCTCCCTCCCTTGCCTTCCCCAGCTGTGACCTAGATATGACCAGTTTCTTAGCCAAAAACCAAAGGGTGGGCTCCAGCCCTAGTTAGGGTCCACTATCACAATGTTGACAAAGGTAATACCTCATGTTCCTACTGTTGTATGAAGTTATCTAAAGGTATTCTGCTGTCACAGGTTAGTGCAGAATAGCGATTTAACTAAATATCATGGCTAGGAGCAGAGACTCAATAGTCAGAGGGGTGCTAACTTCAACTAACACCTTCAAAAGCAACTGCTGGCTCAGGAACGCCCAGGGGCAGCACTTGCTCCTCATCATCCCCAAAAGCACAGCACAGCCTGCCTTACCCGCTGCATTTCCAGGACGTTGGCAGAAAAGAGAGAGGGCTCTGATTTTCCAGGAACAGAGCAAGCTTCATGCACAGCTTCTGCCATGGCAAATGGGATGCCCCTCTTGCATCTGTGTCTTCACAACAATGACGTGAGACAATGCAAAGTTTGACATAGACTATTAATTATCAACAATAAGAAAAACCCCAAAAGTCTGCATTGGGCCTAAGCCATTATTGCCAAGTATCAGGAGAACACACACATCCCTCAAACCCACCAGCTGCTACCACTTGCCACATTCAATAACTCATCTCCATGTGCCCTTCATTTTTGCAGCACCACCTTGAAAACTAGAAATCCCAGCATCCCAATCAGAAACTGCTGATGGCACAGCACAAACTGTTCAGTCTTTCAGCCCCTTCATGACCTTGACTTTCTGGGAGAACATTTTTTTAATTCACCCTTGCCCCATCCCATGGGGAGTTTCAAATTTGGAATCCATTCCCTCTTCCCGCACTAGTCAGATGGCATCCACCTGATGGGCATTCACACCTGATTTTATTTCTACTTATTAGAAATAAATTTTTATTAGAAAAATATTTATTAGAAATAAATCAAGGAAACGAACTACTAAAAACTGCCTCTGTATCTAGGGAAGGAAGCGGAGGGGCTCCCTTTAGGGGTGGTGGTGGTCTTTCCCCTGGTTTTGGTGGGACCAGGATGAGGACAAGCCTAAAGCCTAGCCTCACACTGACCCTCAAGAAAAGGTTTACATCTCAGTAGGATACAGGAAAATACCCACCTTGAGAATACGGGATAAGTTTCACCTGAAGGATTAAAGTTAAAATTGGTATCTGAGCTTCAAATTGTAATATTCCTAAAGCAAAGGGATGCATTAGTCTTACCACCTTTTCCTACTTCAAGGTAGCAAGAAGAGGAATGGCTCCTCCATGTCATTCCCTGGTGACAGAAAGCCATGGAGTCATCACCATTGCATCACCTAAAGCAAAGTGTAAACTGGTAGCGACATTTTTACTACAGTAAATGTTAGTGAAGCAATTACAGATTTTGTAAAGCTGTCGTGGTTTAACCCCAGCCAGCAACTAAGCACCACGCAGCCGCTCACTCACTCCCCCCCATCCAGTGGGATGGGGGAGAAAATCGGGAAAAGAAGTAAAACTCCTGGGTTGAGATAAGAACGGTTTAATAGAACAGAAAAGAAGAAACTAATAATGATAATGATAACACTAATAAAATGACAACAGTAGTAATAAAAGGATTAAAATGTACAAATGATGCGCAGGGCAATTGCTCACCACCCGCTGACTGACACCCAGCCAGTCCCCGAGCGGCGATTCCCTGCCCCCCCCTTCCCAGTTCCTAAACTAGATGGGGCATCACATGGTATGGAATACACCGTTGGCCAGTTTGGGTCAGGTGCCCTGGCTGGGCATGAGAAGCTGAAAAATCCTTGACTATAGTCTAAACACTACTGAAACATCAATGTTACCAACATTCTTCACATACTGAACTCAAAACATAGCACTGTACCAGCTACTAGGAAGACAGTTAACTCTATCCCAGCTGAAACCAGGACAAAAGCATATCTTGGAAAGAGGTTGCTGGTAGTGACACCATTCATTGCACTGTTCGCGGACCTGGCTTATTGTTCTGCACACTTCCATCTAATTTGGTGTCTAATTAGGTATTACTCATACAAGAGGTCATTCATGCCAACAGAAGCAATACTTTCCAGAATAATTTGAGTTTTCCTACCTATAGTAATGTCTTCCCAAGTACCTCTCCAGCTGAGATGTAAACAACTACTTCAAGTACTGCCACTTCATTCAACGCTGAAGCAGCTTTGTGGCAGCAAAACCCAGGGACCTTGCTGCAGCAAACCTCACCCAGCAGCTTTGCTGTAATCCAACCAGGTTCAGGTGTGGCTAGAGTGAGAAATATGTTGTAGACAGAGGTTGAAAGTATTTCACTCCAGCATTGGCTACTGGGTGTAAACCTCAGAGAACATTCACCAAAAAAGTGGTTTCTGGAGAATTCTGTCTTGAATTTGGCTGATTGGGAGTGTGGGGAAAAAGGAAGACAAGACATGACAATACAACAGTAGGAAAAGAAAGGGGGGTGATGACAAAAATCCGCCTTTCAGTGGTGCTTGGAGCAACTCTGTTGACACACAGTTCAACCTCTCTGGGTTGAGTTGTCTTACTTCCAGCAGTGCTACCTTCCCAGCTATAAGCTGGGCACAGATTCCTTAAGAATCAAGTCCCACAAGTAGTATTGGGAAGCGTTGTCACAGAAATCCAGTATCTTTCAGCTGAAGCTGTATCTTGTCCTTTAACCCAGATGGGTGGCCACAAAAACCTAAGGAGACCATGTAGGAGTTTGACCTGCAGAACCAATCAGCCGAAAATCAAATGTCAGAATACACAAGTATATAGTAAACTGCCCATTTTCCTCAGATGTTTGACTAGCAAGGAGAAATATTAAATTGTCTTCTGGGATATTAGACATATGCATGAACCCACATGCTTTGCTAGGCTGGTTTAAGATACTTAGAAACTTGTTCTCTGTTAGCCCAAAGAAAATAGAGAGGAAGATCTAATGGCTTGCTACCTTTTTTTTTTTTTTTCAATTGCTCTGAAAGCTATAAAATGTTCACCAAACAATCATACTAGAAGATTTCATCATGCCTTTGCTTACTTTTTAGGGTTTACCACTTACTAAATAAACTCTCATTACCTTAAGGAAACAAATGAAGGGAAAACATATGAACCTCTTCACGATTTTGAATGGGTAAAGCATTAAGCTATGAAAGTAATTACCAAGTATATTAACAGGTTTGATTCGGCAGGATGTGGAACAGTTTTAATTTACTGTGGAAACATGAAATCTATAAAGATTCAAGCTTTTGGGTTTGCATCTTACTAAGATGATTATTCTTACACAAAAACATTTATCACAACATTCATCTTTAAAGCCCTCACTTTTGAGGGCATCAGAAGTCACGTTACTCTCCTAAGCAGCATAACTCTGATAGTTTCTACTGCGTGAGAAGGCACAAGTGGATGTGCAGGTCCTCAAAGCTGAAAGCTTCGTGCAATCATGCCCCAAAGTGCAAATGTGGAGTTTACTATGAACAAAACTCTACTTAGTAGCTTAAACTGTAGAGCAGTCATTTTTCTGCTTTTGTAGTTAGAAATATGTTACAGAACAACATCTATGTGTACTTGTTTTGGGGTTACTTTTTCCAGAATCCAGCAATTCAATAAAAGTAGCATTTTGAGAGGAGAAACGCACCATTAATTTGCTTCTCTTTTAATGAAAAAAAAAAATCACCCTTTTAAATAAAAAGCATTTGCAATGATGAATTTGAAGCAGATGCTAAAACAATTGGGCTCAGGAGCCTGCAGTTCATACTCCTGAGGCCAAGCAATGAATCTCATTTAAGGCCAGGTTCCTCTGTGCAGAAAACTAGATTTATACGCATGTACCTAAATAGGTGCTTTGCCATGATTAATCTCATGTGAGGAGGAAGCTGTCTGCATGGGCTTTGTCAGTCATTTTTTGCCCTTAAAATAAAGATCAAAGTCAGGGATACATTTCCCACAGTGGCAAGTGGCAAAGGTTCAGGATATCCTAATACCATCTTCAGGCAAAACCACGCCCAGGGCTCCTGCAAGAGGCATGTGGCACTCTCCTCCATCCCTCCAGCAGACCACCATTCCCTTCAGCACGGAGTTGCACTCATGTGTGTAGGACAGATGTTCTCCTTAGTGAGCAATATCAAAGTTCAGCTCTATGCTGACAATGAAATAAAATTAAAAAAAAAAAAGGGAGTACATACTTTACACATACCATTTCATTTCTTCTAAATAATACTTCCCGAAATCAAATCATTTCCAGTTAGAAAAAAATAAATTAGCTTTGCTGGAAAGATCACCAGAACTTTTCCCCTCATTTTTCTTCTGAGAAAACACCTTTCAGAAAGTAAGGCCATTTTTCTAGCCTCATGTCTGAAAAGGCGCTGTGTGCTGCCAGAGTATTGCTCTTTTAGAGCATTTTTGACAGGATGCATCATGGCACTCTTTCTACAGCTATAAGTGACCGTAGCAGTTGTACCAGGATAAATACACATATCTATATATAAAATAGACACCCACACACACAAATGTAGCAAGAAACAAAGCAGTTCCTTCAGTTTTTGAAGATTCATCTTGCCCAGAAGCATAAAGCCTGACTTGTGTGCAGCAGCACAGCAATTCCTTAACACAAGAGATGGATGCAGCCCTAAACCACAAAAAAACGCAAACCCTTTTATGTCTTAGGAGTGTTGCTAATTGAAACAATTTGCCATGCTTCACTTGCGTTGATGGAACAACACGCTAGAAGTTTCTAAGTCCCTGTAAAAAGACTGTCCCTTCCTCCAGGGTGGATCAGTTTTCCACGGCAGAATTCCTCAGTTTCAAAGAAAATTAGGTAACCCATGCTTACTTAATTGCTGGGAAGCTATACTTTATGAAAGATAAACCAATCACTAAGTGGGATGTAGAAAGCCATTTATACTGAAGGAGTGAATCCTATAATTATTTTTTTTTTTAGTTTCTGGCTTCAAAGTTTTGGGGGAGACAGATTTGCTCCCATCTTTGTGTACACTGCAGCCTGCAATTAGACACTGGCTGGTGAAGATGTGCACATGGATGAGGGTTATTCAGCATTTTGCTTCCTCCCTGCCCCCCAGCAAGTCACATACTTTAATGTATTCTCTGTCACACTCACAGGTATCCCAGGATAGCTTCTTCAGAGCAACATGATTTCCCCACCCCACCCCACCCCCCCTTAAGGTCAAGGAGTTGAAGTCTCAATATTAGTCTGGTGTCAACAACAACAAACCCAACCTTTTCATTCCTTACCGGTGCTCTACAAGTTTTGCTCTAATCCAAAGACTAATAACTTGGCTTTTGATTTATCTGGAAATGGCACTAGACTATTCACGTACATGCTTAAAATTAAAGCAATTACTGAGTGTTTTGATAGATCGAGATTCTCCAAACCTCACAGATTCAAGCCCAAGAAGCAAGAAGTATCTTTTCAGCTTTGCTGCTTTGGGCAACAAAACCCTCCACTTCTCTTTACTCCTCAAAAGCAAATTTCTTCGGTTCAGGAGTTTCTGAACTGCTGTCCTCCTATGGACACCCACCTTTCAATTAATGGTTGACTAGACTTAGAAATTTTCATTTTTAGATAAAGACCACTGCACAGGAACTACTCCAGGATGGCACAATCTCAGTGAAGACCCAAGTGACAAGTACTTTCATTTACATTCCTATTAACTGCAAATTTCAGAGAGGGTCTAGGGACTGGCTGATCTTTGCTGAGTCTCCTATGCTTTCCAAGAGCGGATCTGACTAATTCAGCCTAGGATCCATTCCCAGCAGTTACTGGGATCCTCAGTAGTGAGGATTTCAAACATCGCTTCCTATGTGCATTAAGCTTGCCTCAAAACAAATACAAAAATAAACCAAGAAAGCAGTCGGTATGAACTGATTCCATGCACTTTAATTTAGAACAAAAAAGGGCTTCACACATTTTCATAAAGGTCTCTTCTGGGCTGAAGGACAAGTCATAAAATGTACTTTTATGCTATTATCACTGAAAAGAAATGAATTTGGAATTCAATTGTATGTGTCAGTTGGGCATGAATAATTTACAAACATCACAACCCTACTGAGAAGCTGCTGAGCCGTTTATTTTCATATGAAATCTTCAAATATTTTACAACACTTCTCCCCAACGATCTAAACACATGCCTTTAAAAACAGCATTTAATGGCATATCACAGGTTATGTGAGAAAAAGGACATGCACAGTCAGCAGTATATTATCCCAGCAAACTAGATTCTCTAGAAACCAGCTTCTGTCGTCCAGGGAGATAGGACATGCACAGTCAGCAGTGTAGTATCCCAGCAAACTAGATTCTCTAGAAACCAGCTTCTGTCGTCCAGGGAGATGGCGTAGCTACTGACAGTCAGAAGTCAAAATACTCGAGGCTGAGTTTACACACACACACACACACACACACACACACGAGAAAGACATGCACTAGTTACTCCAGCTGGTAGTATGATTATATTTTATTTATTTTTTTAAAAAAGTCACAACTTTCTCTTAATGAAAAGCAAACTGGAATTTGTGCCTGAACTCCTACTCTAAACATACCAAGATATGCACAGTGAAAGTCAACCTTAGACTGGAAACAACTGTAAACTACAGTTTATATTGCCATGCCAACAGCTGAGTTAAAATAGAACAAATAAAAATACCAGTCAACAAGCATCATATTCTTCCTTCAAAGATCAAAATGTTGTGAACAAAAGCCTGATCTCCATTACGTTTTCTTCAGTTGGTTAGAAAGAAGAACTAAAAAATTTCATCTAAGCAACTGCAGAAACTGAGCTAGAGAGATGAGACAGCCTTGAATTTCCCTTGCAGACTTCTCATTCCTTTTCAGTAAAAGAGAAGTGAGAAACATTGACCAAATGCATAACTGGACTACTCTGATAAAAATGTATTGTGGCAATTCAGTTACCTGAGAAAAACAGGTATCAGTATTGCAGAAATCTTTAAGTTCTCAAATGGCATTAAAATGACACAGTACACTTTGAAATATGCAATTCCGGTGACTAGCCAGATATCTAGGAATACACATTTCTATATTAAAAGTGATAAACATAAGCAGGAAAATACCTGAAACAATTAATAGGTGCTTTTAGCTGGCATGCATTTTGCTATATGCTACAGAAAACTGAGACCGATACGACATTATACTGAATCTTACAGAAGTCCAAGCAGTACAACGATATACTCTCTTAAATACACATACTTGACCATAAATAGCCAATTTGCAATGCCAGCATAGTTAACACAGGAAGAAGTCCGCATTTATTTTAAATGTAAACAGTAAGGTTTCTAGTAAAGACATTTTAATTTTAGACATTATTATATGTTTAAAAGGATTGCATGCCACACTGAAAGTTTTATGGCACCTGTGTATCAATAGGCAAGAAACAGTCACGGTAAGACATTTGGAGAGAAATTCTCAAGTCATCGAGTCTAGAGCTGCACGCAAATTTGCAGACATCCTCAGTAACTGCACACCTGAACAAGCCAGATGTTTGTATATAAAGGCAACTTTATTCATACAGCCGTAGTCCTCTGCACAAAGATCCGGCCTTCAGGTTTTAAAAGGCACAGAAACTGAGGGGCATGCTAACTACTGCACTTAAAAGTGAGACCTATTATTTATCTGATTTCAAGAGGTGCCTTTCAAAGGCTGCTAGACACCTGGAGTGTAAGTCCCACCGTCCCAACCCATAAGTCGAGAACTGTCCCCAGCATCATTTCAACGTGGTTGTTAAATTCAGACTGACAAAAAAAAGCCAAAAAATCTAGGCTTTCCTTATGGATTCACTCTCATTCTTTGCATTTCAGAGAAACCGCCTGCTGGAAACAAATTATTTTCTTTACCCCTTTTTTTAATCCTTATTAAATAACCAAGTATCTCTAACAGGTGAAGTGAAAAGCATTAGTAAACAGCTGGATTATCACATCATCATTTCTTCACTGAATCCTTACTCTTACTTGAACCAAAAGCACGAGATATTAGTAAAATGTGAATGCTACAGGTATCTGAACAGAAGTGCAAATTGCTTTAGACTTTTGAAACCGTTTTTGTAAAAAATCAAAGAAAATACCGTCTTTGGTGTAGGTTCACACAGTGCTATCCAAGTATAACAACATCAGTTGGAAATTAGAGAAAACCTGTACCTTTAGTTCCGAACTAGAAGAGCCCAAGCTCAAGTGTTCACTCCGATTTATGCTCATTGAGCTCTTCCAGGCAGCATAAATGGTTTTTCACTACACTTAATAGCCACCAGCATCCTAAATGTGATGAATTTTCAAGCAGCAAGTGGTAGAAATGACAGCGTCCCCCCCTTTACTCAGACATTAGCAGATTGCTTAGACATCTCCGCAACCTGGAGCTGCCTTGAGACAGCAATGTAGCCTACGTCTTCCAAGATTCACCAACTAACACCCAGGAACAAATGACTTGTGAGAGGAGGAAATATTGGACAAAACACTCTCCCCACTCTATTAATTGCCACACTTTTAAGCTGGCAGTTAGGAATTCATTTGCCTGACGTCTTTATAATAAAAAGCAGAAGCGTACCTTTGCCACCTGTTTCGCAACAGAAGTGCAGGCAGTCCTGGTGCGTCTCAACTGGTTTTGAGTTTGCTAGACGTTCACTCTAAAACTGAAAGCTATCAACAGCTGAAGTTTAAAAAAAACACAAAACCAAACAACAGACAACACACAAAACAAAACATCATCAAAACGCATTTAAAAATAACACTCCTCTTCAGGTTTTTTTCCTAGACCCCTACCCTTACACCTGTATTTCCACAGGAAACTGCTATACCTGGTGTAAAATTACTCCACTAAACCATCCTGTTCCTTATTTTCCAGCAAGGACACGCTCATATCTCTGTTATTCTTTTCATTTGTATCTCCATTGTCCTCTGATTGCCCTGATTTCTGATGAGCAAATGTGTAAGTGTCATGGTCTGTGTCCGTCAGAGATGGAGGTTCCTCAGCGTTAGGAGAGCATTTAACGTCTTTTCTGAAGTATAATGGAGGTGGAGAAGGTGGCAAGCTACCAATGGGTCCATCAAAAGGCCGGTATACATCAACTTCTGGAGCAACTGAGCCATTGGATTCCTTCAGCAAGTGCCCATAGACCATAGCATCATCAATAACTGCATAGACATGAGACTCATTGTTTTTCCTCCCTTTTGTGAATAAGCCTTGTTTCCCAGGCACCTGGGTATTCACATTAGGATTGTACACTCCCACCATGGGGTTCTGGTTTTTCTTCTTCCTATTACAGAGTTGAAATTGTTAACAGGTCAGAAACAATACACAGCTGGTGCATTTGAACTCAACACAGCTTCTGTTTACCCATCCCAGCCACCCAGTGTCAGGCAGTCTGCCTGGATTGAAGGCTTTACTTGCAATCTTAGGAAAAATAACTCCCAAGTCTAGACATGCTTTTTTAACAGAGCAGAAAATAACTTCATGCTATTTGGCTACCTACTGCTGCTCTGCTGACCCTGAAGTTTGCAAGATTAACACCAATGGCCTCCCAAGCACCAGGGGTCCCAGCTGTGCAGTGTACCAAGTCTCCCAATATCCACAGACATTAATAGGACCCAGAGGCCATCAGATCCTCACAAAACAAGGCTGAACGTTACTGAAGACGAGTAAGATAGCGGGTCCTCTATGAAAGTTGAATAACTTTTCTTGGTTGCACTTTCTGGAGCGACTGTCCCCAGAGTGGAAAGACCAAAGGCTGAACTGAAGATTTTTAAGCCTGTATTTGTAAAGTCTTTCCTGTGTGGCAAAAGAAGTGTGCTCATAACTGCTCTAGTCATCATATTGCACAAATCCATTCCAGCTCAATGGCTTCAGGACCCAATCACCCTGCCAGCACTAGGCATACACGTATCAGAAACCACAAGCTATCGATGACTTCAGACTCTGCTTGCATGAGTAATGCTATGCATGTTTGTTTTGCACAACCTGGCTCTCTCCCCAAGGGCTCATGTCACAGAAAAATGCTCCCACGTGATGTGCAAACTCCAGGAGAAGTTGCTGGAGGTTGTGTTGTGTAGATGAAAGATAGCTCGTAGTGTATCTGGGTGAGTTTACAGCTTGTTTGAATGGTCTTTTCCAGAATCACACTCACAACAGCCACATTCATTGCAATTTCATTTTGCAGGAATTGCTGATGAAGTCCAACCAATACCGTACAGTACAGCCAGAAGCCTGTGCTAAGGCTGAGGTAGGCAATGCACTGGGGGTTGAAGTAATGTGACTCAGGGAATGCTGCTCTGCTCTTACAAGTCAGACAATTTAGAGTAAAGCAGCATTCCCGAAGTCATATTACTTCCACTACCATTGCCTACATCATGCTTCAGACCCTTGTTCAAGGGATCTATATCAACACGTTAAACAGAGAGCCCAGCAGCTCTCCCAAAATGCCTTCTTGAACTTCTAAGTTACACACGCTGAATTATGAACTTACTTCTTCTTAACACAGCACACAGTCAGTCCAATAGCTGTGAGAACTCCAGCCCCAGCCACCACAGCAAGTATCACTCCTAGGTCTGCAAACAGACAAGGTACAAGGACACTGAGCAAGAGAGAGAAAACACCCAGCTTTCTCCTAAAAGCTGTCTGGGTTTGAACTTCCTCAAGGGCTTCTAAGCATACTAGCTGCCTGCAGAGCAGGATTTTCCGAGTCATTCTCACCACAGGACAACACAAGCCATTTCCAAGAGGCTGGAGGCCAAGCAATGACAAACTCCTGCTGCTAACAGTGGAGCACAACCAAAAAACCCAACCAACCCACCCCACTTCCAAGAGTTCAATACAGCTCATGCACTGCTAAACTTACCCTCAGCATCTCACGTGCCTCTGGCTGAATAGGCAGGGAAGAGAAGAAAGTGCAGAGAGAGACAGAGAGGGATTCAACAGAGTAAATATAAATAGTGACATTTCACCAACTTCCCCTTAATACCATCCTTCCTCTGAAATACACAAGTTGTGTTGACCTGGGGTTTTCTAGGAGTCGCAAAATTGATCTGGAAAGTCCACGAGTGAGGAAAGAAAAACGCCACGTGTTTTAAAAGAAGTATCCATTACAAAAAAGAAAAAAAAAAAAGAGGAAAAATTGGAAATTAATTTGATACTGTTTCAGTTCTAGCCTATGTAGCCAATATTTCTACAGACAGCAGTCTCCCACAGGTGAAGAGGAAGTGCAAATGTGAAGCAAATTTACATAAGCAAAGCCTACCCTAACAATGCCCTGCCCCCCCCCCCCCCTTTTTTTTTTAAACTATTTATGTTTCAGGGAGATGAAAGACAACAAGAATGCTGATTTTGCTGTTAGCAGTCAGGGCACTATCCACTAAATGGCCAGACCTGTCCCAGGGGTGATTTCTTGCTCACGCAAACACTGAGACTAATCGAACTGCTAACATGAAGTAAGGGCTACTTGGATGAATAAGTTTGCATAATCAAATCCCAGGTCGTTCACCAGGTCTGTGACCTTGGGAGGGAAAAACATCACTTGATCTTCTTATATGTTCTGGCTGTGATGTCCAATTTAAAAAGCTAAATTAAATTTAAAAAAATTAAATCTAGTCTTACTCCCCCAGAGCCCTGCAACCCCCCATCTCAGAAAAAACAAACCAAAACAAAAAACCTCCCCCCAAAAAACCCACCACATTAAAGCCCCTCCTTCCTTGCCAGCTTCTAGAAGTACCCAGCTGTAACTCTCAGAGGTTTTTGAGGGACAGGTATTTCCAAAGGCTGGGATCTCATAAACCCCACACCCAAGGAGGACCAGCACCCATTACTGTTGCCCCAAGGGAAAGCAAGGAAACAAGCAGAAAGCAAACCACCACAACCTTACAGGACTCACCTATCTGCTTGTCAGCAAAAGTCACCCAGAACTGCAAGGTCAGTTGCGTCTTATCCACAGGTTTACAGTTGGAGACATTTACCCAAAAGTTGTGATACATATTTCGGGGCTGGGGCAGAAGCTCATCCTCACGGCACACGGTCTCCTCTGCCCCCAATGTCTCTTCCTTTATGTTGACATAGGCACGGCCTGTCTCACAAGCAACGCCCATGCGGTCCTTGGAGAACCCGAGGCGGGCAACTTGCTTGCTGGGCACCAGGATGTACCAGGATATGGAGACATAAGGAGGTAGACCATAAGGCCAGTTAGGAGTCTGCAAGTAAACTTTAGCTTTTGGATCTGGACTCACAGTGAAAGTGCACTCATCTGTAGTAAAGGAAAAGAATAAAGGAAGGAAAACTTAGGTCTGAAACTTACTTTTGTTTTTTTTAAGCTTTCTCTTGTAGCACATAAAATTATTTGGTCTTTCTTCTCCATAATAAAAAAAAGCATCACTCATACCTGTGACCAGCAAATTTATACAGTCAACGGCATCTCAGTACTGGCAATACAACTCACCTCTCATACCTTCCACATCAGTAATTATCACAATTAACACAGATATATCTGCAGAATTTCCAACAACCAACTATCTACCACCTGGAGTACAAAGTTCCTTCCTTCTTCCAGGAATAAAACACCGTACTGATTCAGATAAAGATTGATCCTAGCAATGGCTCCAGGACTAGACTCTAAAGAATTGAACTCTTATTTCTATTTATCCATATGTGCTCAAACAAGCATAGAGAGATCCAACACTGTACAACAAAGTAGTACAAACCACTACCTTACCTTTAATATGTGGCACAAAAGACATTTTCAGATCCTGATGGTTAGACTCATTGAGGAATCCTTTACTAAATGTTTTTAAGGATATGGTGATATTATTCCTCATCTGAATCTTTTCAATGGATCCACCAGGACAGAATACACCAACATTCAACTCTGTCTCTGGGGTGGCACTAGCAATGCTGTAACTGTAGCTTGTGTTGCACCTCTGCTCTGGGACATGTTGCTGAAGTTTTAAGGATGGAGAGGTAATTTCTATGTTGATCAGATCGGGAGCCAAGAGCTTCCAAATAAACTTATGCAGTCGAATTGGCAGTTGTGTAATAGCCTTGGGCACTGAAAGGGAATAGATCTTCCTCTGACACCATCGAAGATCGACACAGCCTACAATCACAGAAACAAATACCAAGGGCTGTATTTTTCTTGCAGAGAAATATCTAGGAAAAGCAAGTTTTCCTGTGGACCAGAGCACGCACACACACACACGCAGAGAGTACTGTCAGTTTTGCGTTACAGACCCAGATAAGCATCTACCTGAGAAACTATCCTCTCTTAGTAACCTTTACCCAAACACGTATCATTTATATTTAAAGATATTTCCTTGAAAGGGTGCAGGACACCAAAGAAACCAACAGATACAAACATATTCAAAATCCATCACTCGATACTACTTTTGCTATGTCACTTGCTGACTGGAACACTGTTGCAGACTAACCAAGGTCCAAATATATACTTTAAAACTCTTTCTCTACTAGTAGTTGAAAGCATTTGGGAAAATCCTACACCAAGTGGACATGCGAATGGCACAAGATGCATTCCTGATGGCCACCTTGGTCCTGCATTTTTACGGGCAGATTTATGGCTCTCCTGCTCTGTTTCCTTACTTTGCAGTTTTCAGCAAGAAGATTCTTAGGTGCCTTCTGTCCTTTCCCTTCTAGGATAGCTACGCAGTTTCTATTTTTAAAGGTAGAATGACATAGCGAACAACAAGGCCATCTCCAGATTCACTGTACCCATCTTGCCGCTGGCCAATGCCTGGTTTCCAACCACACTCTATTTAAAGCCCAAGCAAGAGAGAAGGTTTGGCTGACCGCTGGGGAAAAGCAGGCAAAAACATTCCCTAGGAAACAACATTAAGACACTTTTGTCATACTTATGCCTTTTTCAGCTGTGATCCTCAGACGGGACAAGTCCTTGCACAGAAACGAGATCTTGTAGACCGCGCCAGACCCTAAAGTCAAGACGCGGTCGCAGGTGCGAAGATCCTTACAGATCAGGCATATTGGTTCAGACATGAGCGGGATGTGTCTGGGCCACCCTTCGAAGTGTATCGTTACAGTCATATTCCACTCTTTGCTCAGGTCGACCAAATGGGTGACATCTGCAAAGAAAAACATCCCAGAGCAATTACTGGCAAGAAGCGTGGCGTGAAGCAGAACTTCCTCTGTCTCTTCTCACCCCATCAGATGAGCAGCTGTTATAGCTATTTCTATATTAGCTAAGAAAATATTATTTATTCTTTCCATCAGTGGAAAGGCAGCATCATATCACTTTTCTAATTTGAGCCTTTCCACACACAAACCCTGTTTCCCTACCACTTCCCAGCTGTAACAGGGTAACACATACACTAGCCGCTTGTGAACAGGTTAGGCTATAATGTAAGGAGCTCAGCCAACTATGTTAGATTTGTTTTACCTAAGAGATTTCTGTATTTCTTTTAAAGTCAGTTCTACTGATCACACAGCAGTTGATTAGGAAAAGGTTCTCCATTCTCAAATTTCATATTTATTGCTAGATTTCCATTTCAGCTAACTTTTTGTCAGTTTAGGTTTGTTGGAGCCAAGCTGAAGAAAATTGTCCAAAGTCAGTAATTAAGCACATCTGGTTGTCTGGAGTCAGTTAAAGATTAAGCTAATTTAAATGCAAGTACCAATATGGTTCAAAAGCGAAAAAACTGCCAAGTACTGTACTTCAGCAGAAGTGCTGGCAGTTGTTATGAAGGTCACTAGAGCCTTCAAAAACGCTTCCTAAAAGCCTTTTCCATTTGGCAGTTCAAAACACAGAGAAAATTATCACAGGTTATCAAAGTCTGTCACCATGCTGGTGGGAAGGCTGAGGACCATGCCTTGCTAGGCTGCTTGGTTTCCTTCAATGGCATGACTGAATTATCACACTGCTCTTCCATTTAATTGCTAAAAAGCATTCTTCCAGAAATATTTTCTGACTAGCTGTAAAAAGCAAGCCTGAGAGCTGGCAGAGTTAACCTTGAAAAGTAAAGAGCACCTTCCCCTTCCTCAACACTAGCTACGACCTCTCGCATTCCGCCCCTTTCCATGTACCCCACAGCACACAGTCTGCTGCCTGAAGCCTTGTAATGCCCTCCGAGCTTGCTGGAGCTGAGATGCCCATCCACACACAGGGACCATCATCCCTGGCACTCTCTCTCAAATAGTGAGATTCAGCTCAAAGATCTGCTTAAGGAGACATGTTCTGAGGCCAAAACTGCTTAACATTTTCACTAGTGAGAGAGAGCACACCCTCAAGTTTGCAAGACTGGGGCTGGAAAACAGCCTTGCAGAAAGACCTGAGGGTCCTGCTGGTTTAATGTCCTTAAACATTTAAAAAAAAAAAAAAAAAGTAAGGGTGGTCAAACACTGGGAGAGGTTACCCAGAGAAGTTGTAAAGTCTTCAGAGATACTCAAAACCCAACTGGATGGGGTCCTAGGCAGCCTGTTCTGTTTCACCCTGCTTGAGCAGAGGGTTGGAACTAGATGATCTCCAGAGGTCCCTGCCAACCTCAGCCATTCTGCAAGTCTGTGATATCCTAGATGACTTGCTACAGCAAATCAGAACAACAGGGGTAAGCAGGGATGACAAACACCACCTCCCATGTAAGCTAACAGCAGTTGCAAATACTCGCAACATCTGGAAGGGGGACACAAAAGGAAAGAGGAAAAAAAAAATTGAAGGTTATGGCTGTAGCCTAGTTCACAAAGATTAACTATCATGTGCAAAGATAGACATTGGGTCCGCAGAGTATGCTGTTAACAAAGGCACATGTCTCTGATGTCAAAGACAGCAACCTGATCTAGTGGAAAGTGACCCTGCCCATGGGGGGTTGGAACTAGATGATATTTAAGGTCCCTTCCAACCCAAACCATTCTGTGATTCTCTGATTCTATAAAGGACAGGTTAAAAAAAATTTTAAAAATATATACACTATTATTACTCTTAATTTTCTGGTTGTAGCTATGGATCTCAAAGGCATAAACAAAAGGTGAATAAAATAGCCTTCTCCTGTGTGGGAAATCAGAGACACAAAAATACAAGAGGTCAGGCAGAAATCTCCAAGTCACTGCCACAACCAAGCACAGAATTTAGGATTTCCACCACAAGGTTACTCATTCTCCAGAGGTCTGGTTTTTTTGCGGCAGCTAAACACAGAAGGCTAGGTCAAAAAATTTTGATTGGAAAGAGAGCTATATTTTCCTCTAATGACAAGCACCACAGACAGCTGTGGAATACCCAAATGTTTGGGAATCTTTGAGAATATACAGATACCAATATGTTTTCAGTAACAGCCATGTTTAACTTGCCCACTGCAGATGGCATTTTTGGGGTTGTTTTGGTTTGTTTGTTTGTTTTTAAATAATAGTTTCAATACTGTCTTGAGGGCTAAATTTGAATCTTTGATGGAACTTATATAACTACAAAATCATTCATGAAATCCTGTAAATCCTGTTGTCTCTTAAATCCAAGTGGTTTATTACTTGCATTTCATTCAATAAATGACAACCTGTTTTTTATTTTTTAGGTGATTATCATCTTGTCTACTGGCCATAAATATATTAAAATTCCTCTATGCTTTCCAAAGTAGAAGGGAGATAAAGCTGATTAACTGAATACAATGTTTTCACTCTGTCTGGCTTCCAAGGTGCAACACACAATAAATGTAAGCAAACATGACTTGATTAACAATTTCAGGAGGATTTGCTGTTCATGAACGGAGACAGTCTAGACAAAGAACTGAGGATTACAGTGGTGAGATGCTACAGACCCTTTCTGGATACATGACTTCAAGGTACAGGCCATTCAAACTTCACTCCCTCTAAAATCACTTAGATGGAGCTCCGGCTGCAGTGATAGTCCAGAGTGTGTACTTCCTTCCACCTGCTCCTCTGCAGTAAGGGCACCTTGACTATTATCCTCCACCATGAACTGACATCAGAGCTAAGAAGCCAGATGATAAATCACTTATTGCATAGCTCATTACCTAGCCAGGCCTTTTATTTCTGTTTTTAGATAGATGCTGTGGCATTACAAGTCATTGTGTTAAGCCTGTCTGAATTTGGGGCAAGAAAACAGAAAAAAAACCAGAAAGGAGGAGAGAGGGGGGGAGGGGGAGGAGGAGGAGAGGGGGGGAGGGGGAGGAGGAGGAGAGGGGGGGAGGGGGAGGAGGAGGAGAGGGGGGGAGGGGGAGGAGGAGGAGAGGAGAGAGGGGGAGGAGGAGGAGAGGAGAGAGGGGGAGGAGGAGGAGAGGAGAGAGGGGGAGGAGGAGGAGAGGAGAGAGGGGGAGGAGGAGGAGAGGAGAGAGGGGGAGGAGGAGGAGAGGAGGAGAGGGGGAGGAGGAGGAGAGGAGAGAGGGGGAGGAGGAGGAGAGGAGAGAGGGGGAGGAGGAGGAGAGGAGAGAGGGGGAGGAGGAGGAGAGGAGAGAGGGGGAGGAGGAGGAGAGGAGAGAGGGGGAGGAGGAGGAGAGGAGAGAGGGGGAGGAGGAGGAGAGGAGAGAGGGGGAGGAGGAGGAGAGGAGAGAGGGGGAGGAGGAGGAGAGGAGAGAGGGGGAGGAGGAGGAGAGGAGAGAGGGGGAGGAGGAGGAGAGGAGAGAGGGGGAGGAGGAGGAGAGGAGAGAGGGGGAGGAGGAGGAGAGGAGAGAGGGGGAGGAGGAGGAGAGGAGAGAGGGGGAGGAGGAGGAGAGGAGAGAGGGGGAGGAGGAGGAGAGGAGAGAGGGGGAGGAGGAGGAGGAGGAGAGGAGAGAGGGGGAGGAGGAGGAGGAGGAGAGGAGAGAGGGGGAGGAGGAGGAGGAGGAGAGGAGAGAGGGGGGGAGGAGGAGGAGGAGAGGAGAGAGGGGGGGAGGAGGAGGAGGAGGAGGAGAGAGGGGGGGAGGAGGAGGAGGAGGAGGAGAGGAGAGAGGGGGGAGGAGGAGGAGGAGGAGGAGGAGAGGAGAGAGGGGGGGAGGAGGAGGAGGAGGAGGAGGAGAGGAGAGAGGGGGGGAGGAGGAGGAGGAGGAGGAGGAGAGGAGAGAGGGGGGGAGGAGGAGGAGGAGGAGAGGAGAGAAGGGGGGGAGGAGGAGGAGGAGGAGGAGAGGAGAGAGGGGGGGAGGAGGAGGAGGAGGAGGAGGAGAGGAGAGAGGGGGGGAGGAGGAGGAGAGATTTTAAGGATGCAAATTTTAGCATCGCCATCCACCTTGCCCTAACAATGACTGGTGGTACCCAGGGCAGTAAAACAGGCCTCAGCGTTGCTTGGCAACCCACCTCCTTAAACTCGAGGAGCATCCAAGAAAAGTGACAAAACACCTAGTATTTCTCTTCCTTGTGGTGCTCAGCCCAGGCACCTGCAAGCAAAAGCAACAGAAAGGGCAGGCAGGTACTTACTCTCATCAATCTGCGGGTGCTGAACGACGACTTGGAAGAGCAAGCGGAGGATGCCTGGGTTCTGGGCATCCTGATCGCAGCCCTGGAGGGACAGGTTGAAACTGCCAGCGATATTGGCAGGCTGGCTGTCGCTCAGTTTGAACACCTCCGGGTTGCTGAGGGAGCCAGGGATGTAGTACTCTACCCTCTCCTCTTTCCTTTCGCAGTTGGAAAGGCTGTAGTTGTGGAAAAACACGCTTGCTCTCATGTTGGAAGGAACCACAAACTGCCATGTCATGAGCTCATCTTCTGGAAAGCCCAGTGGGTAATTTGGGGACATCAGGGTGATTGAAGACTCCCCCTTCAAAATGGATTCAATAACGCATAACCCTAAAACAGGATGGGGGGGTGGGGGGGGGACACGACATACAAAACAAGTTGCAATTAATGAAGACACGCTGGCATATCTAGCACCCCAGCAGCAGAGCATTTTTATTTTGACAGTGAGATCATCCACTTCAGCTACAGGTTCGGTTATTAAAAAACCCTCATACTAAACCATATATTTGAGTTGATGCTTTTGTCTTCTATTACAGAAAAGGTAAGGATATATTAACGCTGCATTTTTAGTTTAGTGGGTTCACCTCTCAAGCACGTGGACAGACAAGCCTTTAGTTTTTAGAAAGGAAAGATCTTAGTTCCTACTTCTG
Organism: Buteo buteo; assembly: GCF_964188355.1. NCBI lineage: Eukaryota > Metazoa > Chordata > Aves > Accipitriformes > Accipitridae > Buteo > Buteo buteo. Next base: position 55,980,277 of record NC_134172.1, on the reverse strand, counting down.
CTCCTGACTTTGCAAAAGCAAACATGCAACCTGACAACTGCTTCTGTTTCACTGGGTTGAGGGAAACAAAAGATGTGAGCTTTTTATACCATCACGGAGCTCTCTGTCCAAACACCTCCCAGATCTAACAAGAGCACGCCAACAAAGAGCCTCAAATACGCATGACAAAATATGAATGCAAACCATGGAGGCTGTGTAAGACACTTTGTGCTTGGATGCCTCTTGGCAGCATAAAGTTGGGTACACAGAGATTATGGTCCTGTTCTAGGACTCCAGCGACAATGTGCAACTGTGAGGAGTGCCAGGAGTTAGAAAAACTCGTGTTCTAGAAGCTCGAACCTGGACCAGATTCCTTTTATAACTGATAGCAACAACTGCAGAATTTAAGTACAGAGCAAGAACATCTCCCAAGGAGGGTTTGTCAGGAGACCACAGAGTAACCCACTGATTGCTATATAATATTCCAGGTATTTTAAGAAGATTATTACATAATTTTTTATGTTACTGTGCAGGTTGAAACAGATAGCTCTATTTAAGCAGCCTCATGCACCTTCTAGGCACTGCTTCCCCCTTTTCCACCTTCCTCTCCTCAAGAGGGGCATTGATTTGAGGCTCCAGAAATTAAGGAAGCATTATTTTAAAATAAACAAGCCCAACTAAACACTGCAACCAGAAAAGAACTCTCTTGGCTCATTCTAATTATGCTATCTAGTCTCAGCTAGCTGAAAACACGAAACCAACAGAGCAGGTCTGTTTAAGTTTTAGGAAGTTTAAAGAGATAGAAAATGAGTAATGTGCACCAAAAGCAGCAGTTTTCATAATTATTAACCAAACAAAGATGTTTTGACCCCAGAAGAGCACCAGCTACCAAACTAAAAACCATACAACAAATAGCTTTTAGAAAAGATGAAGTGGAAGGGAGTTAGGGATAGCAGCACCAAAACTAGAAGGTTACCCGAGAAGAAAGGTTTAAATAATTCTCCTGCAATCTGTACGAGGTGATTACAGGTGAGGAAACACTACTCCCTACTTACGTTTTATGGAAGCCCTGTTAGCTATGTTGAAGCCTGAGGTGGTGAGAGGTGAGTCCCACGGGAGGTGCAGAGACATGACAACTCCTCCCAGCAGCTTGACGCGAGACACCGAGCCATTCCTGCAGAAGGTGCCAATGTTGACCGTGGCCATGTCGATACAGCTATTGATGTTGTAGCTAACAAAATCTGGGCACATCTCTCCTGGTTCAATCTGTCTTAGCCCCAGGGTAGAAAATTTCAGTTCAAGTCCAGCTTTTGTACTTGCCTTCACATCCCAGATGAAAGTCCTGTTAAGGCGAGGTAGCCCCGGTGGGTAAAGATGAACATCTCCGAAGGGACACGGGCCTGACACACAGTCTAAATGCAGAGAGAGAACAGCCATGATACACTCTGGAAAGCATTCAAGTAAACGAGGAATTTGACACTTTCCCCTTCATCGCTATTTTCACAATTTTTAGGTTGCACTTAACTTCTCTTCTACATGCATTAAAAGACACTCCTATAACATGGTCACATGCTGTCTCTAAACAGGACTATACCATAAACAGGATTGTACCATAGAGTAGACAGGATAAACCTGCTTTAGTCAGGCTGACTAATAGAAGGGATTCATTGTCTCTGGTATTCCCGCCTTGTTTGCTAAAGAATTTAGAAGGTATTTAGTAAATAGGGTAGTGCGCTGAATGGGCAAAAGGGAGAAATGCAATATCAGGAGAGCTGGAAATCATGGATCTAGAGAAAAGATCTTAACCCATCTCACTCAGAGAATTCCTGGCAAATCATTCGTCTTTAAATTTTCTAGTGCTTGCCATGAACTGTATCTTCGTTTCCTTGGTGCCTCAATGAATAACCTGGGCCCCAGATTTTGCAGAATTGATGAATAACAACAACTACCATTGCAGGATTCCTGGGAGAACTTAGAAAAACTTTTATCTGAAAAATCTAAATTGCTGGTATTTCAAGCTGGACACTAAAAATAAGCAAACTTTAATCTATGTCTAGGCTCCAATTTCAAAGAAATATCACAAGTGCATCTTACAAATATATCATGAAATACCATGAACATTACTATTTGCATGAATCATATGACTGAAACTCCAAAACATGAAGAGAACTGTCCTTGAACACCACCCCAAAAATAACAAAGATGTTACCAAAGACTGAATGCCCAATGAAGTTTGGGATCTTGTTGAGAAGTAGCATGTGTTCGTGCCACTAAAGAGTACATTAACATATATACACCAGAGATAACATTCAAAGCAAATGAAGCTTTAGTTACAACACTTCCAAATTTTCAGTTTCTTGACTTCAATAATGTTCATTAAATATAAGGAAACATGTGCATGTCGTCAATGTTTCTATTGTCCTTCTAGACACAATCAATCTGTTCAACAAACAATGCGGGTAATATATCATTATCAGTGCTCAGAGGCTTTTGATAGGAAAAAAGATTATTTGATGGGTTTATAAACTGTGGGAAAAGGGAAAGCAGCAAGGAATTGGTGCAACAAACTATCATTTAACTGTTTCTGAAACAGCCAAGTTAACATTAATTCTGCCAGCCATAACAGATACTTCTTTAACTTGCATAGTTTCAGTAATTCAAGGTTATTTATCAGTGTTCAGAGATTTCTTCTTACCCAAGATTATAGGGGATACCTTAATACAGTAACAGGAAGAATGATACATGTTTTTACTGGAGGAAAATTACCATGGGGGGTGGGGGTATGTCAAATCAAAAAACTTGTATCTTACCAATATTTTTCTGAATTTCCATGATGAAATGTTTCTCTGGAGTACTACAAGTGAAGGTAAAAGTCACGTTCTCCCCAGGCTTTATCTTGAGTTCAGACCTGACGACATTTTTAACACGAATTTGACAGCTTGGTGAAACACCGGGTCTCGGTTTAATCATAACTGTGATGTTGTCTGCCGTACGAGGAGAGATTGTAAAGGAAACTAAGAAAGAAAAAAAAAAAAGAAAAAAAAAAAGAGGTGCTTTGTTACTAGCACATACAAGTATCACCGGCCTTTCCATACATCCCCACAGATGCCATATTGTCAGAAGGAATATTCACATCGACGTCCTCAGAAGCCTCTGGTGTTGGATGTACAGAAAATGTCTTGGCTCTTCCAGTCCAGCACAGACGACACAGAAATCCGCTTGCTCCATGTGCCCAGAGAGAGGTATATGGAATTTGTGTAGGACCAGTTCTGCTCCAGTTTACCTTCACCACTGTTATTTTTTCACATTTAAAAAGTAGCTCAGCTCTTCCTTTCAAATTTCTGTTGTCCCAAATTTGATTTTCAGTCTGTTATGCCCATCATATGACCTGCTTCATTTCATATGGCACCCATGAAGTCATGACTCAATTTGGGAAGTTTATTCAGCAGCCAAACAACAAAGCAAGCCTCAACTCTAATCGCACACAATGGTAACAGGTGAATCTCGGGTATGCCTCAACAATTACTGCAGACCAGATGAGGTATTCCAGCAATACCAAACACACACACCAACAGACATTTATACATGTGGTCATGGGCCTCTCCCACCCTCCCCACCTTTTACAACTCATACCCTGAAGGTACAGGACATCCATGCAATGCCCCTCAGCAGCACAGAAGGCATCTGTGGCCTGGGACAGACCATGTGTGCTTGGATACCTCCTCTCCATCCCCGACGTGACCATCATAGACTTACGGCTTTTGGGGAATACATAAAAGCCTCAGCAATCTTCACAGGTTTCAACCATCCTCAAGCACTACTGAATGTAGGAGCAGCTCTCACAGGATATACTGGGGCCACAGAATAAACTGCTTGCTGAATAATCTTATTTTATGGCTAGTGGTTTATCAACAAATGGACCAAACCTGACTGTCTTCTAAAAATACACATGCTATATAAGATGCAAAGGAGCACTGACTGGAGACTCAAGATGACTAGAAAAGTTAATAGCATCACTTTGATGCTTAGCAAAGCTTGAGCCCAGCCCCAGGTGAAAATCTGAGGACACATCAGTTGGTAAATTTTCTGCTATTTGTTTTCACTACTCTCCCTTCCTTATTTCAGTATGGAAGATACAATCACTGTGTCTAGAGCACTTATGCTTTTAGTATTTATGGAAAGAAAAAAAAAGTATATTAAAAAAAAAGAGATCTAGAAATAAGGGTACCCCAAGTTCTGTTCAGAAAGGTCTGTTCCTTGAGCGGGACATCATGCAGGGCTGCATGACAAAGCTCTGCCCATAGGCCATGTTGGGAATCCTCTTGCTCATTAACCCCAATAAAGGGAGATTTACCTTAGCAAACCCAGAAGCATAGCATGCAGGGAGAGCCCCTGCAGCCATTCCCACTGCCAGGCAGCATGCCAGGAAGGCATGGGAGAACAGCTGGCTCAGAAATGCACATCTGCAGGGCACCGCGGGCTCTGCCCGACTGCTCACCATCCCTTGAGCACCTAAACATCCAGCCTGGTCAGTGCCAGCTGCTATTGCCACAGTGGTGGTAAGGACACCGGCCAAAGCTCAGAGACCCGGGGGCTTAACCGGTGAGGGCTGCGGGGAGCAGGGCTGAGCACACCATGGGAACCCTTGGTCGGCAGAGCCCTCTCCTGGCAGATAAGCACACCAGAGACCCTCGACCAACCTACCCACCCAACTCAAAACTTTAGCCATCCCAGCTGCGGAGAGAAGCATACTGCATTAGTGACCCAATTTCCCATAAAAACCACTTGTCGTATTTTTAAACCTCCCTTTTAAAAATCTCCCGATTTTAACAGCAATCTCATGGTTTTGCAGGGCCTGACTTTCATTACAGTGTTCTGCAAAAGCCCTGGGGATTGTGCAGGCAGCACAGGCTATCGTCCTTCCCTGCCACTGGGAACATTGCAGCTCCAGGTTTGCAAACACCAGGCATTGAAAATCTCACTGCTAGGGGCAGTAAGCCAGAAGAGAGTACTCAAAGAGATACCCCATCATGCTTTTATTTGAGTTTTGTTGGTCTTCAGCCTTTTTCCAGCCTTTCCTGCTTTTCTACACAGCCTTGGAATCAAAAGACTTAGCAAGCCCTTGAAACTGCCTTACCTATTTGCCTCCAGGATCAAAGGCTTTAAATGAAAACCTCAAACACCACAAGGCTTGCCAAATTTTTGCACGTACTTGTAATGACAAGTTTACCAACCCTCTAACACCATTAGTGAAAACCTGGTCACTGAGTAACTTTCCTACAGCTTTTAAGTGACAGGACAGTCCTCTGACCTGAGAGCTTACACTGAATTCCCTTGCCTCTTCCAATGGCTGGGACTACCCCACATCTGCATTTCTGCCTTAAAAATGGTTTTGCAGAAGTTTTTGATCTGGGTTTTCCCAAGGAAAAAAAAAAAAAAAAAGAAAGAAAAGAAAAAAGAAAAAGACAGGCTAGGAACTGCTTTGTGCGATGATCTTCCAAGCACACAGGGCACAATCAAAGAAGCAACATCCGTGGGGTGGGGAGAAGAAATGAGTAAAGCAAAGCCAGGAACCAGGGCTACTCCTCTTTGTTCTTTGGGAGGAAGCAGTTTCAGAAGAGAAAGTGAAACAACGACTTCCAGCCTAGCCCAGAGTTTTGTTTTCCACACCACTGGACGCTTTGAGTTCTTTTGGGGTTTTTATTTATCACGCTTAGTGCACGAAATACCCTTTGACCATGACAGTCATCATTTTTCTGATGTTTATGTCATCCAGATATGAAGTGTTAATAGCACAATACCAATAATTAATAACTATGGACAAAAGAGACTTTTCTTGCATACAGTAATTGTCACACTCATCTACAGTTTACAAGTATTAACTGAAAAGTCTGTTTCTCACTTTCTGGTCAGTTATCACTGTTCCTTTTCCCATGCCTGGGACAGCACAGCCATACAGCCAACCTGGCAGGACGGAGAAACGCACCAGGGCCACTAACAGCCAGCACTTCTGCACCAGATGCTCACACACAGCTCCAAGACCATTTTTAGTCATGAGGATTAAGTTTAAGCATAACCTTAAGCACATGACCAGCTTTAAAATAAATCAAATACACACCCTGAGCTGAAACCAAGGAACAGAAATTTTCAACATTTTGAAGAATGGCATTTTGAAATGAGCAAAGCCTTCCTACAGTGGTCAAACCAAAGCATCATCTTCCCCAGCCCTTGAACGACCTGACTTCTGCTGCCTGGGCTTTTTGACCCCCACTTCTTTTCCAGACTGCATGACCATGTAGTGATTCATTTGATCTCCCTGCAAGAAGATCAAATCCTTGTCAGCTCAGTATCACTTTCCTGCATGGACATGGCCCATGCCTCAGCTTTCCAAAACAGGACCTGCTCAAAATTGGAGAAGTGCTGCAATGATCAATGTATCAGCATCCCAGCAGGCAACAAGGATGCAGATCTATACCGAATTAGGCTCAGCAAAGCTGTATGCTAGAAGCCCCCACAAGGACAGACACCAAGGTAGATTATTGCACAAACAAACAGCTCGCTAAGCTGAAACTCCACAGATAATAATTTTGGCCAAAAAATAAGACCACAGTGCTGTAATGTCAACAGCAGCAAGCTGCTAGGGATGTGCTAAGCTACATTAGACTATCAAATCTCATTTTCATAGGAAAAAAGGAAAAAAAGAGTCATGCAGAAAGTATATCCAGTGACCCCAAGGTCACTAAAAATAAATTACTAAATGACTAAAACCCCCAAACTATAGCCACACACATGCAGCACAACAGAAAGACTACTTTAAAGCTCTGCAATAAAGGTGCTTTTTACAAACATGAGTGAGTCTCTTCATGAGTCACACTAATCTGTCTTTGTCTATGATTCCCACTGCATGCCTTTATTAGGATTACCAGTAACCGTACACATTTCTTGTAAAGAAGGAATTTCCACGCCTCGTTAGTGCTGCACAGGGATGACACACAGGATATCCAAACCAACAAGAGGAAGCATTACCAAGCTGGATCTAGTCTCTGTCTACACAACAATGAGATCGTTGGGCTAGAATATGTTAGAGGTAAAGCCTCCAGTCCTGAGCCAGTTGACAGGCTGACATAGACATCTGATCTCACCCTAATTTTTTCTCCTCTAAGCAATTACAGTTTTGCAGCCTCCTCTGGCTATTTCTTCAACCACCCTAATCTCAGTTTGCACCTTCCCTGCTGCAACTGCATTTCGCTACTGCTCATCCTCATTTAGGACTGTGCCTTCATGACAGCTGTCTCATTGCAGCATCCCTTTACCTTTAGAGTAACACTCCTCTCTGCACAAACACACCTTGGCTAGCTTTTTCTCAACAGTATGATTTTTCCAAACCTTTCATCAATTTTATTGCTCAGAGCTCTCCAACTTGAGTTGGAAACAAACTGCATAGTGTAAAACAAGTCAGATTACTCTACAGAGTTTAGGCTAAATTTATCTACTGTGGTTGCACCTGACACTAATCTCCTAATACTTTTTAATACATATATACAAATGTCAAAAGGACTTTTTCCTGTACAAGAGGTGGGTGCAATGTAGAAGGCAGCTGGAGAGTAGTAGAGCCAATGGCACTCACAAAGAGTGTGTGCGTACATATGTACAAGGAAAGGACTTGGCAGGACAGCAATTTTTATGGCTATGTAAAGTGCCTTGCTAAACAAGGCAGGAGTTAGAACAGAGTCCAACTACTTTTGGCTAAAGGGCTGCATTTTATTGCAGCAATTTATCCATAAGGATCTATGGATTGTTTCACATGACTTCACTGGATGGATTAAAACAAGCAAAAAAAAACCCCAGGCAGACCAAGAAACCAAAGCCCTTGAAAGTCACCACCAACAACAACAACAAAAAAAATCCCAGATGTTAACATGTCCCAAATAACATACAAAAACTGTTGGTTTGCTCATTCCAGTTAAATCGTGGGCTTGTTCCACTACAGCCATTTTTAATAAAAAACAGTTGGATAGGGCTGACTCAGACACCATTCACGAGCCGGCGGCAGCTGGAGGAGACGGGCTGCTGCAGAAGACGAGTAGCAGCAACGCTCACTCCGGATATGAAGTACCTGGATCCAAACTCCTGTTCTGCCCAAGGGGGATCTGAACCCACACAACCAACACGCCTCTCCGGTGAACTTGCTCATCCACCGTAGCGCTTCGAGCCACTGCCTCAGAATACAGATAGCACCGCTGTGCTGTTTGCCTCTACAGCTCAGCAGGCTCTCCTGCAAAGCTCACCACCTCTTCTAAGCCCTTGCGGGGATGCTGACCCACAGGCATGCTTGTATCCTGCTCAGGTTGATCCACTACACATAATCTATAGCAAGGGTCACGGAAACAAGGGATACGACTCACTAACACAGTAACCTGGCCATAAGCTGAATGATTTCAGTTTCAAGCCATATGAACTCCTCTCCCCGATCTAACGGATGGCCTCGGTGCAGGAGACAGCAGCATCAGCAGGACGCGTTCAAACCAATCCATCCAAAACACCCTTCACCTAGTGAGGGGACCTCAAGGCTGTCTCCTGCGTGACGGGGATGTCAGGCTCCAGCTTCCGCACCCCAAACACCCCAATGGCTCAGCTAAGACACACACCAACAGTTGCGCCTGAGCATCCATTTCCCCATCACCTCCAACACAATTCACTGCACAGTTGACTCAAATTTGCCAACAACAGGTTAAAGAATATTTAAAAGAGTAAACACCTCCCTGCTTTGCTGACTCAAACGTTTTGTACCTGCCTTATTGAATCTTTCTTTGTCAATTTGAGTCCAACTCTCCAGTTTAACTACAGCACCCGATTGCCCAAGCATCACCCGCTCCTCCAATTCCACCTGCAATGCCCATCCAGGTAATTGCTTTCACATTCTTCAAGCCCTTAGCAAAGTTAGTCAGAGACCCATACACTGTTTACACTCTTCTCACCTACTAAACGGTCCTGTGAGCAGCAAAGAGAGATCAGGAGCACAATTGCACAGTCAGCCCTGCTTGCTGCAAGCTGCTGAAATCCTGTTGGACTTTACAAAGCAAACAGGTTTTCTGTTTACATTTAAAATGTAAACTAACTGTTCCCAACATCACTCAATGATGTCCTTATGTTTGGCCCTGTCTTCCAACACCACGCTTGCTTGGGATATGAGGTCCATATTTTGTAAAGGGATTGCTTTCAGGGAATCACCCAGAAAATTAAAGCTTAAAATCTGCAAAGCTTGTAAACACTTACAGATGCTGGCAATGACTATTATGCCAGGGTAACCACCCACATCTCAGGAGAGAGCACGTGGAGGAGAATATCCATTCTTCAGCCACCACAGTACAGCCCCTTAATCTTCACTGATGGTTTAAACTCATAGCCAGAATGGGGATGCAAAGCAGGTTTGATATCACACATACCGTTCTCCTCCTTATCAGAAAGGGTGGACATTTCTGGCACAGTGATGTTACAAGCCAACCCAGCACAATTCACCAGAGAAGGTCTCTCAGTACCCCAGGCTAACAAGGTTGCTCACTCAGTTGTCAATTCATTAATTTGTAATGCCTAACAGGAATAAAGTACCTTCAGATTGAAAATAAAAAAAGCTGTCTGCAAGCTGACCGCCAACTCGCATACAACACGCAAAATGTACAATACATGGGTCTGCACAACTTCATGAGAAAATGTCACGCTGGCACGAGGAACACTAAGACACCACACAAGTCCCTGCAGGAGCCTCCCTTGCTCAAAGGGGTGGTTGCTTGCACAGTTTATCCCTACCTTGATGTAAGCCAGCGAGAGGACAGCATCTTGGAGCATGCCTGAGCAGCTCTTCAGTCTTGGCTCTGCTTAACAAAGGTGGAAAAGCACATTTCACAATCGGAGGTCCGTCCCATACCAAACATCCTGCTGACAGCTCTTTGTCTCTCACTTCTGAGGAGCTTCAGATCATCCTTTTTCACCCCTCACAGCTCACTGTCTGTATGCTAATCTCTCAGCTCCACCCACAGACCCAGAAAAGCCAGGGCCAACTCCAAAACGCCAGCATGATCGTACCTCTCAAGAGTTTGCTCTGACAGCAAGTAATCATGCTCACTTTGTTCCCCGAGAAATCAGCTTGAAGCAGGCTGTCCCACAGCACCCTTGAGGATGGTTGTTAAAAGGCATCCAGTGGAACAGGCAGAGGTGAGACTTTTCCCCCCATTATAGGAAATGGGTTAAAAAAAAAAAAAATATATATATATATGTTTTCCCACAGTACAGTACTGGCAGCCTGGGCACTCAGAAGCAGACTAGACCTTACTAACATACGTGAAATGCATCTACCAGATGTTATGGCACAATTCATCAGCTGGCTCTTCCTGAAGGTCTTCCAGGAGGTCCCTACACTGGGCAGGTTCAGCTATAGGCAGTGAACCCTCGCCTCCATCACCAGCTAACAGGGAAACACAAGATTTTGTTCTGACACAACAGACAGCAGTCAACAGTTCACTAAGCACAGCACAACCCACGTCCTTTCCTTCACACCCTGGCAGCACAAGCAAATGTTGAGTAAGAGGAATCTGTATGGTCACACCTCATCAGATTCAAGATGAGGGATGGCTACCAGGCTCTATCAGCTGAATCCTACTAAGAGACCACCAAAAGTCACCAGGTGTTCTACAGGAACTGGTGAATGGTTTGGCTCTAACAAGTCAACCCGTGCTGCAGCAGGTGTGTTGTCCAGTCCAGAGCTGAGGTTTGACAGGACAGGGATACCTGAACAGCATCAGTGAGACAGCAAATGGCCCAGAAACTGCTGGAAGTGCTTTGTTAAGGTAACATGTTTAGCCTTTTCCCCAGTTGGGCAAAGTTTTACAAATTATAAAAATTATTAAAGATGTAGAATTGTAAAAAGATTTTAACAGAAACTTAAGAAAAGCAGGGTTACCCCAAGAGAACCCAGTTAGATCAAAACTGGCATCCAAAGGCCCATTTCTCCTATATCCTCCAGCCTAACACACACCTTGCTGCAGCTGAGCCTTTCTAGGAGCTCTTGCGTGGAGACCAGGGTCAGAAAGCATCCAAAGAGAGAGTTCAAAGGCGCACCCAGAAGACAGCAGGAGGACCTTGCTGCACTAAGAAAACGGTCGGTCAGCTCAGTTCAGCAGTGAGCAACACCCAGCTTCCCCCCACACAGCCCCAGCAACAACCCAGCACCACCAGCAGCCCCGCACCGGCCACAATACGAAGGGGTGCGACTCCACGCACATTCGCTGCTCTCCAGTTGCCTTTGTCTATCACTACCCAGGACCTCAAGAAGGCCATGTTTTGCTATCAGCAATTACAAAAAGCAAATGAACACCTAATCAATACAGGGAAACTGGTGAAGAAGGAAAAGAGTCACTCACCTATTGTCTACACTAATTTGCAAACACACCATAGCCCCGTCACCCATAGCTGTAGCAGTCAACACAGGCAAAGCCAAAAGTGTCTTGACTTTGTTCTCAGCAAAGGATGGCTCATGCTATTTCTAATATGAAACATTTCTGGAATGAACTAAATGCAAAGCTGTTCAGCCTCTACCCAAGACTGAGGTTTTGGCAGATGTGGATTCCAAAGGTTTTTATTTAACATATATAAATGTATAAATATCAATTAAACTGGGTGATAAGGGCTATACCAATAAACTGAGCCCCAGCAATATTTATTTGTGGAAATACTGCTGCTACATATTTCAAGTCAACACTTATTTTTTTCAGTAGCTTTCATACTACTTTATTTTCTCTTCCAATATTATTTATAGATAAGTTTAATTAATTTAAGTAATTAACAAGCCTGAACACAACTGACCCAAAGGATACCTCATATCAGGTAGGGGAAAGGTTCTTCCTTTATTTCATAAAGCAAGCCCTGATTTCTGTCTAGAAACTCCTGTTACGGTGTAGCCAGGCAACACACACAAGTCAGAATAAAAATGAGAGGAGGGCAATCTTCTAGATAAAGAATAATTTCCTCCATGCCACACATCCAGGGTGGTAGCCTGGACATGACCTTCAGCAGCCTCCAACCCTTCCACCCCGTTTCTCCCCTGGCCAGCCCTTTGAGCCCATGCCTTGAGCCAATGCCAAAAAAATAATCCTTTTCGGCCTGCTCCTCCTTAAATCTTTTTTGGCTGATGAGCCATCGCAGCTAATCAAATGACAACCCCCGGCAGAAAAGACTCACCAGCCACCTAAGGATCCAGGCTCAGGAGCTGGCCCACCACATCAAGTTTCTTCTCTCCTGGGCCACATCTTAGTCAAATGGCTACCATTTGTTGGTGTTTCCAGTTTTGCATACAAGCAACCCCACGACCAAGAGTACAGCTGTTGGAGACACATCATTCACACATGACTCCAGAGACTACGACCTAACTGAGGATCTCTGGTGGGGGCACTCACATTGGGGGTCGTTTGTGCTGCTACAGACAAGAAGTTCAATTCAGTGTATTAATCCTCAACTATTTTCATGTTCCCACCACCTCACATTCCCACTGGGGCCTTCACATTACCTCTACATCCTTTCAGACTTAAAAAAGTCAAACAAATGAAAACCACACACAGACAAGGCTCACCTGTTAAAAACAAACATCTCAAACCTGCAAAAATCTGGAATTGAGAAGAAAAATTAGGTGTATTTTCTGGTGGAAAATTTAAGGTAGTAGCACCAGAACTAAGACACACAATAAGTAGTAATTTACTATACACGTTATTTTCTAGAGAGTAAATACTAAGCACCCTAGACTGATAATGGCATGAGGCAAGCAAAAAAAAAAGTTACAACCGAATACTCTTGCACATTAGTTGTGGTCTTAAAAGGAGAGGTCTCAATCGAGTAAGTAAACAGCAATTCAGGATGGAAACAATCCAGCTTCCACCAACTTTCAGAGGAGCACAACCAGGCTGGTTATTTATATTCTGTCAGAACAGCAGAAAGACCCTGCTAACAGCTTGGGGGGGGGTATTTTATTAAAAGAAGCAGCTTTAAATGTTAACACTGATGTGGGACTCAAACCAGTCAGTTGCCGAGAAAAAGTTAACTGGAGGGTAGAGCAAGAAACAATGTGGCATTATCTGCCAATTTACTTATTATAACAACACCACTTTAAAGACAAACCCCAAAATACATATGCAGATTTTATCACATAAGGATACTTTAAATCTGAAATATTTGTTTATGTTTCATAGACATCATAAAAGTCTGATTAACTTCATTATTCGTGCTTCAAAGAAACATGTTTTTAGTTGGAAAACACATTTTCAAAGGTCAGGTACGTGATAACTTCATTCACACTCCCATGTCTATGCACAGCTATCACACCAAATACTTCTTTCTGTAATTTTCCACCTTTAAGTTAACCAATATTTCATTTGATAATTTATGTTATGCATAAAGTTGCATCTGAAGAAAACACACAAGCTCCTCTGCAGACAATGTGACTGGCCACGCCTGACCTACCCGTTCCTACAGGACAGTAAGAACAACACCATAACACTGTACCTGCTGGGAAAGGCTGGAGGGAGAACGCGAGAAAAGAAAGGACTTCATCCAGGATGACAAGAGACGGCTTTAGAGACAGGTGCACCATGATGTGCAGCTGTCCCACCAGAGCATCACCGGTCCCCAAGAAGAGGCACGTGTGCCTCATACCCACCTCATGCGTGGTTCTGCACGCCCAGCCTGAACCTGGCCTCGCTGAAAGGGAGATTATTGCAACTCACAGCCAGAACGCAGCAACAGCAGAGCCAGTACCAATGTCAGCACCTTAAAAATTACAAACTATATAGGGGTGTGGGGGAAAATCACCTGAACTACCCTGGGTTTTCAGAACAAACCTTTGCTCAGGGAAATGTTCCAACTACAGTTTTGGTTGTGCAATACCAAAAGCAACTCCCGCTGGGATGAAGGGCACACGAGATCTGCCAACAAACCTGGGAAGGCACCCTTCCCCTCTCCGGTCCCATTCACACCATCAAAACCTTCAGCCTGCCAACGCATGCCACTAATGCAGCTGGGACTGAGCCACCTCTTTTTGGGGGGGAGGGGCTGGGGGTCCACAAAGAAGAAGGCAGCACAGAGTTAAAGAATTTGACAGGATGACAGAGGACCTGGCACACAGGAGCCATGGTGCTTGTGCAGGAGAGGGACAAGTGGGCAGAAGCACACAGTTGGAAAGGAAGGGACTGAAGGAGGTAAGAAGAGGGACCACCATCAGTGGCAGCAAACCACTGGGTCTGCCAGTGGTGTTTTGTGCAAGTTCACTGTTACTAACTTTGCTTTACAGAGCAACTTCACTGTTTGCCCGAGGGCAAGGCCAGTGGTTGGGGAGCTCTCTCTCCCTGGTTCCTCTAGATTAAGCTAAGAAAGCTCCCAACCACACAGACATCTCTTTTGTAGGGAAGGTTTGCACAATAAGGATAGACTAGACGTTCTTCGTCAGACTCGCCATCTTCCTTCTACTTCCTGCACCTTCCCATCCGATTTGGTTTTGCCACCTTCCCAACAAGAGTTATTACAATCACACACAAAGGAGACTTGCTTGGCTCTCCAGGGACACAGCCCGCACCCACTGCCACCACACAGCTGGTATCCTGCTCACTACTACACCCAACCACACCAATGGTGTGGGCTCAACCTTGCATAAAGCAGGTATACACTTTTTTTTTTTAAATGCCAACACAAATGCATAATTCATTTGGATGTTTTAAACAAGAGAGAGGGGAAGAAGCTGGAGCAGATGATGCCAATAAGCAAAATTCAGACACTGGCTCAAAATGAGCTGTACTGTGCCTCAAAAGCAAGCCCATGAAGTTTAATGTCAGGCATCAAGAAGATTGGGGGGGGGGGGGCGGGGGCTGTGTGGAATAAGAGGAACAAAGGATTTTGATAATGCAGTTTGACCAGAGAGTGAGGAATAACGTGTGAATGTATGATTCATGCTGCTGCATCTCCCAGTAAAGGTCTAGACCTATGTATGAAAAAAGATGCAGCTGAGGATTTTTTCATTTGTGATTTCAACAACACAAGATCTTTGGAAAGTCTAGCTCCTCTCCTTCTAGCACTGACTCATCTAAGATTCTAAAAGTTTGTTTTCTTTGAAAACAACACACAATTAACCACATTATAATATTCTTTTTCCTTTGAAGAGGCTTAGAGAGGTAAATAGCTGTCATTCACTTGACTCAGAGGCAATACATTAATGCAAATATTTTATTTAAAAGGCTACACAGCATGAAACTTAAGCCTCAGTGCTGTCCAATTTCACGGCCAAGGTTTAGACTCTATTGTTCATAATAACAATGGCCATGAGCCACACTTCAACATAACCAGCACGGTTAAAGGTAATAGAAACATTAAAAAGGCACAAATTTCACATCAGACTCTTTAAGTTATTCCTAGTCACTGCAAGTAACTCAGCGGTTATTTTGCCTAGAAGGAGTCATACTTCAAGAGTCTTTAACAGGACTAATAGCTATAAAACAGACTGTTTAGATTTGAGGATAGCCATTTTTTGCAATCAAGCAGCTTTGGAAATTGAGGATAACCCCACACACTGTCTCCGTGTTCGTAACTGGAATTCTTTTGGGGTCACAGACAGGATTTAAGAAAATTATTCACGGGTAATATACACAGGATTGCATCAAACACCCAGGAATTTCAAGAGACCCAGAGTTGGTAGCGAGCAGCAGCCTTCCATTAAACTATCTGACCCAGCTGGGCACACAAGCTGTTCTGTTTCCCAGCATGTACAGTTTATCCATTGCTGTATATAAATAATATCATTCTCTTCGCTTCAAAGCTTACGTGACTGCACTGTCCGACACAGAGCACGATCCTGCAAGCTCCGGCTCTGTACAGCTGTTTCGCTGGCATCCCGGGAAAAGGACTTTGTGAAGTTACTTCCACAATCAATACTCTAGCAAGCGAGGACGTAAAGATCAAATAATTTACCTTGTTAGTGTTTATTTAAAAGAGAAATAAAAAGGAATGCTCAGACCGGGTGTCCCTATTTCAAGGTTATTTATAAGCCGTGCCCGAGCACCTCGCCTGCCGACACAGGAGCAAGACGACCCGCACACGCTCCTCCCGGTGCCATAGGGCACCGCCTGAACGGAACGATGCGGTCCTACTCCCCGCTTTAATAACTAATCCTCATTAAACGAGCAGCAACGCGCGCAGTTAAACCCAAGAGTTACCGGTCTCTCGCCTACGGCGCGGCCAAGAAAAGCAAGGCAGGGTTCAGCCGCACACCGGGCAGGTCCCCGCTGCCCGGGCAGCCCCACCGGGCGAGCCGGGGCTGAGGAGAAGCCGCCCCGCCGCAGCCCCGTCCGCCCCGTCCCTACCTTCCCGCTGGAGGAGCTGCGCCGAGGCGGCCAGCAGCGCGGCCAGCAGCGCGGCCAGCGCCAGGCCCGCCGCCATCTCCCCGCACGGGCCCGGCGCTGAGGCGGGCGCGAGTCCCCTCAGCGCCGCCGCTTCCTGCTCCACCTCGCACCTGGAGGGGAGGGGAGGGGAGGGGAGGGGAGGGGCGGGGCGGGGCGGGGCTGGCCGCGGCAGGTGAAGTCCCTCCTCTTCCTCCCGGGCGCCTCGGCTCGGCTCGGCTCGGCCTGGCGGGGGCGGTGGAGGTGCGGCCTGTAGTCAGTGCTGCAGCCGCCTCCGCAGGGTGTTATTTCTGCTGTTACACCTGGCTCGGACGCTCTCCCCCCCCGCACTTCCGACATTATTAGCTCCTACCGAAGAGTTGCGGGGTCTTGGCCAGCAGGCTCCCCTCGCACCCTCGTTGGGGCTGGGGAAAGGGCAGCTTGCCTACGGAAGCATCTCTGAGCAGATAGGTCATCTCCTCATCCGGCCATGGGGAGGCCTTACCGCGGCCTTCCCGTGCTGAAAGGGGGCTGACGAGAAAGAAGGGGGCAGACCTGTTAGAAGGGCCTGTAGTGATAGGACAGGGGGTAATGGCTTTAAACTAAGAGAGGGTAGATTCAGACTAGATATGAGGAAGAAATTGTTTATGCTGAGGGTGGTGAAACGCTGGCACAGGCTGCCCAGAGAAATTCTGGATGCCCCATCCCTGGAAACATTCAAGGTCAGGTTGGACGGGGCTCTGAGCAACCTGGTCTGGTTGAAGATGTGAACAGATATAGACAGATGACCTTAAAGGTCCCTTCCAATGCAAACCATTCTACGATTCTATGTTGGGAAGTGCCACATTTCACACAGAAGTAGGTTCCTCCCAGAGAGCAGCGGTTCGTATCCTGCTTGTTAAATGTTTGGGGACTTTGCAATGAAAAACTCTGAGCAGAAACCATCATGACATAGTCAGGAGTAGATGTTTGCCTGGTGAGTAAATACCTTACTAATGTCAGACAGCTCATCTTCTAGGAATTGGTTGCTTTGGAACATTTGTTAGGTTGGCAATATCGTTACAAAAACCCAGTACATTCATACTACCCCACAACAGCACCTGGCTATTACAGAAATGTACACAGGAATATTCATGTTCAAAGAAGGAGAAAAGTAAAAATTATGGCAGAGGTTCCAGGCCCTTTACATGTTTAAGACCGAGCTTTGGAGAAGACCGAAGACCCTTTGCTTGTGCTGATTTCAGCTGGCAACAAGAATACTCAGCTCTCCTGGCAGATCTTCACACCTCTTTTATAAAGAAATCTGTTGTTCAGTGGTCTTCTGCATACTATGGCTTTTTACTCATTTTATTGAAGAATATGCAATTAAAAGGAAATGTGTATGGCAAAAAAAAAAATATCAGTGTTTAGAAAAGGACACTGTTAATAAGAAAGTAATTAACTGGTTATATGACTGCAGAGAAATGAACAGATAGGAGTTTTACAGCCATACGAGGAGGAGCATAATGATTTCTTAGGGGCTCAGATCAGTTCTGATGCCTCTTTATTAACATAAGGAAATAAGGAAGGGCTAGGGTCTTTGTTTTTTCCTACCTGAGAAACAGGAAGGCATTTGGCCAACTCACACAGCTTTTAGTTTATGTTAGTTGTGTCTTATCAAGTTTCACATCAAGTTCACTACTTCCTCACCGAAGGTAATTCTTACGTCAGCTTTATATTACCTTACAGTTCCTTTTTTCTTTTTCCCAGATCAAAACATGGAAAAAGCATGGTAGACTTCCTAAAATGGATGTGAGTTTATGTCCATTATAAGTCTTAACACTATTCTGTCATTTGTAATTCTGATGTAGGAGCACAGAACCAGAAATTGCCCACTGTCTGGCTGCCCTAACATTCTCCTTCATCGCCCCTCTGGTCACCAGCATTTCCAAATGAGCACATCATCATCTAATTTCCTTTGTAAGCTCTATAAACATCAGCTAGCCAGGTGGACATCACCTCTGTGAGACACCAAAGTTCACTTCCTTCTGATTTGGAGGTGATGGACCGAGGGACAGACAGTCTGTACTAGTGATAGGATGAGAGGAAATGGCCTCAAGTTGTGCTAGGGGAGGTTTAGATTGGATACTAGAGAAAAATTTCTTTACTGAAAGGGTTGTCAGACATTGGAACAGGCTGCCCAGGGAAGCGGTTGAGTCACCACCCCTGGAGGTATTTAAAAGACATGTAGATGTGGTACTTAGGGACATGGTTTAGTGCGCATGGTGGTGTTGGGTTGATGGTTGGCCTCGATGATCTTAGAGGTCTTTTCCAACCTAAATGATTCTATGATTCTATGACTTCCCCAGTGTGATGGGGAGGGAGTGGTCCTCCATAGGGCTGAGAGGGCTGTGTAGTGACAGACTGGCTAGTTCTGAGAGTCACTTCCTAGGGGATTTCGACATCTACTCTTACATAAACAGTGTAGATAGCTGCATTAAGATGCTTAAAATATTTGGCATGGGAAAGCATGCAGAAATTGACCACTTCAAGTCAAAAACCGTTGCCTGTCTGTACACATAACTGTGGGGTAAAAACCACCAACACAAAGGGAAGGCATCTTCCATTTACTTCATTAGGGCTTGCACAGCTAATGCACTGCCTTACAGCAGTAGCACTCCTGGTCACTGTGGAATCAGCTACAATGAAGGAGTCAATCTCCATCAACACCTTTTGTCTAGACATGGCAGGATGCTACAGCGAAGTCCTGGGGGTTGGCAGGGCTAAAGTGAAAGAGTTGTTCCACGTGTCTCCCCCAGAACACCCTGACCCTCAGAGTACAGTGCAAATGGAGGTGTACCGCTCTCCGTGATGATGCTCCAACATCTAGGAGGTAAGAAAGCATGCTCTGAAGGTGAATGCTGTTAAACAGGTACCCTGCTAAAATCAGACTCTTCTCTGTCTCCAAAGAGTGAGGACCTGGGTGAGGAATTATCACTCTAGTGACAAGAGTTGATCAGCTAAGCATAAAAGCAACTTAATCTGCTTTGCTATGACTTTAATTGCTTCAACTTTGTTTGTAAAATGAAGAAAGAAGTAAAACTGGAGGAAGAGTAAGAGACCTTCCTCCTTCCACATATCTTTTAACCAAAATTTCCTTTGAAATAGCTCTCAACTTTCACTTCAGTGTATTTTCTTCAGACAGTGAATACTCTTGTGATACTGTCAATTTGTCCACGTGTCTATTTTGGCTGATGCAGCTGATGAACAATCCCCTAAGTCAGTCTTTTTATTGAAGACAAAGTATTTTTAAATTTTTCCATCTTCATTTTTTTGTGTGTGTGCTTAAGGCATTTCTGGTTTTCCTCTCTTTTTGGTTATGCTTATATATTGACAGTGACTGGAAGGATCCTGATTTGGTCCTAATGTGGGTTAAATGTGTGTTTGTAAGCAGACCTACCATCTCAGGCTGGAGGCGAGCAAGAGCAGCACGTATCTCTTACATTCCTCCTCCCTGCTCTACAGTCATTTCCTCAGAAAAGAACAAGAGTCAGCCGGGTCAGATTTGGGGCCCAGCCTTACGGGATCAGCTTAATGTGGTATACAAGTCTATGGATTGAAGCTCCCACAGATTGAGAAATAATTGCGTCTGCAGTCAGAGTGTGCCCACACGCAATGAAAGCTCCATCAAAACCAGCTAATTTGGCTTTCGCCTCTCATTAGCTTAATGCACAGTGCCCTGGTCCAGCTGGAAGTGGTATAGAAAATCAGAGGGTTTAATCCTTGTTACCATTATTTGTCATTGTTATAGTATTCTTCTTCTGGGTGACTTGAAGTGCTTTGTAGCAGCCGTTTCACCTGGGCCATGTATCATTGTTCGGTGGTGAGCTTTACTGCCGGGCTGACCACAGTAATGTCAATGCACTTCTGTGGAAGAGCTGGGACTAATCACCTTGGAAATGTGAGTTTAGCAAGAGAATCCAGGGAAGAGATTAAAATGGGATAAAATGAGAAAAAAACATGTATGTGCTGGTTAGTCAAAAATATTTCTCTCCTTTGTCTATGGGAATCATACCTGTTGCCTGGAAGCACCCCATGAATTACACAAAGCAAGTTACAAGAACACACTGAAAAGCCATACATGGAAGCACAGGATTCTAAACCAGACTTTTTGAGGAGCAAATCTCCCACTTCAGCTTCTTTATCCCCACATTCAGTGTATGTGACATAGCTAAATGAACACGTCAAAGACTGAGCCAGTGTTGTTCCTACCAGTCATTGTCAATGAGAGATTCCGCTCCCTACTTTTTTTCACCTAGAATGAAATCATTAAAGTAATAACCATACAGGCACATAGGCACAGACACCCCCCCTCTCCCCCCAGTCAGCCCTGGGGAAAATTCCGCTGAGAAAATATCCAATAACATCACACTGAGAGAAACCCATGTAAATGTGCTCTTTGTCCCGATGAAAGAAAGTTCACTTGAGTAATTTTTAGGTTGGTAGTTTCTACCGTTCTTTGACTCTCAACAGCAGAACAAGCTCAGCGAATCCTGAAATGATGGGGTGTGTATTTAGTGTGGATGTCCATGAGGCAGGTGACAGAAAAGCCGATGCAGCCTCAAAAAGAGTGATCAAGATGCAGTTCATCGTGCTTGAAACACAGCTGCTGTATGAGATAGCATTTGCCTTCACTGGGTAAACCAAAGCAGCTTTTGGCCAGCTGTGTAACACTCATCCAGCTGCCTGAAGAGCACCAGACAAGTACCCTGTGCTGGTGAGAAGTAGGGCATTCACTGGGTATTCTAGCTGAATTTCCAAGTATTTAATCTCCTCTGTTCTTAAAAAGATCAGATCAAGCAGCTGCTTTATGACTAGATACTCTGGTTATGCCTAAAGACCATACCCAAGATGGACAGCTTCACCCTAGGCACAGTGCAAACACTGAGAGTGAGCCTTGCTCCACAGAGCTTGTAAATATATAAGCAAAAGGTGGCAGAACCCATAACAGAGAAAAGGGCATGTTAGAGGGAGCAGAACCTGGGGCCGTTGGTGTCTGTCTGCACCAGACAGGGGTGAGTGCAGCTACGTTTTCCTGGGATCTGATGAACTGGGGTAATTGCTACGCGCTGGCTCTCCAGTTCTGCTGCAGTTAAGAATGGCAATGATGCACAGCATCTGCTTCCCCGGGCTGGAAGCTCAGCTCAGCTCACTAGGGTAGGAGAATGGCAAGAAGTACAGTATCTCTTGCAAGAACACGGAAAATACCACATTTTTCAACCCTAGCAAATTCCAGGTGTATTTTTTTCACTACCTGAAGCTTATTACTGGAATACAGTGAATGTGCTACCTCCTGACTGAGGTAGGCATGAAAATGTGTAATAGCATATTTATTTTTTAAGCTGGTTTTACTTACCATACTTTATGAAAGTGACCTATTTCCCCTGTACCATAGTTGCATCATCCTAGCAGACTAAGACAAAGCAGGTTAATATGAAGGAAAGACCGAAGAACTTTCTATGTTCTCTTGTCTCTGTTAAAGAGAACCAAAGTCACTGTTACCTCTGCTTCAATCCTAGCAGGAATATCGAGCTATAGTAATATGCCGTATCCGTCACTCATGGGATGTGACACCTCCCCACTGTTTGTGGCAGCTGCGTGGAGAAGAAGGAGTTGTAGACTCATGACTACCTCAACAAATATGGAAGGAGATGGGATTTTTATTGCCTGCCAGGCAGACAGCCCCCCATGGTCTTCTGTATATTTGTGAAAATGTGAGCCATATGCACACATTTCCATTCCTTTGATAACTTCTTAAAGCAATTCTTCTACTAAAGAAATTCTTCTACTGAAGTGATTCCACATAGTAAGTCTGCCCCAGCACCCCAGAGCAGGTCTGGTGAGCTGCTTCTCGGGGGAAGCAAGTGACTCAGGAGGAGCAAGGGAAGGGAGCTAACATAAATGCCAAAGTGCATTAAAGTCAGGACCTTTCTGATAAATGTAGGCATGCACTTAGGTCATTTTGGAATCAGCATGATCAGGGTCATGCTGACACTGGCTGTAGTCCACTCAACCCTCTGGACACAGAATTAAGTCTATGTCTGTGGGACAGAATAGAATTTCCCACAATAAAATAGAATTATTTGCATGTACTTAAGTTCCATTGCTTTCAAGTTAGGCACTGGCTTAAGGCTGTTCTTGAAATAAGAGTTTCCCAAGTTGAAGTGTATCTGTGCTGCAAAACATGTGTTTGCTGTATTTGGGAGCTACTCTGTTACAGTATGTAACAAGGATACATACAATGCTAATAAGCAATACAGCTCTGCATGATCAGTTGTAATATATACATTACCGATCATAAAAAAAAGAGGAAAGAATTAGGCCCAGCTATAATAATGATCCATGGAGTATTCTGGAGTCACCAAAGCAGTCTTCCATAGACTGAAGTCATGTAGCACATAATTTGGTCAAAAGCTTAATTATTTTCAAGCTATTCATGGTGGTTAGATGAACTGTAGGAAGCATAGGGACTGCCTGCAGCACTTGAATACAGATTCTGATTGGTTTCTGAATGTGAGTGAGATTCAGCAATGCTTGAATGCAGGGCTTTGAGCCAGGGCTTGTTACCTGAAAACATACCCACGAAGCACCCCAGGAGCTTAAAGAAAGTTTTCTCTTGCCAAAACATTTCAGATATTCTTGTTGATATCTCTGATTTGACTTGGCAGGTACACTGCACAGCGAGCACAGAAACATTTGCTACAGCTCATTCAATGATTTTATGTCGCAGAACAAACAGCCCGCCCCCCCCCCCCAGCTGCCTGGTTACCCTTCAGTCAATGAGTTAGCATGAGGCTTTTTTCTCATCATAGCAGTGACGAGAAAACAATTAGACAATCGGGCTGCCTTCAAGATTGCAAGTTACATGTGCAAGGTCTTATCCTGCAATCTTTCGCCTGAGACATCACAAGCGGGGCTGGATGGAGCAGCAAAGCGGAGAAGGGCTGCGAGGAGCTGCATCCTGAGCGAAGCGGGAGGTGGGTCACAGACAGTCAATAAACAGATAGCTTGCAATTTTTTCCTGTGAAAGCGGGTGTGAAGAATGTGGTGCTGTTACAGTAGTGTGGGAGAGAAATTGCTGCTCCCAGTGCATTTCATTTGTCTTTGGTATCAAGTTTTTCTTTTCTTCTTGCCTGCATTTTAAAGGGAGTTTACCCAGGAAAAGAAATAGAAGCAGGACTGCATGAGGGGCTGCCTGCCCCCCACTTCGCCTTTGTGCTATGCAAAAGGCAGGGGAAGAAAAAAACCGTATCAGCAAGCCAGAGTGGCTCTTTGGCTGGTTTGTAACCATCTGCTCCCAAATGGCGGCCAGAGGTGGTTCAGCAGAAAACGTATTGCCTTACCACGAGACACTGTGGCCTGAAAGGAGTAACCTGCTTGCGTAGGGAGGGAGTGCTCATCATATATCACACTGACAGGCAAAGTAGAGTCTCAAGGCTCGGGCATTTCTGAGCTTCTGGGAAGAAACCCAATTTTTTGTCAGGGAGAAGTCATGTTCCATCATCTTTATCTGTCGCTAAGTGGAATCATACCAAACCAGCTTAACAGCAGGAACATTCCTCGATGCTTAAGGATTATTTCTTACATACTGTATGTATCTGTTTGCCAGTTTACACAGACATCTCTGGTACAGATGTTCAAGCTCTGATAACAACAGATATAAATAGTAGGTGTGGTAAACAACTTGTAGAATAGGATACCACTACCCAATAGCACATATGTCTATATGTATACTTAGCAGAGACAGCATGAGTCACGTAAGGGACTCCACAGGGAGACCAGCACTTCCCCATGGGTCTCATGCCAGCACATGTGTCATGGGTCCTTTATATATGGGAGCTATTAGTGATGTGCCTGCACTATTAGCTATTCCGATAAAAACATAGTGAAGTTGGAAAAAGCTTGAGACATTGAGGTTTCCTCCTTGAGTTGCGCACACAGTCTGACATTCCCATGCCTTCATAAAGGTCCACAGCTTCGTTAGGAAAGGGAATCAGGTGCCTACTGCATAATATCCTGCCTTTAAATGGGTTGTGTTAGATACTGAAATGATCCAGTTCACGCAGACATCCGTTGTGCCTGGCACTAACAGTCTTTCCATCATGGATTTATAAAGGTCCCAGGCAGGTGGACTGCATCCCAGGATCTTCTGTTGTCACTCATACGTGGTCCCATTCTGGAAAAACATTTGTCACCTCAGGTGGACAAAGTTAAAAAAAGGACTAGGTCAGTGATTAAAGGCAATTGTGGACTTTATGGGATTTTGTGGTGATGTTCTAGGTACAACCGCAGCAGGTTGTCCAGGAAACTGAAGCTAAAGTTCTTATTCCACACGTAAAACTGCTAAGACTTTCTTGGAAATGTTTAATGAGGAAGAAGCGAGCATATGCTGAAGCTATTTTAAGTTACACAGAATGTATCAGAAAAGCGAAATTATGCCCAACAGGATAATGTGAAGTGTTAAAGCTTTTTTTGTTTGAACTGAAAAGTTTGAAGTTAGGTCTGGTTGTCACCAAAGCCTTGGAGACTTGGATGTGGTGCTCCGATGATGTTGCATTTACACTTTACTTTGATTGTTCAAGCGGCTCCTGATGCTGCTGAAAGGATTTCTGTGCCGCAGTTGCCAAATGCTTAGCAAGGAGAAATAGCAACACCTCTTTTCATCAGCAATTAAATCTGTTCAAAACTAGGGGTAGTGGGGTGTTCTCTGATGCTGTGGCAATGGAGATTGTACAAGTGTGAGAAATTGTGCTGTGGGTTGAAGTTACGGACTTCAGTAGGTCTCTTGTATTCAAAAGCAGCTGGAGAAGAGGCTGCTTTGCCCTCTGTGGAGAGGAGTCAGCTTTCGGAAGAGCTGACACACACCCCTCCACCAGAAGACATATAGCCTGGATGCTGAAAGGGCATGGATCAGCAGAAACTTTCTGTAGAACCTGTTAATACAGAGAACATACAGTCCTGGGGTGAGGTCTAGCTCTATTCATGTGTCCACAGATCACCTGCTGCTCTTCTGGGTACTAACTTTGAAATACATGCTGCTGTACTTCTGCCACAGAGATGACACATTCACGAATCCCCAGGCTTGTACATTAAAGACCAAAACTCAGGTGAAAGGCACAGTAGTGGTCATTACTAGAAAATCAGCATTTCTCAAGAAGATAATTGCCACACATTGCCTATGGTGATTATAAAAATACCATGGGATCTGCAAATCAGAATGCATTTACCTGGCACAGATGCTAGCTTTTCCAAGAGCAAATGAAGTTTCCAGTAAAGAGAACTTCTCCCCTAGGATTTTAGAGCTGGACTTCAGAAAACATCTACTTTATACTAAAAAGGCTTACCATATCTCTAGGAGAAACACAGTCTAGATGAAATATTACTTTATAAAATGTCCAATGTGTTGGACAAGAAGAAGGCACTGATGATGGTGGGCAATGTAAGATCCTTCTGCCTGAAAAGGCTCAACATCTTTTTCTTTCCTGATCACTGCCTGTGCATTCAAGCTCAGCAGACAGCACCAAGCCCTCTCAAATGAGTCCTTACAGACGGAGCCTGCTACCTTCCTCCACCAAAGCAAAGCTATACGTAAAACAGGAGAGAGAGCATATTCTCTAGGACACTGCATCTGTACCACAGATTAATTGTAAAAATCAGTTGGCTCTCACTCCACATTTAGCAAAACATGAATTCACATCTTCCATCTCAGAGAAATACTTGGAGAAAAGTAGGTGCAGAATGTCCCCATTTAATTCTGTGACAGGACATAGCATAAGCCCTTAGTGTATTCTTTAAATAATATTCTTTTCCTTGCTTGATTTCATTTGACTTTTCCTTTGTGCTGTCAAATATTCCTGCTGTTCTACACAGGTAAAGTGAGCTGAACGCAAATATCACTGCTTCAGAGGGATCGCGCACAAATCTATCCCCTGCTGGGAGCCCAAGCCCTCTGTTAGCTTTTTTCATCTGGGAATTTCACATTCATGGTAGAGAGTAGGGGCAGGTCCCAGCATGATATTTATACCTATCCCTTGCTTAGGAGCTTAAACTTTCTTGACTTCAAATTCTGCACATTGGATTCTGCAACACATTCAAAATAGAGGTTACGGCCGATGGGCTGCGGAGCTGACATAGCTAAGAGGCACCAGGTCCTGTACTAAGAGCAGCACGAGGAGGTGTTGCATCCTTGAGTCCCCAGGGAGAACAAGGGGATAGCCAGGTACGTTCACATTATTTCAGGAGAGACTTTCAGTGCGATTTTGTGGGGACAAACAAGGAGGTGAGACACCTTTGCTGTCCCCTCCTTCCTGGCGGTATGCACCAAATGTAAAAAAACTCCCTAGGTTTAGAGGTGGGATGCAAAATCAGCTGAAAATCCTGGTGAGTGTTCCTAAAACTTAACTACTCAGGAGCATTCGGTGCACAGATGCTAATTGCCTCCTGAAATATTCTTGTCTATCTTCGTGCTGTCAGATGGCGCTTTTTTTTGAGCTACACAAGATGTCGCAGCTTACAGCATCCTCTTATGTCAGTGGTACCTCCCGCTCATGCAGTGATTCCTCACACACTGTCCCTGGGAAATGGGGGAGGCCAGCAGGTTTTCTGGAAGGGAACAGAGACTGTCGGGGCAATTCAGACTGATGGCTCTGCTGAACACCGCATTCACTGTGTGGAGGCTGAGTGTCCCTCAGGTTATTTCAGCAGAGTGATAACTTACGTAGTGATGGCTAGTTCATTTTGAAGGGAGACTATGCTAAATGGAAAGCCAGTTTCTCATTTCTCACTAGACAACAGCTGCAAGTAGAAAAAATTATTAGTGCCCAACATTTCACTGGCACATATGTTCCTTTGCAGACATTAAAACTCTTATACAGGTGGTATAAACTAATGCTGGATGTGCCAAGGTCATACTTCTTGCCCGGAGGAATAGTGCTTCTTTAATAAAAGTCCCTGCTGAATATCTGAAAATATAATTGTACAGCAAGGAAATCATCATCATCATCATCATCATCACCATCATCATCATCACCACCATTCAAGGAAACAGCTCTGTACTATAGGAGGTACTCATAATATCATAGGTGGCATTTAACGGGATATGTGATATTCACCCATTACAAATTGGGAATGGCACCTCTGATTAAGATTGTCTGATGCTTCCCTCTCTAAAATTGTTTTTGATTGTTTGTAGGCTTATACTCTTCATACTGCAAATTTTCACACCAGTTATTTACTTCAGCCTGAATTCTTTGAGTACATTCTAGCCAAATTGATTTAACTGATTGAATAAACTCATCATTTTATTACCTGTAAAAAAATATGGTGAGGAGTTTTTTTCCAAAAAGCTCTGCTGCTCACGTGCTTTGGAGCAAGAACTAGAAATGGTGTGTGTCTGTGCAGGGTTTTCCAAGATTTCCAGCAGTCTGAAAGCTTTCCTTGGCTTCTGTTGCTGATGCCGTGTAGTTTTCAGGTGTCCCAGTTTGCTGAGCCAACAAGCTTATGGCAACAAACTCTAGAGGTGACGTGAGAAAGGCAACAAGGGAGGAGATGGGGCAGTGCTGTTGTAAATCAAGGTAAGATGCTCCAGAACCAACATTTTTTACAACAGTTTGTCTTACCTGAAAATTTCATCCAACCAGGTCCCAAAGCAAATACCAGGGAAAATCCCAGGCGGAGATCAGCAGTTCTGTCTTCAGAATGGTACCCAGTGAGGAAGGCACACAGCTTTGCCTGTCCCGGCAAGGAGAAAGCAGGAGGATGATCTGCTGGCACTTACACAAGCACCATTCCTGCTGCCTGCTGCGTTCAACACCTCCTCCAGGAAAGAGGTCTCAGGAGCTCGGGGACCACCACTGCATATCGGCAGCTGTCAAAAGCTTGCTTTATGTTGCGTTATTCTTCTTCCAACCAAGTCAAGTTTTCAAAAAACATGCCTGCTAAAAAGGCTCACTAGTGCCATGTAGAAGGGCAGAGAGAAGAAGAAACAATGAACAACAAGATCTCCCCAAGGCACTTAGAAACGCTCGCAGACTTTTCAGTTTGTTCCCCAGTTTTGTTTACTTTGCCATTGTAAGGAGAATAAGCAAAATTTCTTTGCCATCATTCTTCCCTCCCTGAGACAGAAAGTTATTATCAATACTTACCACAGCTGAGCAAATAATTAAAAATGAATAATTTATATAATTAATGTAGTCTTTTCTCGTACTTATATAATAACTGCCAGAGGACCACAAATTTCTTTTGAATTTACTCCTTAGTTAAGTTTATTTGATACATCTTAATGATCCTACTGCTGTGTAGATTGAAGGTTAATTTTAAGTAATTATTCACATTCATTAATATGCACATTGTTTTCTAGTGGCTGGTCAAATAATCAAGTGATGTAATTTTTATTCCCTGGCTGAATAAATCTGCAGTCACTTCCAGTACAGACATTCATAAACATGAATGCAATGCTTATTTTTTTGAATAGTCAGGCAGACGAACTTTGAAAATTCTCTTCCAAGTTTATTTGAACTTGGAAACCATGATTTCCCCCATATCTGCAAGCAAATGAATACAAAAGGTGTGACAGCACATCTACAGTGAATGTATTTAAAATTCGAATGGTGGTTTGTTTATTTGTACATCTTTTTCCAGTCCTTCAAGTGCAGCTGATGCATGCAGGTCTCTGCATCAGACTGCTATATAAAAGACATTATTTCCTTCAAATTCTGGCATCTTTTTTCCTCTAACGCATTCCCAGCAGATAAACAGCATGCTTTTGTACTGCTGATAGGCATTTTAAGAGCTTCTTTAGCCAGTCCACAGCAGTAATGGGAAATAAAAATTACTTTCCTGATACTGCATGGCCAGACCACAATGACCTGCTTTAATGTGAGCTTTTCTTTTGACTTCAGTGGCAGATGGATCCTGTCCTGGGTCTTTTTAGCAGATGGTTACCTTGCTTGGAAAATCAGAGTTTCTTTAGGTGCAGCCTTTATCAGAGGGAGAAGCGTACCTACCTTCCCAAGGTCTCTGCAGTCTTTAAGAGACAGTAGCTTTTTAGTGTTGTATCAGTTCTCAGTAAAATACCTTCTCATCGTGGCCCAAAGCTCCTGGGAGTGTCATAGCAGCAACAGTGCCTTGAAACCTAAGGGTTAGGGTTTCCTAAAAGCTGAAGGATAATTATTACCATTAACCCTTGTTCTTTGTGAGGATTTCAAGTGTGATTTTAAATCAGTTAAATGCTTAATGTTACTAAAAAAAAATTTATAAACCCCAATACAATACAATAATACAATAATAATACAACCCATATCATATCATACCACCCCAAAACTATACCACCAAAAAAAACTATTTTGGTGTGAAACCTGCAGGTACTGTGGATGGGGAAACCCTCCCTCCACATGCTGAAAGCCTTTTTGCCAGAGGAGTATCTCCGCAAAAGCATGCCCATAGCAATGCCACATATCACCCTGTTGTGAACACTGAGTATTACTGATGTGGTGGGAGGCTTTGCTACTGTGAAAAAGCCAGGACAGCTACAAAATTGTTTTAATTTCATTGATTAACAGGTGTAGGCTTGTGGACAGCTGGAACAGGTTCTAGCAGAGGAGCAACACACCAGGAGGTGCTACGCTGGCAGGCAGACATGTAGTGATGATTTTAGCTCTGATTCGTGGGTTGCCATGGTTAGTGCAATCTCCTGCCCAGAACAACCAGCTCAGTGGCATGCAGGCACTTTGTGTTTGAGCAAGGATTTTAAGCAAGGGCCGCAGGGTGCTGAGCTCCTGTCCTGACTTCAGCTTCTCCTTCCCCACTGGTGCAGAGCTCTCTCCTGGGTTCATCCCTATCTTTCATTCTCTGCAGATTTTTGCTTCACCACAGATATTACTCGCCTGCCCAGCCTTTGTTTTTGCTTCTATTGCTAGCTCACTCAAATATCCGCTTGATAAAGCACTTCCCCTCCGATTCCACCTCCTCCAACTGTTATTCACTACGCGCTGCCTTTCCAACGGTATCCAATTTAACTAAGGTGCCTCCTGGGATTGATCATGGGAGATAAGCAGGGCAGCCTTGCAAGGCATCATCTCCATTGCAAGTCTGACTGTCCTGTTATTCGTCCATTTTTTTTCATTTTGGCTCATTATTATTTTTGCATTTGTTGTTGTGAGTGCCAAAGCTCTGTCGAGAAAGGCTTAATGCTTGTTTAAGTAGATAAACTAAAGGAGGTTTCTGTGATAATATTCAGGTATCAATTGTTTTAATGGTCCACTTGGCAGCTGAGACAGACCAGCAGTGACCTCCATGGTAACCTAGGTAGGCTGAGCCCAAGGCAGAGTCTCCAGCCAGCTGGAGACAAAGGTTGGACTCATTCCCTCCCCTGCTCTTACTGAGCCGTGTCCGCTCCTAGGCTGAATGAGTCCATTTTACCACGCACGCCACAACAGCCATAGCAACAAGTTTGTGAAGAAGTTTGAGGATAAAGTGTGTTGGCATACACTATTCTCTGAATATCAAGATTAGTCAAACAAATAAAAAAAGTGATAAACATTATAAAAGTCATTATAGGGCAATCATTTGATGGGCTCAGTAAAAATTCACTTGCAATACTAGAGATATTTCTTGTCTGTGTATAAGATGAGTAAACCTGGAGAAGAAAGCAAGCACCGTTTTTTAAACAATTTTATGAAATTATCACAATAAATATGCTGCTTTGTACAAATGGATACCACCAATTTATACATAGACATCAGTCTCTCACTCTTTGGAAAGGTACATTTGGGATTGATTTAGGTAAAACTCTTCTGTTTAGTTAAAAAGAAATCAAGGAGGCTACTGGACACAGAGGTACTCTTTCCCCCAATGTTTTTAAACACAAAGGATTTGCACTAGTAAGGAAATCCCTATGCAAAGCGCTCAGTCTGCATTTTCTCATCTGGAGGAGGGAAGGATTGCATTCCCACGGGGAGCTGCATGCATCAGAGCACCAGCAAGCCAGGCCGTTCATAGTCAGCAGCAGACCGCTATGGTCTTTATTTTTTTCTGAAGAGGGTGCTTGTGCTGAGGGAACAATTACAGGGTTAGCAGGTCTCCTTCTCCTGAAAGAAGCTTTTAGCAGAATAGATTTCCCATTATTGTAATGCACCTATTCCATGGTTATAATTGTTGTGGATAGATCCAGTGCTTTCCATTATGCATCGCTCAGATTGCTTTGATAAACAAAGCATTTGCTCATGTTGATTGTAAAGTGAGAAGGAAACTCACACCCTAATCCAATTTAAAATATAGCCAGGAGGTGGATGTTGATTACAGTGTGACTATAGCCACCATCACATCAGCGTAAGCCCAGTCACTGAGTTCCAGAACAGGCAGCTTCGTACCTGCAGTGCTGGCGGAAAGGAGCGGTACCCGCTCCCAGTACCCCTGGGAGCTTCAGGGCTATTGATTTTCCTTAATCTCCCTTTCTTACCCCTTAGAAACATGCTCCTTGGTGTGTTCAGGCATTCTGCTTATTTCAACCACCCAGAGGTGGGATGGGAAAAATACATTTGGGTTAAAATGTGAGCACAGAGTGGGAGTCACAGTTTGTGAAAGAAGGCTGTCATTTTAATGGTTAGCCTTGCTTTGAAAAAACTCTGAGAACTGAAGGATGGAAGAAAAGAAAGGCAGGACCGCTGGAAGACAAATAGGGAGTTGAGGGAGAAGGGGAGGAAAGGAGACACGCAAAAGACAAGAGAAGGTATTACCGGGGAGCAGCATGAACATTAATGGGAAGTGATAATCCTAAGCTCTCAGAGAACCAGGATTCCTGTTCTCAGACCAAACCTGTCAGAAATAAAAAGGGTCTACTCCTGGTTCAGTTGCTTTCGTTAAGACAAAAATGCAGGTGGTCTCAGTTAATTTCAGGTCTCATTGCAGTTTCCACATCAAAAAGCCACCTACACCAGTGGCCTTTTTGTTACCAGTGTAGGCAGAGATGTCAGGAGCTGCAAGATCAGAGAGCCTTCGTCTTGCTACAGGCTCTTGCCTGGCCCCCATCCCTGCAGTGTCTATGCAGAGCGATAATCCCATATGACAGATGGGGAATGGAAGCCAAGCGATGCTTGAGTTCAACGAGGCAACCCGTGCAAGAGCGGGGATTGAATTCCCCCCAAATCCAGCCTTCCTTTCAGCCATCCCTTCTTGGTGAGAGATACGTGCACTGCAGCCTCTCTGCCCGTTCCTGAAGAAAACAGGGCTGGTCCTTCTCACAGAGCAGCAAGGCACCACGAAAAGACTCTTGTTTGCTGCCTTTCTAATGGAGTTTTACTTGGGGGGGGAGTTGTTTTCGGGTAGCTGGATTACTGCAAACCTTATGAACTTCAGATTAAGGGGGAACTGCCTTTGTTTTCCTTAAGAAATAGCTTTTAAAAAACAGTGTAGATGATGAGATCCCACGAGACCTACTGACTTGACTGCAGGCCAGATTCAACTCTCAGCTGGTAAAAACAGAGAGTAACCCAACTGCTGTCCATAATATCACTGCAAACTCCCTCTCAGGCAGCAGAGAACAAAATCCACTCCTCTGTTTTTGCCTCAGAGAAAAGCCAAAAGGATCATGCTTCTGAGAACATGTAATTTCCCCTGAAATCTCATGGCCAGCTACTCCAGATTTGAGCTAGACACGTCTGAAAACCATGTTTCTATAAGACGCTTGGACTAACAAACCAGCAATAAGATTACATGCTTTTTTTTGCAGGGAAGTGTTAGCTTGCTTTGGTAGTGCTCTGAGCCAGGCAGAAATAACTCAGTCAGGTTAGGGCAGAGTTGGACCTGTGCTAGCTACAGCCCCTCGTAGGACAGTGCTTCCGCACAGGACTCAGCTCCACACAGCTTGCAGCTCTCCATCCTCCACCTCAGAGCTGACCCTCAGAGCATGGGCTGAGCTCAGGCACGTGAGGATGCAAAAGCCCACAGAGATACATTCCTGGGCAAAAGGGCAGGAAAGAAAAGAAGAGGAAGCTCGGAAACTTTTCCTGCACCCCAGAGAGTAAGACCTGTACAGCAGGCTCTGCCTTCTACCTTTCAGGTTGTTACCAACACCAAAGCACAGTTTCAGCAGAGGACATGGACCAAATAAGTGCAGACCAGAAGACTGACACTTTCGGCTAGCTTCGCATGGGTCAGGATACAGCCACAGAGCAAGGCAGTAGAGACTCGGGATTTCATTTCTCCCCACAGGATTATCCTGATCTGAGACACCACAAAACAAACTGTGCTGGGGCTTAAGAAGGTCCCGCTGAGCCAGACCAAAGAGGTTCAGCAAGCCATGAGGTAGGACTCCTCGACAGACAAAGCCAGTTTGTGGCATGCCTCCCTATTCTTGGGGCTGACAGCTTCAACACTGAAGCAGATACGCAGTGCAGTTATTTTGCTGGTAGAATACCACAGGCATGAGTGGTGCTTGACTAACAATGTGAAGCAAGTCTTGGTCCTGAGACATTTGTAGTCCAAGACTTTGATGGTGGCAGGGAAGAAATGGGCAGATTCCTGGTATAAAGAGATTTTGCAGCAAGGTACAAGCTGGAAAAGAGCAAGGGAGGCTAACAGAGTCCAAGTGAGATACTTCAGCACTTGGGGGGAACTCTCTGGTGTTATCGCTCTCTGTTCAAATAATCCTCTTTTCCCGTTTAGTCCATCCCGAAAGATCATTTCAGCCCTTCTGTTCAAATAATCCTCTTTTCCCCTGTTTAGCCCAACCCAAAAGATCATTTCAGCCCTTGTGGCTGTGGATCTGCACCCTCTCCTCTTGAGCAGCAGCAGCTAGCAAGGCCTGGCTCCATCCACCTCCCACGTGGTATCCCCTTGTGCAGCTGCGGATGCTGATGCTCAGAAGAGGAAGAGAGAGGAGGACTAGGAGTACAACAGTAACTATCAGATTTGCTTCTTGTCTCTAGTTATGGCGTTAGGTGTCATGGCTGGTTTGAGGATTTACACCAAGAAAAGCAATGGTCTGGAGGGAAGAAAGTGTAGAAGCAGGATTAGACTGCAAAATCCGTCAGAATGGTGTATGAGCTATATGCACGCACAGACACAAGCACACGCACATATATATAATCTAAAAATCCCAAGCAGTCAAAAATGACTAATAGAAGACTACTGAAAATTAGCAGAAGGGCGTTTCTGAAAGCAGGGAGACAAATGTAGGAAATGCTTAGTTATCAGCACACACAGGCTCTTATGCAGCACAGTTCTTCGTAAATCCCCAAAATAAACCTGTACCTGGAATGGGGGTAAATGGAAATATTGACTGTTCTCTTATATTGTCTTTGTCAGCTTCATTTCCCAAAGTGCCCTTTATATAAAAGACTAAGGACCTGACCCCAACATTGGCTCAGTAGAATGAAGACCCTGTCTGTTAGCTGGCTTTGGAAATTCTCTCTTTTGTTAGGAACTGAAGAAGCAGAGAAAAGCTTTCTGTCAAAATGGTTTGGATACACTTAATTTGACTGCCAGTCCCTTTTCTCCATGTTTTTTGCCTTGGTTGGTCTGTTGCGTAACGTACATTATGGCATAAAATGAACCCTGGCCAGGCAATAGTTGCTTATTTACCAAAGAGGCACAGTCCTGATTACTACCTGAAATTTCAAGCTTCTACGTACTTCTCTGCAAGCCATTTGGGTAAAGTAGCCAGCCTGACCTACAAGCTGTCTGTGGAAAGCTGAGAGCCACAGCACTGTACCACATCCCTCAGAGAGCCAAGGAGCCCCGGCAGCGGCTCATGGGCGAAGGATAACTACCTTATCCTTGTGTGCATCCTTGCAGCTTGCAGGACAGAGCAGGGCTGGGCATGCCATTAGATCCAGGGGCAACCTCTTGACGTTTGCAGTGACCTTCCTTCACACAGCCAGCAATGCCCCCCTGCACGGGGACAACCCTGCTGCTAGGGCCTGGGAGCAGAGCTGTGCTTGGAGAGCCAGCGAAATACAAGGGCTCGTGAACTGTGAGCCAGCCTCCCTGGTCTAAGGTTGTATTAGGGGAGCCAGCCTGCACTGATGGCTCACTTTTGGGCTGCTCAGAAACCACCATTGCTGTGCAAAAGCATTCTCCAGTTTCTAAATCCCAGCAGTTATTAAAGCTTCCCTACCTGGCCATTGTTGCTAGGCAAGAGATACCCTGCACGTGCTCCATCACTGAGGTCAATTAAATGCTATCCTCAAGCAAGCTGCTTTGAACTGAAGCCTGTGTGAAAACAAAGAGGCAAGATCCTTGTTCTCTTCATTAAAGCATGATTTGAGATGTTGATAGAGACGAGCCTTAGTCACAGCTTTTAATTTCCTCCAAGCAAGACGGAGGTTAGGACAATAATTTTTAGGACTAAGCAAGGACACTGAATTTTTAAAGAGAAAGAAAATGCATCCAACATAATGTACATCGTTTGAAATGGCAACGCAGAAAGGCCTGCCCACCCTCTCCTCCTTTGCACCACTTTTTCATCTTTGATGAGTGTCAGTGTTGAATGACACCGCAGCTCATGTACGTGTAAATGGTAGGGTCCCTAGTTGTGCCAATGGAATGAGGCACATTTCTATTCAGATTTTGGATGTAATGGAAGAGAAGGAGAAAGATGAGAAGGTTGCTAAGCCTTGAAATAGAGAATGGAGCAGAGAAAGCAAAAAAGGGAAGGAAAAGATCATGGGTAGGATTAAAGGTAAGGATGTTTTCTCACCGATAATAAATGTGCCAAGAAGACTGAATTCATTTAAAATGGTCATTGGAAAAAAGCCAGATGAAAAATGTTTTGATAATTGAAATCCAGTTTTGTGCATGTTATTTCATGCTGGTTTCTGTCAGCTCAGCCAACCAGCTTCTGGGCAAGCAGGACTGCAGCTTGTAAAGGAGCCTGTCTCAGAGCCAGGACGCCCTGGACCCCAATCACACACAGCTCTGCACAGCTCCGTCAGGCAGACACAGCCAGGGAAGGAGCCTTGGACTGGCCAAACAGTTCAATAGCCTGGGGAACTGCTTGCCCTGGGATTGGGGAAAGACCCAGGGCTCAGCTAAGAAAGCTGGAAGTGGGATTGTGGTTGAGGTTTCCCTCATTTCAAAGCCCTTGCATTTCCTTTCAGCCCAGCAGGGAGAATTTTATTTAAAAAAAAATAACATGTAATGCTGAATTATTTTAATATTTTTTTTTATTTTTTTTTTTAGAAATTCCAAATCCAGAATGATAATGTAACGAACTTTTCATGCCTCATTCAATCCTAGTGGGTACCTAAATTAATTTTTGTAGCAAATAAGTTTTTTGTCAGAGAGATGGCTTAGGAGCCACTATGCTCATTCAAGTTTCATGTTGAATTTTTTGAATAATTCAGGCAGAAACAAATATTTAGAAAATGTCAGATCACTTTCCTTTGAGTTTTTGGTGCTTCATTCTGCTGCAACATTGTAAAGATAAACAAAACAGAGGAAAACACTTGGTGGTGTCAATTCCTTCACTAGATTGGGCGGCGGAGTGGGAAAATCCACATCTTACTGCTCAGTGAATTGGAAACTAGAACCCACCTGCCCTTAACCCACTGAGCCTGTCACCACCAGGTTATGGAGTTGCTGGCTCAGTGCAATTTCAAATATTTTACTGTATTTTCAAAGAAATGTATTTTGGAGCTACAGCATTCACTTCAGAGAATCATAGAATCATCTAGGTTGGAAAAGACCTTCAAGATCATCGAGTCCAACCATCATCCATGCCCACTAAAACATGTTCTGGATTACTCCATCTACTTGCTTTTTGAAGAGGAAGACCAACTTTGTCCTCCCACATCGAGGGTGTATCCCCCAAATGCTAGGCTTCTGTGGGAAGGGGAAAGAAATATCATAACCATGTCGGTCTTCAGTATCCAGAACAAACAGTGACGCTGTACTTGGATAAAAATAATTTTGGAACTTTTTAAAGAAACGGGAATGTCACCTTTCCTCTCGCTCCCTCCCAGCTGTCTTCCACCTCCTCCGGCTCAGGCTGCAGCAGAAGTTGCTGAAGGCCTCTGTGAAATGCTTTATAAATTTTTTTATTTAACCTGAAACACAGTTTCTCAGCCTTTTCTTTTCGTGTGAAAAACAATGCTTGATTTTGGGGTCAGTCCAAGAGGGATATCTCTTTATTGTATTGTAATACAGTGCATTATTACATTCCCCCTCAAACAGCTTTCCCTCAAGAAAAAATGAAACCCTTATCCTTCCTTTGATCTCTGTGCAGGTGATAGCAGGCAATTAGCTATTTGTTGTAGGATGGTAGCATCCTGAACGCATATCTCAGCTGGAGAACCATTTGTCTTTGGAAAACTACAGTCTGCACCTTCTGGATGTAGTTGACAACCCAGCCTAACACACTGGAGTAACAGGGGCTGCCTGCAGTCATGTTGGCAAATATCAAACCTGCATATCAAAATGCAAAAGATTTGGATCTGTGGGCTTGGTTCTGACCCCCAAAAAAGCACAGACATTTTTTCCCCAATCTTCCTCCCCCTCTGAAGGACCTTCCCAGCTTGCTGCAACTGTCATGTAGAGGAGAAGGCATTCACGAATTCTCTCAACCAGGCCCTGGAGAACTACAGCAGCAGTGCCACGGGGTCCTTCTTACCAAATTCTTTTCTCAGCAGTAGTTTTCCAGGGTCTTTCCTCAGTGCTGTGGACATCCCTACAGGTGACATGCCATAAAGCTGCTAGAAAAGCCTTTCGTAGAAGCCAGTGTGATTTTAGAGCCAGAGTCAAGACATGGTTTGCTCCCATTTCTGGGACTGCAATCCTGCCCTAGCAGGAGAAGTGATGAACATTGTCCATGAGAGGAGACTGTAGTACGTGAAAAATCGTTGGGTAAGAAAACAAATGTTAATTATGTAAGCTAAAAAAAAAACCCAGTGCACAGAGAAAATCACAGGCAACTGCTGAATTTTCCTATTACTGCATCTCACTCCTTTTTACTGCTAGAGCTTCCCGTTAAGAAGAGTTAAACAACTCACATATGTGGAGATTTGCCAGGGTTTTCTTTTTTTCTGCTGTGCCAGAGGGGCAGGTGGCAAAGGAGGCTGACAGTGGTTTTATCTCTCATTAACATGAAGTGAAACAATGACGTTCTGGCAAGGATGCTAAATGGGGGAGTCAAGTCATCACAGCACGTAATTTCTCACTCAGCTTCCTCATGCTTCCCTTTTTTCCCCCTCTGGACAAGCCACTTAACCGCAGTCATCTTTAGTTGCCTTATTTTTGTGTTAGAGACAGAAATATCTGTGCATGTTTCCATGCCTACTCATATTTACAGAGTTTGTTCTGAAATCCCGAGCTGAAAAATGAAAGGAAAGGCTTGCTGATAACATGGCAGCAAAGCAGTACACCTCCTGCATCCCTTGTTTTGCTGAGTCTTATCTCCCAGGAGAACAGTTATTCAGAAAGGGAGGTCAATAAAACCCTAAAGACAAGCTAACTGAATAGTTCAGATTTCTTCTAGTCTTTAATGATGTTCAATGACATGAAATTGTTACCATGGAAACTAGTTTAACAAAGGTGTTATATGTGGTATTTCCAAGGTTCAGACAAGGCTCCTGCCTCTACCGGTTGAGTTCATTAGAAGAGGGGATGACTTTTCAATGTCTTTATGGGTCTAACAACAGCTACCTGAAAATCCACAGTCCAGTAATTAGATGTTTGCCTGAATTCACTCAGAAAGGATATCCATCGTTCCCAGTTCCTTCGTTTTTAAGTAATCAGTATAAATTTAAGATACTATTAGTTGAAGACTCTTCAGGAAATGCTAGAATTGAGTATAGCATGAAACTGGACCTACCAAATCAATTACTTTCCATTGCTTTGCTGCAGGCTATTTTAGAACAGAAAAGATATGATTTGGTCTTTGGAGATGGAGTTCATCACTTTTGTTAGATGCTGAGAAAACAGAACATTCTGCATCTTTAAGCGTTTGATGATGAGCCTACTCTCATTGTCAAAAGACATATTTCCATGGAGCATGCTTCTGAATTCCATCTGGAATTTATAGCAGGCGATTTATTCCTCATAGAATATAATTCCTGTTATAGTCTATTCCTATTCTATTCTTCACAGAATTATATTGAATAGCATGAAGAGAGAGAGAGGCAGCCTTTGGCAGTCAAGATTGAGATTTGCTCAGGTACTCCAAAACCAGCAGTGGCTACAATGTAGGAACAGAGGCAAGATCCTCTGTTGTACCAAGGTGAGCACGACCCTGCAGGAAGCCTATAGAGGCAGAGGTCTGCTAAATGCAAGTTGTGTAGGCAAGTTATGCCCAAGGACGTGCTGGCCAGCCTGCTGAAGAGATCCCCGCATGGAGGAGTGACATAGGAAGACGCTTTGAATAATTCAACGGTAGCTATAAGCAGGAAGGGACTGTTTGGTTGGGGGCAGGGTGGGCTGGTGAGAAGGACAAGGAATGATAGGTTTGAATTACAGATGGTGAAATTTCAATTTGGCTTTAGGGGTGGGATTCATCTAAGCAAATGTAGACATCTACCGTGTAGATACCCTACCTAGGCTTCACCCACAACAGTAGAAAGAGTGAGCATGGATCATCTCACCCTAAAATAGGCATCTAAAATAGTGCTTTCACAACACCTCCTGCTTTTCATCCACAGCAATGAGAACCTGTTTCTTGCCCCCAGCGCTTCCAAACTGGTTCCTGCTCTCACAGCCCTAAATGTTAAAGTTTGTGAACGCACCGTGTATGCAGGACTGGGACCCTTATCCTAGTTTGCTAAGCTAGAGAGCAGACCCCGAGGCAGGCTGGACTGCTACATCCAGTCAGCGCTGTGACCACAAGCCCATTTTTAGCAGTTGTAGCACATCACTGTGAGTGCTAACCGCCATGTTAGAAAGACTGCATGTTTATGCAGAATATAAATGTCCCTGTTTCCTGCTGTCGTGTGCTGGGAATTGGCTCTGGGTTGTGCTTCCTATGAGTCCTTTCAGGAGGAGAAGGGGAAGAAAGGAAGAGGGAATGTCACCTTGGTGAAGGACAGGTTTTCTCTTGCAGTTCAAGCTGACAGTGTGGCATAGAGGTCTGGGCACCATCATGGTTTTGGAGATGTGGAGAATTAGTGTGTAATGACCAGGTTTTTTATAATTGAAGCGAAATTATAGCTTAGGTTGTCAGAGGGTAATAACTGAAATTAATGCACTGCTCAAAATAATACCTTCCCTTCACCATATTGAGTTCTGTGCCAGAGACGCTTCTTTTCCTTTTTATGTAATTCTTTATTCCAATATTACCTACGTGAAAGGCCAACAGCAAAATTGTCTTCCTCGCAGTGAGCTCACATGCACGCGCACACACACACACCCCTATCTGCTCCTTGTTTCTTTTCCTTTGATAGCGCCTGTAATGAAAACGCAGGGATGCTTGTAAGGGCTAATGGTAAACAGTAATAAGGGTGCACATTGGTACATTATTATTGTCCTTAAAGAAAAAAGCAAATTGCAACAGCTGTATCATGAGGAAAGAAAAAAATCTCTCCAGACAGAGCAAATGAAAATGACTGTGCTCTGCCCATGCCTGTTCTAAACCACAGAACTCAAAAGGGCTAAAGGTTGGTTTTAATGATCTCTTGATGAAGTGTAATGAAGGATACTTTTACTGCCCAGAAAGTCCAATCCCACAGCACATTTTACTTACAGAAACTCTCCGAATGTTAAGCCATGGATAAGCCACCCTGCCTTTGAGACTCTGGCAAACTTCTGTATAGTTTATCAGATACAATAAATAAATACCAACCAAAGGAACAAAGAAATGAGCCAGGTAAGTGCACAGACATCAGGTCAGCACACTGGCACTTGTAAAACATGGAAAACATATGTTACACCACCAGCACAGACGTTAAATCAATACCTGAGAAGATGAGGTGTTATCAGGAGGCAAGCAGCTATAGATATCTTCTAGTTTAATTGTATTTCTGCACCTCTGTAAGCTATTAGAGGTGAGTAAATATGCCAGTGTGAAGGCTTAATGATGACTTACTCTAGCGCTTCTGTAACACTTTCCATCTTCAGAGTGCCACCCGTCTGAGACATGTAGGTAAATATTAACCCTGCTCTACAGCTGACTTATAAATAAGCTATCAGCAGGCAGGTTATGCTGGCAGGCTGCAGAGACTAATTTATAGCTCAGCCATGGAGAGTCACTTGGTTTGTCTGCACCTCGGAGTAATTTCATACTGTCAGTAGTCCTTCTTCAGCCTGCGGATGGAGATTTCGTTGTCGGCCAGCTCCTGCAGCAGTGGGAGAATAATGGATAGCTGGCTACAGCATCCTCTGGATTTCATGGCCAGCCCTGGGCTGCTCAGGTCCAGTCTGCCAGGCCAGTTTGTCCCCCAGCTTCTTAGCAGTTGCTAGGGACAGCCAGGGGCACTTTATTTTACCTTTGGAAGAGCTTTCTTTAATTTGCCAGAGAAAAAAAGGTCCTGACCTCATCTTCCGTAGTGTAAATCAGGAGAAACGATGCTGAAACCACTGGGGTTGCAGCATTAGGGCCAGAGTGGTTACAAGGGAATCAATTCCTTATTACTTAT
Source organism: Buteo buteo (assembly GCF_964188355.1). NCBI lineage: Eukaryota > Metazoa > Chordata > Aves > Accipitriformes > Accipitridae > Buteo > Buteo buteo. The sequence goes on along the minus strand of NC_134172.1, from coordinate 55,938,294 downwards.
TGATCACGCAGAAGATCTGATTCTTGCTGTGTTACAAAGAGAGAAGAAACAATCAGAGAAGAAAGGACATTTCATTACAGAAATAAATGTTCAGCACGGATTGTTCTAAAGGCTAAGGGACTGCATAAGAAATGATATATGGCCACTTTTAACATCTTCCCTGGTAGGCTAACAGCACTGTAACACACTTACGACATCTATCATTTCCTAGCTCACTATAAACAGTTAAAAAGCAGGTCTTTAGACTTTCTGGACACCAGCTTATTGGCATAACTCTTCTTGCTGTCTAGGAAACGGGATGCCGCTGGTGATCATGGATAGGTAGGGAAGGGCTGTGGGGTGGATGGCACCCAGCACAGCCACCTGTGGGGTGCTGCTGTGGGCAGCCCAGCTGTGTGGAGCGGGAAGCAGTTGGCAGAGCATGGCAAGACACAGCTCTGCTCCCAGTGGGGGGAAGAGCCAGCAGCAGCATTTGGCTTGCAGGCTAAAGCACACACATACTGAGGTAATAAAACTGTTTTGGGTAAGTCTGTTTAGCCTGGAAGTACTGAGATGTTAAAGGCGCTTTACACCACTATGCATTAATAGGACAGCTGGCCAATGCGCATTTTCATTCCCTTTCTGCTATTTAACTTGCCAGTGACACTTTTGCTCACTGCACAGGCCAGTATTTGATAGCATCATTAGACAGTGTGATTACATCATAAATCACACTGCTGTTCAAGCAAATCCCCAGCTCTGCAGAACAAACATAGACGTGCCCTGTGAATACCTGCATGTATGTCTGTGATTCTCTGTCTTCCCTGAGGGTGAAGGTTATATTCAGTCCCATTCTTCTCTGAGGGACTTCAGAGAAATCACTCATTTCAGTTGCAGTGGCTAGTTAAACTTTTTGTTCGCTCCTTTTAACTCTGTGAGAATCATGAGTCCTGATGAGGTGGAGAAGACAAAAGCTATCAGCACTAAAGGAACAAGTCCTTCCATCTTCCAAGTCTCCCATCTGAAAAACTTGAGTCCCAAGAGTCAGATCAGGGGCACGGCACGGCCAAGAAGCCAGCAGTGAAGGATGGAGTCAGAGATCAAGCAAGATCAGGTGAAGTGGTAAGGAACAGAGAAGCAGGTCGAAGCTAAGGGGTTCAGAGGCAGAAGTAGCACACAGAGCCAAAAAGTGGGAGACTGAGCCAACAAGCAGAAACAAGAATCTGGAGCATAACGGCAGCCCAGAGTCAGGCCAAGCAAAGTCAGGGCATCCCAGCAGCCACCCAAGGACAGTCTAGGGGCTGGTGGCCAGCTGTGCCTCCACTGCCTGCAACCCACAGGTTTGGCTCAGAAAGCCCCCAACATTTTGGGTGGTCAAAAGTCTTTGGAGCAAGAGGAGTGGTGAGCCCGTCAGAGACCTCCAGCAGAGCACTGCAGCAACAGCACTGCACCTCTTACGTTGCACCATGGTAGCACCGCAAGGGTGCAGTAGAGCTGAAAACTCACTGGGGTTCCTGTGAGCAAGCACCATGATGCCACACACTGGGCATGCTGCTGGGCCACGGCCTTAGGTGTTGACTTGTGCCTGCAGCACGTCAGAATGAGCTTGCTGAAGTTTGTACAAAGAGGTACTCATGCTAGCATTTGCAAAGTCTGTAAGTAAAGTCATACACTGCCTACACCCTCTCAAGGTCATGGTCAATTCTGTGTGAATCATGTTACCATTCAGATACTGTGTAGTTCATCACAGAGGCCCAGTTTTCATTAATACTGCCTTCAATTATTAATCAAACACATGCTTTTACTATCTGTCTCATACATTTTTACATTAATTTTTTGCATTTCTTAATATGCAGACGGTAATCTGATTCCAACTGTGACCTTTAATACAAGGCATAGCTTGTTTTTTAAATGCCATTTTCCATACAAAGTACACATAAGCGTAACGTTATTAGACACAACTTCTGGTTATTAATGACACAAAGCACAAATATCCATGCACAGAGACTATAATCAAACGCACTGCTGAATTAAAATACCAGTCATGTTAGTGCTAATCATTCAGACCTTTGGGCACAAGCAACGTTCACGTAACGTGTTAGAGCCAGGAACAAATTGCTCTGTGAGAACAACAGTGGTAGTTGGTTTATCCTGCCTTCATCTTCCAACAGGGGCTTGGAGAAAAGAAAATTCAGGATATGCAATGAAATACATGACAAGAATATAGTCTTATTCAAAACCATCGTGCATGGAGTATTCTGATACTTGGGTCAGTGAAAAGAGGAAACCGTTGAAGTTGTGGTGGGGTCTAGAAGCCAAACCGCCAATAAGGAAAAATAACTTAGGGAAGGAAGTGTGAAACCTTGAAAATGCAAGAAGCCCAGAGTCACGTGGAAAAGGCAACGTCAACACCAATGCCCTTCAGCCATGACATTTGGATTCCATTTGCACAGCACCTTAAGGCGCAAACAACCGCAGAAAATCTTACTCAATCGAAACACTTTTTAAAAATTCTGGCTGCCACAAGTAGCTAACAAACTGAAGACTTTGTTTTAGTGATTAATAATTGTTAAACACCCGAGGTGCTCCCTAGCCAGTTACCTTCAAGAGCAGAGAAGAGCAAAAGTCAAGAAAGCATGACCAAGTGCATGGAAACCGGAGTTAGCCAGAGCAGCTCTAAGTGCCTCTTTAGACCAGCCTAAACACAGGGGAATTTTGCCACTTTTTCTGTGGCAGTGCTCCCACCGACAGCCATACTAGCACAACGTGGTAACTCTCACCAAGCAGCCACAAGAGGAAAGCAGCTTCTCAGATTTGCCCCAGCTATTTGCTCCATGGACACATGCCCACAGGGGGTTCTGCCTCCGAAGTGGCACAGAGGTTACCTTGCAGCGGTGATCGTGACCGCTGCCCTCAGCCCTCGGCCTGCCCTCTCTCAGAGGTTTCACCCTCCTGCCCACCCAGGAGAAGACTCAGCTCTTTTGGCTTAGTGGGGTTAACTGGCACGTACTGCAGCGCTGCCGGGGGAGTCAATACACGGTACTTAGGGAAAGCTGCGCTGCTGTGCGCGGTACTTTCCATCAGTAATGCTCTTCATGTCATCTATTCTTTCAGTATATAGGTTTTTCCTATACTTTCTCTGAAGTAACTCAGACCCCTATATTTCAGTTCTCTGAAGTAACTCAAAATCCTACAGTAATGTAGAAACTTAGACACCTCAACACATTTATTTATGAAATTCTTCAAATTCTAACAACTGCCAAAGCTTAAATTAGGAACAAAGGAGTTGATACATCCTCCTTTCCTTATGCTTTAGCCAGACTGACTGTTCAGTGCTTTGAACTGGTGAATAGAGATCAATTTCTTAAAATCATTGCAGCGAACATTGATTTCATTCTTTCCTGAATTCGTGCTCCACACTTGACAGCAGGCAGCAAAAGGAAACCTCCAGCACCCTCTGTTCCTGGGCTAACTCGAAGCCTAGAAGGATTAGCATTGCCTGTAGCAAGTTTTTGCTGAATTGCTAACATACTACATTGCTTCCTAAATAACCACAACTATAAACATGCTGAGCAAAACCAGACAGTACAGCAGCTGTAGGAAATGAAGGCTAGAAAATGAAGATAGTCAAAGCAAAAGAACATCCTGGACCTTTTAAACCCTAATATTCAAGACAGGCTTATAGATAGATGAAGTATGCTTGTATCATTGAGGAACTCAGAGTAGTAGTTTGAAAATATTTTTTGTGCATTGTCATGAGTAATTGGTTTTACCCTGAATGTGGGCTTGGAAGATACTAGGAAGTAGCTAAGTGTAACTATTATTTGCCAAGTAATAGCAGACAACACATGCTTGGGAACTTGCTGTGAATGCTTTCTGTTGCTACAGTCAACCTGTAGTCCTCAACACTGAGGAATCTGATATTTTAAATATATTACAGAAATGTATTAACTCTTTGATATTTTCTAGCTTATGAGCTCTCTAAATATCATTGTTAGAAGGATTTAACTGGGATTTTAAGCAGTATTTTTGTCAGAAATGCCATTAACATTACTCACCATCATAGGTTTCTGACTATCTTTTTATATGTAACAGAAGAAAGACAGCAACAGAGACAACTTGATAGCCATGAAGATACTAAATATAGTGCAGTTATCAGCCAAATCACACATAAATTGATGAAATTAATTGGGAAATTTTCAAAAGGTGATCCTATTCCTGTCACTATGGTAAAAGATCTTCCAATCACACAGTTACACTGGGGCTGTTCTCATGGCCATCAGCAGTAGTTACATGCACAGAAAATGGTTCTCAGTTTTGTTTTTGAAGAACTGGATCATTCAGCATCTGTGCTTCAGGGGGTTTGTTTTTCTTACATGGGTAAAGCCACTGATTTCTGCTTCACTGTGCTCCTCTGCACATGTAGGAAAACAGATTAGCCAATGTTGTTTTCTTTCTGTATTTTGTGTGTGGGAGGAAGTAAATCTCTCTGACCCATTCCACCCACGACACTTCAGTTACCACTGGGCAGCACCACTATCAATCTCACTGGCTGAATTCAGGGACCTCAAAATTGTCACAGGCACAAAACCTTCCAGATATAGGTGGAAAATAAGAGTTGTCTTCTGTCTTAACCCAGCATGGGCTGGTGCCTGTAACTGTTACGATGGCAATCTCATGGGGAGAGGACATGAGTCTCTGTTTCAGAACTGGAGATAAGTGACATTTTGGAGGATGAGATTTGTCATGGGCAATCCACTCTCGCACCAGGGTAGCTAGAGAAAAGCCTATGGAATTACATTTTATATGCAGGGCAAGGGAGCATTCCCAGGTAGTATCTACAACAATTCCTAGGCAAACTCTCAAAAAAATAATAAAGCAAACCAAAAAGGCCTGCAAAACTGAGTATACATTAAAGACACCAGTATATGTCTCATATAGTGTACAGACACTTCTGAATAGCTCAGTTAAAGATCTTTTCTGCTCAAAATGGGCTTTCAGGCTAAAGCCTCATTAATTTCCTAAATTGTGCGTGTGGTTTTCCTTAGCTGTCCCACATGGACCCATCAGGAAGTCATAGCTGTGGAGTGTGCCATGGGCATGGACTGCAGTCAACTGAGGGCAAGTGGAATGAGAGATCTGTTGGCAGTGGTCCTCTCCAGAAATTGCTCCCAGTACAGCTGTATTAGTTTTTGTGAGAAACTGCTGCTTGCGTGGGCCTGCTGTAAATTAACTCACAGTAACATCCACCATAATTGTGCTTCCAGGCCAGAGGGGAAGGTCATGTGTGGCTGGGGTAGAGCACAGAGGCATAAGACATCTGTCTTCATGTTCCTAGCCCCTAAATTATCCTACAAATAGATAGTGGGGATTGGGGTGCCATGGGAAATCCCCATCTTGGGGAAGGGATGTGGTGATGCACATAAACATCATGCCCCAAAAGTGGGTTTCTCTGGGTTAAGCAAACAATGTGACCCTGCATCATTAACTGCTTTACATGTCCTGGAGGAAATGAAAAAATCTTGAGAATTCATAGTAAGTATTGCCTGAAGGAAGTAGTTTCCAGTTTCCATTTAGGAGCCACTACATTGCTGGCATAATTAGGCACAGCTCACATTCCCCAGAGAAAATGTGATGAAACACACAGTGCAAGAAAAGAAATTAAATAGACCCATGATTAAATCTCCACCAGCTACCTCCACACCAATTTTTTCATAGAGTCACCTCCTAGAAAATATTTCTTACACCTTGGGGGATTCTTTCATGTACTTTTGGGTTAATGAGAATCTCCTCCAGCAACATTCATCACTTAGTAATGATTTGTTTTTAATATATCTGCTCACAGCAGCACCTTTCAATGGGAAAAGCATTTCCAGAGTACAGCTATTGCCTAGCTAAATTGTGGACAAAATTGTGTGGAATACCTTAATTTAACACCACAAGGCTCAAACCATACCCTTAAGTGCAAAAAAGAACAGAGAAGGAATAAAATCATGTTCATGTTTTGCATTTTTATTGTGCTTCACATGCTCAAAACACCATATGGGATTTAGCTCATTAATCCTTTCACTACCAGTATGAGAAGAGTAAATATTATTTCCTCCACAGCTAGAGAGACACAGACAGACATGTTGCTTTCAGTAGCCCTGAGCCTCACAGGCTCCAGCGTGAGCTGTATACATTTATCATCTTTTAAAAGCAGGCCTGCAGTGAGTTGGCCTGGCCACTCAGCCATTTACTCGTAAAGTCAGAATGCTACTAAACCAGCACTTGAAAAATGTGCCAGGTCCTCTGCTCGTACAACTTTTCCATGTGCCATCATCCAGGCAAAGGCCTTCAACTTCTGCGGAATCCAAGATTTAATTGAAAAGTAATGTTTTTGAGCCTGTAGTTGCATACCTGAGCTGACTGTAACTTTAAATGCTGATTCATTCCTAAGTGAGATCACTGCTTCTCTGGCTCTGCAGGGCTTCCCCAAGGTGGAAGACATCTACCTTCAGTTAGAGCAGAAGGCAGGGTGAGACACATCCTGACATTTTGATCAAGAATACGTGGGAAAGGTGGCATGTGAGGGCTCCCACAATTCATGAGATAGGGTTTGGGGCAGGTGTGTGAGTGAAGGGTTATTCAGAGACAGGACTTTGAGGATTAAGGAGGAAGGACACTCTTCAAATGGGCCCACTTCTCATCTACCAGAAGAAGACACAGTAACTCAGGACCCTGGCCAGTGTCTGGGGTAAAAGTGTGAAAGAAGTCCTGTGACCACAGGACCAGTGGGAGAGACAACTTTGCACTTGGGCTTTGCCCTCCAAACAAGGTTTCCTGTTCACCTTTGTCTTGTAGGTGTCACGTACCAAAGGCATGAGAGGTGCAGTCTGAATGGGTGGCGAGCACAGTGGAAAAGCAAAAGATAGCACAGTTTCCTGGAGTACTTTTTTTATAGCTTGTTGATAAAGGACATACTTGTGGGAAAGACAGGTGAGAAATCTGAAGACAGAAAATGTCAAAATAAAAACATTCTATGGAAAGAGAGAAGGGAAGAGGGAGATAGTAAGAAAGAAAGAACAAATCTTAATGATTAATTTTTAATGACAGAAGACAAATGGAGAGAAGCTTTGGAGACAATGAAGATAGGGACAAAAAAGGAAAATTATGTAGGTAGTCTTTAAAATATATGAGTGAGAAAGTATTGGCAATATAGATCAGAATGCTATAAACAGCATACCAGCAGGTAGTCTTGTCAACAGCAGTGGCCCAGCCTGGGAGATACAGTCACATCAGCGTTACTTCAGTTCAGGTAAAAAGCTTTAATACAGTTATGATGAACATTCTTGTGCTGGACAATGAGAAACCTGTATTTGACATGGATCAAAGCAAGATATGATTGAAGAACCATATCCATTCCATAAAAACGACTTTTAGCATGTTTTCCTCACAACCTCAGAGAACATCTGAAGCAAAATTAGAGCAGATAGTATATGCAAGAGAGAGTCTTGCCATTTCGTTGTTTGGTTTCCAGCAATATGTAGAGTGATTTCTCTTCTCTTTTTCTTTATGGCATGGTGGTTCCACTCTTAATTTTTCTTGAGCCTCCCATTTATTCCCAGGCTCTTACTCTCTTTTGCCATTATGGGCCAGAACTGCAATCAATTATTCAAGCAAAGCACTGAAAAATTTGATTGAATATGAAGTACGGAATCAAGTTCCTAATTCATCTTGTGTCAGCTTTCTTTTTTTCTCTATGATCTTAATCGCTCTCTTTTTCGCAGTTGATACTTCACAACTTCTTTGCAGAATGTGCTGGCACATTTGCTCTCATTTATGCTTTTTCTATGTTTCCTTTAATCCTCCATGCTCTTCTTCTGTATCTCCATTTTAACCACTTCATGTTGCTTAGCAACACCCAGAATGACACCAAGGTAAGATCCCTCTGCTTCTAGCAAGTCTCACCTTACGAAGAACAAAAATATAACTTAAGACTACACTCCCAGTGAATTCACTTCCTCAGAACAGCATTGATCTCAAACTCATGTCTCATTAATCAGATGTTTTTCTATGAAAGCTAAGAACAAGTCAAACACACAGAAACACACAGCGTTTCATAGGATATTTGGATCTTCCAGTTTTGCTCTGACATTGGTAACCTGTTGAGATAATAAGAAAGCTAAAATAAGAGATAAGGTTTTAGATCCTGGCTTTCCCAACATGCAGATCCAGAGACTCTGATTGTCATATAAATTATCAAACTGCTACACTCAGTTATGAATCCAAACGTTATAAAGAGTTGGAAGATGTTTGGATTGTGAGACTTAGTCTAGCCACAAATCTAATTAAACACCATCCAGACATTTCCAGTAAACATCTTTAATATCCCAGATTTTATACCAGGCTGCTTTCTCCCTTGGCATAATAGAACAGAAACAAAACAAACAGGCTAAGCTACTTCTTTTTTTTTTAATGTATAATTGTTTCAGACAACTTATTTAACCAGATCTATTATGAAGATGGAACAAGAAATGTAGTACCTTATCTGTCACGAGCTGTTATCAATTCCAAATAACAGAAGAGATTTTTTTTCCCCACAAAATCACTTTTGCAAAGTGAAACACTCAAATGCACTTCTGATCTTCATTGAAATGTTATACTTCTGAGGGGAAAAATGGAAACCAATGTTTTTGTTTAAAAACATGTTTTTAAAAATCAGTTACTGGTTAAAAAGATTAGTTATGTTTTGAAATCTGATGACACTTGGGATTTGATATTTACACATTTTCCCAGAATTATTAAAAATATTTTTTGAAAAATCAGGTCCTTTCCCTGCAATATGTTGAAAAAAACCCAATATTTATTCAGTAAAATTCCTTGATAAATAACGGGCACTTTTACACCATCTTCAGAAAGAAGTTGATTTCCAAACTAGCAAGGCCCTACACTGGACTGAGAAATCCTGGCTTTGGATTTATAAACTATGTGTACAAAAACCAGAAAGGAACAAGAATGTAATACCTACTCTTATATTTAGATATATGTCTTTAAAATAGATTCTTTGATCTTCAGTCACACAAAACTTCAATTAACTATTTGATTTCACTGGGCTTTTGTTCGGCCCCTGGGATCACGTAATGTCAGCCCTGGAGATACTTATATTTAGCAAGTGGAGGTCACGATGAATAATACTTACTCAACCAACTAGGGCTTTTAATTAGGTTTTTTTTTAGGACCTGGTTCAGTCGCCCTTACTCATATTGAGTAATATTCACTGCATAAATAGTACTGCTGTTGCAGTCATATTAATCACCTAAAGCACTGGTGAACTAAACCCTGAATAAGTAACAACTCTCACATTTATCCAAGTATGGCAATTTTGCCCCAAATATCCACATACCTCTTGACATACAAAAATGCTCTTGATTACCGATAATCTATTGAACAGCAATATGCTTACATAATAGAAAATTATTATTATACTTTACTACATTTTTTGTATTTTTATTATGGGAATCAATGTGGCACCAAGTAACAGCAAAACTGTGTCCATGCTAAAACTACATGTTGATCTGTACACTTCTGCTTCTAGTACATCTGTAAAACGTAACTAAGAAAATATGTGAGGGAGAGAGATTCAATTCTGAGGTCTGAATATACAGCAAAAAAAATGTACCAGTCTAATACTAGCATACAAGCCTACTACCTTCTAACACTGAATCTCTCTCTGGAGAGAGTTCCCAGTTCCTGGAATGAAAAAAAGTCTGTAATAGAGTTGAATTACATAAAAAGGAAATCAAGAACTACCTCTGTTTCCAGGTATCCCTTGCTTTCCAACAAACACACGTACATAAATAAAGTCAGGATAACTTGCCAGGAAACACAATCCAGCAAATTGTTAGTGAAGGAAGACCAGTATTACTTGCTCAGTATTATTTGTTTCTCACCATCCTTTCTCTCCCTTCTGACTTTCTGTTCTACACAGTAAGTTCTCATGTATAGATGTATGTATATGTATGCATATATATGCCCTACCTGAGTATATGAAGGATTATATTTGGTGACTAATCTGCTCTCGTGCTGACCCTCCTACCAACTGGTTTTAAAAACAAATCCAAATGAATAAAAATGGCTTAGAATCATCCCCAGTAAAGAGGCAATAAAGCTCCACTGCCAGTGAAAAAGAAAATAAATAGACACTTCAGTGTCTAAAGTTGCAATCTAAAACTAGCTGGTGTGCAGATGTATCATTTCACATTGCTCTGGGCTCAGCTCTTCCAGGTTTGATGCAGATGAAATTCCCACAGATGCAGGGGAAAGCTGCGTGTACCTTTTGTTACTCAGAATTACCGATTACGTAGTGTCATAGTAGCAGCCACAGCTCTGGGAGCAGGGTTATTGACCTTACATGTAATAGTGACTGAAGAAAGCTCACGGTCTGCATAATGCATTTCCATCCTCTGTTCTTTACAGGAGAAACCCTGCTGCCACCACACTGAAACCCCAGGGTTCAGGGAGTTAGGTCCAGGCTAAACCCTGTATATCAGGTCATCTCTGCACCCTCTGCAGGCACAGAAACATGGGCTGTCCTCTCTCTGCGAAGGGAACGTGCTTACCCCAAGGGTTACTGCGATCTAAGGAAACACTTCCCCTAACTCAGAAGCGCTCTTTGCACATCGTGTCTGAGATCAGTACTCCCTAAAAACGTCGCAGGTTTTTGTATTCTGGGCAAGATTTGCCTTTTGGGTGTCTTTATTTGTTTAATGCCATCCCTGTGTTTTAAACATTTCATGTTTTAGCAGATTTTTAACAGTAGCTCCGCTTACAAGCTTATTTATAGAAGAACTACAAGCAAATCTCTTTTCCATCACAGTTTTTAAGTGAAGCAGCAGAATATTCTGAGTGGCACTGCCTGTTCACAAGGTTTGTATTCAAGCTGATATAGGTAGAAGACACAAACCATTTTGTACCAGTTTTGCTGTACCACCTGGTAGGTGTCTGCAAGAACTACAAATAATAAACCTTTAATAACTGAAGCTGCCCGTTTCAGACAGTAACACCATTCTCTTGCTTATGTTGAGGCAATTCAGAAAAAAACAACAGCATGTCACTGGTGAAACTAGGATAAGCAAAAAAGAGATTCCAACCTTGAGTTTAAACACCGGCACTGGGTCCCTGGATCACAGGGAGTGCTATGCATCATGCGCTACAAAGCCAGCAAAACTTCCAAAAAAAGTTAACTCTCTGCCTAAATGTATCTCATTCAATAGAAGAAACTCTCTGCCTAAGCGCACCTTCATTTAAAAGAAGAAATTCTTTCCTAGTATGGCAACTCTTCTGAGGTTTATTCCATATGTAGAGCAGTTCTCTTTCAGGAGGGTGTTAACATCAGCTTCGTGTTCTCTTGCTAGCCTTCCCTTTCAGTATGAAGAGGCTTCTCTGTCACACGAGGCATTACAGGCAAGTAACCGCTCTCTAGCATGTCGCATGTCTGTGCACAAAAGAATTTGCACAAGGCAGAAATGACACTATGTTTTTCACATCAAGGAAAGAAAAGTGGGGATCTGTAAACGAAGTGTACAAGGAAGGTGCCCTTTGGATCAACAGGTCAAATGAACATTTCTCACAGTGACTGGTTTCTCTAATTTCTGAAAACAACACTACTGCAGTGTTTACTCAAGTGACATGCCCATTAATATCAATAGGAGAAACAGTGGGTTTAGATGTAGCCCAGTAACATGGAACATTTTAAAATCTTCATTTATTTATGCTGTTTGTCAATCTTTTTCTCTCTGCGTTTTGGTTTTTTTTTTCCAGATAGCATACACATAGACCATGCATTTATTTTATTTTGTTCTCAGTTAAAAAAAATAGGAATCCTAAGAATTTAATCCTTCCAGACTTTTCATTCAGTCATTTCCACCAAACCACAGGGAAGAAAACAACATTACAAATACACCAAATTAGCCCCGAGTGAGTTCATGTGTTCCTAACAAATTAAATCCATTGATGTTGACAAAGGAATGAGAATTCATATTGCAGATCTTTCTCACTTAGCTCACATTTTGGTTTTAGAAACTTCAGCTGGACTAATCATGTCTAAGGCAGATGAAACAAATTATTCTAAGGCCAAACAGTTGGAAGTATACAACAATGGTATTTCAGGCTATGCAACTGTGTGTTCGACAAAGAAAGAAGAAATCTTGTGAGTCTTTCCTCTTTGCATGCTTGCACAGCAGTAGCCGTGGTCTAGTTCTGGACCGGCAGCTCCTGCCTTCTCTCCACCCCACAGGCTTTCTGTGAGCAGCCCTGCAGACCAGTAGATGAAAAAGAGGTACGATATTACCATGCCTCCAACAAACACACTGCATCCGAGTTGTTTTTGTGGAAGTCAGAGACTCGCCCCCATGCTGCTTTTAACACACCTCAAAGAGTGGCCCTTTTCTTTCCGGGACCGAAAGCACCTGACCTCAGACTGAGGAGAAAGTCATAGTCGGTGGAGCTGTGGGAAGTAAATGGCCTTGGAGGATCTCTGGCACAGACACGCTCCACCCCACCCAACCCCGGTGTAGGCATATAGACCTAAATCTACTGTATGGATAGGGCAAACACCATTCAGAAAGGGACTGGGGTTCCCCTTTTTCCACCAACAACCCTGGTAACATCATATCATGAGGAAAGAGGAGCTTCGCAGCCGGTTTGCAGAGAGGGAGGCCGGCCAAACCCTCTGTTCCCCCCGGGCGGAAACAGACCAACAAAAGGCGATGGTGGCTCCAGAAAGAAAACCTCTGTATTAAAAGCCAAGTAACGCGGAGCTACAATAGTAAGTACACACTATCTCAACTGGGACATACAGTGTAAAAGGTTCATTAAAGTTCAGCTTCAGCAATAACAATATATATACTGCTTCAGTTCTCAATCCTGCCAAAAAGAGACTTCCCTTCCTGTAAATAAAGAAAAAACCCGCTCAAACTGTACTCATATACAAAAAAAGCTACTCCGACTACCACAAGCGCGGTTGAATGGGAGGGTCTTTTATTTCCTGCGTTGATTTGGGGGCAGTGGGGTGGAGGGGGCTTTTTTTTCTTTTTTTCTTCTTCTTCTTTTTTTACTAAAAGGTTCGTTTAAAACGGGTATTAAAGATATAAAACGAGCACACAGGAGCCGGTCGTCTCCGGCGGCGGGGCGGGCGGCGCGGCGGGACGGCTCCCCACGGGACGGCTCCCCACGGGACGGGACGCGCCCCGAGGCCGCCGCGGCCGCCCCGCGCCCCGCGGCCGCCCGCTCCCGCCGCGCACCCTGTGACACGCTTTAAACAAGAAAACCACGACAGAGTTTGGCCCGGCGGGAGGCGGCCGCCCCGCGTCCCTCCACACCACACGACGAAGAGAAAGGGGGGGGGTGTGTCACCGGGAGAGGCTACTTGGCGGCGGCGGCGGCGGTGCCGGCGGCGGTGCTGCGGCGCTGCTCCATGCCGTTGGGCAGGAAGCCGGCGATGATGGGCACCGGCCAGATGAGGGCGGCCACGCTCCACACGATGATGACCAGTGTCATGAAACAAGCCACCAAGGTAGACTCGATGGGCTTGCGGTTCATCCGCCAGCCCGGCTCCCCCTTCAGCTCCTCCAGGCTGAAATCCAGGCAACAGAAATTCAGCGGTTCCCCTTGCAGCCAGTACTGGCCGGGCTCCGCCGCCGGCGGGTAGGAGAGCGAGGAGGAAGAGGAGGAGGAGGAGGAGGAGGAGGAGGAGGCGGCGGCGGCCTGAGGCACGGCGCCCCGCAGGCGCCCGACCCGCCTGCCCCGCACCCAGCTGCAGCCCACGCAGAGGCGCAAGTCCTGCTGGGCTCCGCCGGCCGCCAGCCCCAGGTGCTCGATGAGCAGCGGCGGCCCGACCCGGTGGAAGGCGGCGGAGAAGAAGGCCCGCCCGTGGCTGTTGGTGGAGAAGAGCAGGAGGTCGCACTGGATGCCCAGCGGGCGGCTCCAGCGGACCAGCAGCGAGCTCAGCATCTGCCGCTGCACGCTGATATTGCAGTGCGGGTCCTCGGCGGGCTGCGGCTGGGGACGTTGCTGCTGCTGCTGTTGCTGCTGCCCGGAGGAGGTGGGAGCGGAAGGGAAAGGCTCTCGGCTAGGGGCAGCCGGCGTGCCCGGGCTGGCGGTGCTGCCTTCCTCCTTGCTTGCTGCCCCGTCGAGGTCCATCTCGACGCTGGCCAAGGAGCGGGAGGAAGAGTTGACAGGGGGCAAGAAGAGCTCTTGCTCCTGCTCCTCCTGCCCGCTGGCAGCCGCCGAGGGGCTCCAGCCCTGGCAGGGCGGCAGGCAGGCGGCCAGCAGCGCCGGGAGGAGCAGCGGCAGCATGGCATTAACTTAGAGCCGGAGAGGAGGGAGAGGAGGCGGAGGAACGGGAGGCTGCATGGCGCTGCCGGCTGCCATCTGGGAAAGGAGGCACGCCGCTCTCGCCGAGAAAGCGAGAGAAAGGGAAGGAGGGTGGGGGCAGGCGAGGGGGTGGGAGCGGGGCTGGGGCTGCCGCGGCGGCGAGGCGAGCGAGCCGGGAGCCTCGGTGACGGCAGCGGCTCCCCCCTTCCCCGCCTCCTCCGCCCCCGGCCCGGCCCGGCAGCGCCCCAGCGGGAGGAGCCGCGCGCCCGGCCGGCCCCGCTGCCGCGCCCCGAGGTGCCGGCCGGCCCCCCCCCCGCCCCGCGGGCGGCGGCAGGCGGAGGCGGCCCCTCTCCCCTCAGGCGGGGACCGCTCTCCCGCGCCGCCCGCCGCCATCGCGCCGCTCCCGCCCCCCCGCCCGCCAGCCTCCTCCCCTCCTCCCCTCCTCCTACGGGCGGGGGGACGGGGGTGGACCGCGGCCTCCCCGCTGCGCCGCCGCTCCGCCGCCGCACCGCGGGGGCTGCCGCGGCCGTGGCCCTTCTGGCCCCTCGGGGGGAGAGCGGCTGGTCTGCGGGCCGCGCCCTCCCGCCGCCCACCTCGGGCGCAGAGGAGGGACGAGCGTCCAGGAACCGACCGCACCCGCTTTCACTTCGACTTTATTAGGAAGGGAGAGGGACGGGGGACGCGCGGAGGAGGAAGAGAGTTTAGCCTGTCAGATGGGGTGCAGTGCCTGGGCCCTTCCAGCCGGGCTCCCCGAGTCCGGGCTCGGCCGCAGGAGCTGCGCCCGCAGCCGGAGGTCGGCAGCCCGGCCGGGGCTGAGGCATCCCGCGGACAGCGGGGGCAGTCGGTCCCGGTAGCAGAGATTTCAGCGTGGAAGCTTCTTAGAAGGAGCACAAAGCTACCGAGTGTGGTAGCTGTGAGACTCGGCTGTGTTTTTCGAAAGGCTGCTTTATAAGCATGGCAGTTTATAATCGAGCTAGGTACTCCAGCTTGTTTCGTGACCCTGTGCTGGCTCTAGTATTGCTCTGGACACAGGTTGAGGCTTGCTGGGTTGCAGTTCGACACTTGGAGTCTCGGGGAGGGACAGAACCCGATGACGCACGTGATGAAACATTTCTTAGCCTTCACCTTGGGCAGAGGGTGGAATGGAGTCACATTTTCCTGGCAAGCATCCAGAACCGAGACTCTCTTCTTTGCCTTTGTGGCCCCTTTTTGACAAATACAGACACAAAAGGGAGACACAAATACAAAACCTAGGCTTTCCCAAGTATATATGGGACAATTGATGTAAACAATAGAACTGAACTCCGTAAGGCGCTCCTTTGAGGTTGGCATTGGTCCCATGTCAGACACGGTCCCGCGTCAAAAGTGACAGGTGGACACGTTCTCCTTCAGAGAATGAGTTACTGTAATATCACTCTCAAGTCTTTCAGATGAGTGAGGGTAGTGAATGAGGGTAGAGAGTAGATTTTAGATTTGCTGTAATTCAACATGAATGAAGGTAGTGAATCAGTTTTCTTTCAAAGCCCATGCCTAAATATATCATGACAAAACCCAGAGCTGCTTGCCTTCTATTCAAAAGAGACCTAAGCACCAAAATGGACTTGCGTTCAGTCCCAAATTAGCCCAAAGAGTATGGTCTACCAGATGTCTGTAGTTTGGCTAGGTTTTTACTTTGGCTTATTACAGAGAAACATGCCCGATGAAGCATTCAAAGCAAGCTGTCCAGTTCCAGTTCTGGGTTTTTGCTCAGATGTCACAATACAGTTAATATGTTTTGCAGTGCTATTTCAATGTCTCTTATTGTAAGAGTTCTCTGATACCTTTTACAGTCCCTTGAATGTGTCTCTACATGCATCTCCTGATGTCTTCTGTCACATCCACAGCCCCACACATTTGTGTGGCTGTAAGTTCTTCTGCTGCAGTATGTCTATAGACCCAAAGCCAGATGAAGAGAGGGCTAGTGTGTAGCAAATAATGCCAAAACTGTGCGACCACTGATATGCACAAATTACATCGCATTGGGATTTTGGCACAAAGGACTGGAAATGAAACTAAGCCTCACAAATAAGATTCAACTCCTGAACACTGTTGCAGTATGTGGGTGGCAAATGTTCTGAGGCAGAGCTTCAGTTCTTTTGGTCTCAACTCCCAGCACCCAGCTGAATGCAGTCAGGGGTATTGCGAAGAAGTTTGGGGAGGGGGAGTTGGGCTAAGTCTCTTTTCCTGCAAGGAAAGATAACCTGCCACAGGAAGGTTAAATGCATTTAGCATCATTTATACTACCATAGCAAAGAACTAAAAAAGGGCAATTTATTTCAGGTTGGAGGTGCATGGGTGCCTCATATCTATTCCTCTTCATCAAGGAATAACTGAGCAAGTAGGTAGAAGAAGCAGCAAGTATGTTAGATCATTGGATGATAGCCACTGTCCAGCAGGGCCCTTTACAGATATTTCATTTATAGGTCTATCAGATATAATTAATCTCTGCGTGGATTCAGTCATTCAAAGAGGTTGCAGCACACTTGGAAACTCTTTATAAGTAGTATAAATATATAGCTTCTGTGGTTTTCAGCCATAAATCTTAAAGAACAAAGTAGTTTTATGGGCGGGGAGGCTGAAGTATAAAGAAATCAGGGGCCAGCCAAAGGTGACCTACGAGTCACAGACAGATCAGGACATAGATTTGTAGGTTTGATTCTGTAGCTATAACTAGAACTATAATACGCACTGTAGGTCACAGTAGCATTTGTCAGTGTGGTAGAGGAGGTGTGAAGTGGGCTGTAATGATGAAATTTTAGAAGGGAATAATGAGGTAACAAGACAGTAGGAGTTTCATGAGACAGACTGCAGAGCTGTTGGGAGGATGAAGACTAATGGTAAAGGACAATCAGAAACTTTGAGAGTTGTTTCAATGACATTTTAACTAAACAACTTTATTAAAATATCACTTGGGAAATAGTTCAAGTAAGTTGACATCCAGAATAAGTATTTCTGCCCAAGTGCCATTAAAATTGCATCTCATGAGGGTGCTGGTTTAGAGCCTGAAGTTTCGCTGCAGCTAGCAGAAACTGACCCTAAGCACTTACAGATTCCAGAAGGAAACCCATAATTGCATTCAAGTCAAAAGCTTGTGATCCTCAGGCAGCGTTTCTCAATTCAGCAAACTTAGGTTGATCTGCACCGAGGAAAGGGAGTAACTGTGGAACTTTTCTTGACAGAGGATGTGCTTTTGAGGTTGTCATTTCTGAAAGGAGTTGCATGTGGGAGAGAAGATGGGAAAGTAACGGGGCAAAGGGTTGGATACCCAGCTCTAACATCACAGAGATATTTTTCTGTAGAAAGACACCTACTGTCAATTACAGGAGAAAAGATGTTACAAGCAAGTAAGTATAGTGATGCGCTACCGATCTCTGTAAAAGTGCCAGGTAAATAAGGAGAATTTCACAGTCAACAGCTGAAGAGGGGGCAGGGTCAGAAGAAAGAAGTTGGTACTTGACTCCTCTCAGAAAAGAGCAGTTTCAGTTCTGTGAAAGGAGTAGGATCCAATCATCCTGGGGATTGTTATAAGAGAGATACTTATTCCCAGCTGAGGAAAAATGTTTCTGTCATATAATTTAGAAGGCTTGACTGGCTAATGGTTTCACAGCTGATGTGGGGGGAGAATCTCAGAGTAATGTGGAAGTGAGCTGGTCGTATGATGGTTGTAGAATATGCTTTTTGAAGAGTCATTGATAATCAGTGGTTTGCTGGTTGAGGAAGGAGCTGAGGGATGTTTCATACTGCCTACTGACGTGTTGCTTTGGTTGTGAGCACAGTGACCAGAACCTTCACTCTCTTCCTTCTTGCTTGGTATTCTTGTGGATTTGTCAGAAATTATTTGTGATGAAACATGTAAAGGCCACTGAAGCTTCTAAAAGGGATAATAGAAGCTGATTGGACTAATCTGCTACATCATGTCAGAAAGATTTATCTGCAGAGAACAGAGATCATGCACTGCATGGAACAAGCCAGGGTTTTGTACCACTCTTTATATGAATATCAGAAGCCCAGACAAAGGGAACAGCCAGTTGGCAAGCAGGCTGAGAACAAGGGCATAATCTCTTCAGAGAAGTCAACACCTATCTCAGCAAAGACACTTACTAAGCTCACCATTTGACATGCATTTCTATCAGCAGCAGATACTGCCTCCATACCACCCTCTCAGTCATACAAACAGATGTCCCTGAAGCCGTCAAATGACCCACGTCAAAGAGCTGGGGCACATGACTGCTATTTTAAAATACCTTTGATATATATGCCCTTTTTCATTAAAATATCACAAATATTTTCAGCCCAACCTTAACCCCAGTCTTTAACCCCTTATCACCACACGCTCCTGCAAAAAGCTGTACCTGCGTAGCTGAGGGAGTGAGGTGAGGCGGCAGGGAAGGTGAGAGGGTTTGAGCGGCGAGGGCCAGGCTAGGTCTATTTAGCCACTGCGTGTCAGGATGGGCTCCCACGGTCTGCAAACCACACGGCTGATGGAGTGTGGACCAAGAGAAAGCAACTGCCATCAGGAATCCAAAAGAAGTACTGAAGGAGAGTTATCCATGGCAATTACTACAAAGTCTAATCCAGCTGCAAATATAATTGCTAGACATCAGGAAAACACATTTCAGAGCATCAGGTGTATCAGTAAGATAGAGGTCCTGCAGGATGAGGGCTCTGGGAGCTTTGAAGAGTACTTGGGATCTCACGTCCAGAACTCCGTGTGTTGTACTAGCACAGACTGAAAAGACTGCTTCAAATCTAAAGATAACTGTGAAATATACTCAGAGAATGCTAAAGGGAATGTATTAATAGGCTTCCAGAGGGTTTTTTTGTAGCATGCTTTATATAGGTTGAGGCTTCTAGACAAAGATCAAAAAGAAACAACAGGAAAAGAAGAATCTGTGGGAATGGGTATAAGAGACTAGTTCAAAGAACAAACTTTGTGCCTCCACAGCTGAATGTGATCTTAACAAGACCAGACTGGCTTGAGGTAATCACAAAATATAAAAAAAACCTATAATATAGGTTGGTTAGATCTAGTTGGCCTACAAAGAGTGATAAATGCAGTACTTTCATGTATTCCATTTATACAATGAAGTTTTTAAGATGGTTTTGACCTGAAGCAGTGTTCTTGGAAGACTGGATGCTTGTTCTTGCCTAGGTTCCCACTTGCAGGTTGAATAAGACCGTCACTCACGTGACACTTTAACTGTGAGGAGTTCCTCAACTGAACTTCCAAAGCTTAGGCAAGATTCAGCCCTGGACTATATTTATTTTGTCTTGTAACTACGCTTGCTTATTTTCTGTTTTATTGGCCAGGAGCCTGACTGTAACTATAACCTATTTTGCCTCACATATATATTTCACCAGTACACCTATCCAGTGTTGGAACTTGGCTGAAACTGGCAAATTTAGTACATTGATAAAAATAACATCCAAATTAAGTGGTCTATGCAGGCAGAACTGAGAGACCAGCAATCTGAGTCATTTTTAAGAAACCTGTGATAGGGTTAAAGGGCAATATAACAACTTTGTTCCCACCGGTGTATACACATTGCAGGACTCAGGCTTACTTTCTACCAGGTTGCTAAAGGCCATTGTAGGGTGGGTTTGCCCAGGCGTCAAGCTTTGTGTGTTCATGAAGCACAGATGTTCTGAACATCTGAATTGATCCCTGGGGTTCCGGGCAAGTCCTGACATATCACAGCCATTCTTGCAGGAAAAGAGATGTCAGCTAAAGCAGTAGTCGTTTAATGCCGACGCTGTGGAGGTACTAGGAGTGCAAAACCATTTTGTGTGATTACATATTAAATTGTTCTGCAAAATATTTGTACATAAAATAGCATTCCTTAATGACTGGTTTATGAGTTTGTCTTTGGAAAATCTAAACATTTACTACAACAATACATTGAAAAATATCTCCCTGGAAAGCATTTAGTTCTGCAAATACTTTGAGTGTTTTCCAGCCTGTTCTGAACATGCCCTGGGGCTTGCCTTTACTGTTATTTATCTCTGTTTAGAAAAGAGAACCAGGTGCAGATGCCTGGTATTAGTCTGCACTAAGCAGACGTGGGTTTGGCACTCCATGAACTTCCAGTGTGGCCTCAGTCTCTCTGTGGTTTTAAAACCCGGTTATAAAATAGAAAATCCTGCTTCCCTAGGAAGCTGCAAGACACTGGGACTGCAAAGCAATCCTGTTCCACAGGAGAGGAAGACAAGCTAGCTCACAGGTCATTTAAGAGTTGTTTTGCCATACTGCACAGAAGACACACAAACACAAGACATTGTCGATGACAGTCTGTATCCTAAAGAACAAGTGGATGAGAATTGGAGTTCAAAGGAGAGGGTGTGATACAGATCCTGTGTGCAGCTCCTTAGCCAACCTGCAGCCCTGGCCATCCTCTGCCTTGTTGTTATTAGCTGGTGCTTCAATGCTATGTGGTACCTGACAGAGACATTGTAAAGGATTCTACAGCAGGGACTTTACTGGTTTCACTGCAGGTTTTTGTCTCCAGTCATCAAGGGAAGTGTAGAATCGAGAAGCCAAAAATGGAGGGTGCAATCGACAAAGTGAGGGTGGGTGGAAGGATAACAAATACCAGGATCGGTATGAGGCAGGATTGAATTGTGAAGGGCTTTGAAAGTGACACCAAGGAGTTTGCATTTGAAACAGTGGAAGAGGAGAGATGACAGAGAACTGTGGAAAACTCTGAGTGATGTGCCCAAATGAATGAACTTGAGACAGTTCCAGGTGCTGTAGCTAGAGCAGAGATTACAATAGGGAAGATGCACAGGCCTTGGCTAGGACTTTTGGCAGAGCAAGCTGAGACAAATTGAGATACTTTGGAGATGCTGCATGAAACAAATCAGTGACATTTAAAGCACAGCAGTATCAACATCATCAGTAAAATTAGCAGTAAAAACTAAACTCCTCCCTGCCTCCAGACTGTGCATCAACACCTTAGATTGGGGCTCCCAGAGCTGCTATTGGTGTGCAGAAGACCCTTGAGTTCTCAAGAAGCACTCGGGTACCACTTGTGGTGGTCGGCATACTAGTCATATGCATGCCCCTGTTTGGGAACCCTTGCCTGCTGTCCCTTCTCTGGTGAGACACTTGCTGTATATCAAAATGGGAAGAGAGATTCATCTGCTTCCGTGAGTCAGCAGAACCGCATTAACTCTTTCTGGAAGTGTCAAATGCCAGTGAGTGGGGCTGAGTCATCCAAGCAGACACAGCCAGTCTGATGCCCAGCCATTCCTTCAGCTGGGAAGCAGTCCTAAGGTATCAAAGAGAAGGTGGTTACATTTCCCATTCCGCTCATCAGTCCAGCATCATTAATTACTTGCAAAACAGCAGACAGTCTGAGTTTCAACTGGCAGATTCATAAAACTGTCAGCTCTTTCTGGGTTAGATAGGAACCAGATTTAAAAGGAAACAAAATGTTCTTCCTTTCTAGGGAACTCGCTAGTTCACACTACTTATTTTCCCAGCAGTGGCCACAATCGCAACAATTGTCTGAGCCGTAATTAGGCACTCAAAACCCAAGACTAGTGCTCAGACATCTCTGTTACGCCTTTGCTAAGCTGGAGCAGCTTCAGGGAAGTCAAGGGAGTCAGAGCTTCAATTCCTGTCTTCTAAAGCACTCTTGTCCTAATCCAGCAAAGTCAGCACATGAACAGGGTGACTGATTGCTTTCAGCAGGACCATTGCACTCATAAATGCTCTTCTGTATGATATCAAGGACTGAGTCCTTAATGCGGGGGTACACAAGTAAGAACAAATGCAGGTTTCAGCTTTAAACCTGATGCATTGAACAAGCAGCAGAGGAGCACAGGCTCGTCAGAGGCAAAGATTTTCTATTTTCATGCAAATGTTCCCAGTGTTCTGAAGCAGAAGGAGATGCTTAGAAAATACAGGCGGTACGAACTGCTTGCTCTCTAAGAGATTGATATTCAGTCAGCATTACCTACTCTTTCCATGAACTAATAATAATCACAAAATAAGTAGGGAATATAGCCTCTGATGTTGTATGCCTGATTCTTCACTGAACTGACCAGGTTTAGAAGGCGTGCCTGGATTTTTACTACGTCTCGGCTTGATTCTGCAGATTAGAGAGACACATATCAGCCCTAAGATGTGTATCTTAAATTAGTCTGTGGGATTTCTTGCTCAAACCATCACGTCAAATGCTACCGTTTCTAATACTATATGTGAATCCATCATCCACGTCATTGCATTTGCCCTTGGCCCCTTTTACTATGTCACTGTAAAAACCCCAGAGCTGACAATTGCCTTTTTATCTTCTCAGAAAGACTGGTAGGTGGTGATCTGTCATAACCATATTCAGGGTCCTCTTCTCGAGTTCTAGCTATGAATGAAACCATTGTTTCTCTTCTCACCTATACCCACATGCTGTGGTCTATCCAGACTAATCCTGCTGCAGTCAACAAACTGTGCTGGTAGAAATGCCATGGTCCCCTGGTTTCCAGGCCCTGGTATACACATCCCAAACCTTAGAGGAAGACTCAGTTATGAGAAGGTGACATAGGCATGTATACATTTTTGGCCACATCTTATCCATTGTAGCTGGATAAAACCATAGAGGTAAAAATAGGATTTAAAAATAGTCCCCTGTATTCTTATTCCAAGTCAGGAAAATTTAATTAGTCTCTAGGGGATTTCCATATGCAATGACAGTCAGGGATGCTGACACCAGTGGACCACTAGAATAAAGAGGATAATCTGACAGAGAGTTTATAATACTTCAATTAGCTTAATGCCTTACGAGAATATTATTTCTATTGTATTGTCTGCATATCTGAATATTGAATTAGCTTTCATCCCTGCCATAAAATACTGGCTATGTTTTCTTCTTCATGCCAGATCAATAGCATCTACAAGCAGCAGGTTAGATCAGTGTCTGTTTGCCCAGCTTTGCTGAATATGTACAAGTACAATGCCAGAAGAGAAAGGAGTATCTTTCTCTCTCAGCACAAGGAAGCTGTTTGCTCAGAAATCTGATTCAGGATTGCCTGAATATCCTATTTTAGAAGTTCTTCAATTTCCTTTCCATTAACTTTTGTTCCTGTTTTTGCCGTTTGATTTTGGTTTGTATCTCTTGATGCTGATGTCTGCCGATATGCATATGCCTGCTGATAGTGAGACAGATGGCTTCTCCGTGCTACAAAGTGATAGATGCTAAGCCACTGATCATGGCTTTTGAGGTATCTTTGAATGGATGTCGGAGCCTTAAGTTTTATGTACAGAACCATGTAATATATACAATATAAAAATATAACTTCTCAAAAAACCCCATCATTAATCTTGGACTTTCATCTCTGTTTTCTACTTCGGTCTGTTATCATCCCTGTACAGTTTTTGTTTTCTACTATGCTGATGTCAAAGCCTTGCTCAGGAGGCTGGACCTTGACTCACACGCTTAGAGGTTACAGAACTTTCCCTAGGCAGCATGGGTTTTCTGCCTGCAGTATCTGAACTGGTACTCCCAGTCCTCCTCTTCTACGATTTGTACCTACCAGTTCTGGAACAGTGTTACTGGGACTCCAAGTTGGATGTCTCTCACTATGTAAAATGACCAGTGTAGTTTATTTTCACTTTCTGCCAGCAACTCTGCTTAAATGGACATACTGGATGGCAGGTCCCAGGAGACAGGGAGCACAGTTTCAGTTTAGGGACATTTTTATCTCACTTCTAGTCTCCCTGCTTCTAGCCTACAAATAGGAAGACAGATTTGGTATGTCAGTGGTGATAAGAAGAATGCTGCAGAAATGTTGAGTGAAGGCTGTTGCTTGTTAAAGTGGTAATTGCATAAGAGGAAATACAGACCCTAGTGTCACACATTAACCAAAAAAAAAAAAAATCAAGATATTTGTGTCTTACAGAGAAAATCATGTTATAGGGACAAAATTAGGAAGAAATATGGAGCATAAGCCTTAGTCAGTCTGCCAGAATTTTTGGTTTGTATGTGGTTCAAGGAGGCGGGTATTAGACTCTCCAGCTGTTCTCCCTGTTGTCAAGTACACCGGTAGCTGGTTTTCTCTAGAGATTTTACAAATGCTGATGCTATTTTTGTTCCATAATTTTATACTCTTGAGCACACACATAAGGAACAAAAATGAGTTTAATAAACAGGACTCACTGAGGCTCTGCTGATTAGTGAAGATGAATATGGTTAATTATTTAGCATTATTTTCTTATTCAAAATAGTGTCTTTAGTATCAAACATTGACATGATACACTATAAAGATTTCCTCAGTGGTAAAATAAAATTATATCATTTAAGCAAAATTGTCCATGTAACTCGAATCTGAGGCTTAACTGACACAGAAGGCCTTGTGACAGTCTTTTGTACTGGAAGGAAATGTGACACAAAAGCAGAACTGGGATTTCTTGTGCCACTATTGAAAAGAGAAGCTTGAGGTATGCTTGAAAGTGGCATCTTCAAAGGCAAAGTCCAAAAATAGTTTCAAAGCAGTGGAGCTTCTTTTGTGAAAATTCTTATTTACCATAATCAGAACTGGTTTTGACTGAGGGCTTTTCCACAGGCAATTCTGACATTAAATAAATGAATATAAAATCATTTTGAAGTAGAGCTGAAAAGTTAAATTCCTCAAGAAATTCAAATTCTAAAGAAATTTGTTTCCAAGCTATTATTGTATGGATTTTAAAGAGTTGGTTTACTACTATGATGTCGATAACAAAAACTACTTTGTACCAACTGTACTATCTTGATTAACTTTGCTTAGACTTTTCATCAAATTAATGTCTCAAATGTCACATACCTGCAATTTTATGTTTATATATTATCTAATATTATTTAATACAAAATACGGAAGATAATACACACACAAGCCAATATCAAGCAATCACATCAAAAGCAGTTGTATTTTATTAAACTAAGCATTTCTACAAGATCACAACAAAACTAAAAGGGTGAGAGGGTTACATCTTTGAAAACTGAACTGGTAAGTGGCAAGTTGTCACAGAATGGTTTGATATGTCAACAAAGCTACATTTTGTGCCAACTTTGCAGACCAGGCCTTTGGCTCATTTACACACCTAATGCTGCCCTGATGGTTAGCCTTGTTAGAAAAATCCTTCGCAGAGATGGTCAGATTCTTCTAGCCCTCCTAATATACCATTTCCAATGTGCCAGGGCTATGAAGAGGTGTGGATATGAATGCTAAACAATTAATTCAAAAGGCTAGGTTTTCCTCTGAATACAGGGTTTACATCAACATCATCCTGTTGATTTTGACAGAGTTATTTCTGATTAAGAGACAGAAGAGTGGAGAGGCTTGAGACCATAAATTTGGCCAGGCAGCTGCTGAAATAATGGTGTTCTCTGTGATTTCAGTAGTAATCCTTTGGGTCAGGTTTTTCAGCTACTAGAAACTGCTTTTGAAGTCAAATCCATTGCAAAAGTATTTGCTTCACAGAAAGTATTTGCTCCAGAGTCCCACAGGGACTGTCAGCAGGGAGTGAACTGCTCCAGGAGCTCAGCACTGAAGACAATCGTTGTTTGTATAAATGGTATACCTGTAGTATTACTGCACCTGGATCCATTCAGCTTGCTGCAGAGAAGTTACAAAAGGCACTAGAAAAACTTAGGGATGATAACTTCGGCAGTGCTCTTATATATAGGTAGTCTATGAAACTACTGCAAGAGTTGAAAGCCTATACCTGAGGCAGGATGACCCCATACATACATATACACACACATATGTATTATATATAATTTTATGTTCAGATGAAAACTTCTCTTTCATTTTCCCATTGAGTTTTCTATAAAAGCCAGACTCAGACATGCACTGAGCAATGTTGAAGCCTATTGTAACAATTGAGCTCTGAACAGGAGGCAGTTCCTGGCCCTCCACATTCTGTTCCTGGCACAGTCTAGCAGATGGGCCATCAGAATAGACCCTGGAGTGAATCCTAATTCTTTGATCAGCCTGTCTGGTAATGCGACAGAACAGGGTGCTTCGCTCTGCCACTGCTTCCTCCAACTTTGACCTGTGACTGCAAGCACCTGGGAGTATGTTCCTGCATTTTGCTTTATCTATGTGTACAGAAGCACAGAGTAACTTGAGTTAGAAGGGACCATTGGACCACTTTGTCCAACCCTCCTGCTCTAATCTGGGTCAACTAGAGCAGGTTGTTCAGGGCCATGTCTGGTCAGGTTTTGAATATATCTGAGGATGGAGACTCCACAGCCTCTCTGGGCAACCTGTGTCAGTCTTTGACCACCCATATTTAAATGGAATTTCCTGTTTTTCAGTGTGTGCCTATTGCCTCTTGTCCTTTAACTGGGTAACACTGAGCTACAACCCAGTGGATACCACTACAGCACCTAGCACAATGAGAACTAGTCTTGGTGGTGCCTGCAGGTGCCCCTGTAGTCCAAAAAACCCATAGAGAAATAACAGTAACAGTCATGCAGGATTTCTCTACCCAGTATTCCCAGAGGCTTCCAGTACTTCTTAATTAAATGGAATAAATAATTCATTTAACACCATAGACATTGCTCAAGATGAGCTCAGTGTTGGTAGAGTGGGGACTAGGAGCATCACTGCCCAGGAACAGTGTGAACTTCCGTGGTTGCTGGAGCTCCTTCTGTGCAGCCAGAGGGGACGCAGGGAGGGAAGGACAAAGTGAGCCTCAGGCACTGGAGTAACAATGCCTGCGTAGGGCAGGAGACCTTCTGCTGGACACCTGCAGCCCACTTTGGGAGCTGGAGGCTCTGCAGAGTGCGTGGGCTCAGTATTCCTCTCTCCCCATCCTTTGCCATAAAAGTGAAACTGAGCCTTACTTGTCAGGGAAGAATGAAATGATCCCTAAGGTTAGCAAAGCACTCAGAGACCCTTTGGGAAGAAAAGTGCTACGTAAATAGAAGCTGATTCCCATAGGTTATTAATAGATGTATCTGCAAAAGTAATGTGCAAACTACAAAGGAAAGATCATTATGAATTAAATTACCATAATTTTTTTCATTGCTGTCTCTTTTCAGGAGACCTGGATAACAGTGCTAACAATGACAGGTTGAATAAGAGACAGGGTTTGTGTGGGCCAGAGGTGGGAACAGAGAAGGAAACTAATTATATCTTTTTTAACCTTTGCATGCAGCTGGGCAGGATTAAAATGAATTATGCAATCAGCAACTGAGCTGTTATCCCAGTGAAGGCTGCAAAATGGTGCCCAGGTCATCCAAAAACATGATCTAAGCTGTCCCATTTCTTCTGAATCTAACCACTTTACAAATCATTAAACAAAATGGGGTTTTTTTCTGCATGCTTCACCTAAGGCTCATGTAATTATCCTATGAACAAACCAAAACAGATTTATCTTACTTGCTCTTACCTCAGCAATGCAGAGGATGAAGGGCAAGCACCAATGTGGTATGGGAGAGCTAGAAGTAGCATTCTTCAGTGTACCTTTTGAAACCTCCTGGGTTTAATAGGTTAAAGATGATGACACTGCTTTTACAGTCACTCAGATGTATCATTTGAACACTTTATTGTGCAGTATTTATTCGACTTTTAATGCATGTTGTGACATGAAGCTTTGTTCAAAGGTTGGAGACAGATGGGAAGGTGTAGAAGAGTCTTTAATACCTGTATTGCTCAGCAAAGTAGCAGGTGTCTGACCAGAAAGGGAAAGAGCCTCTTTCCAGGCAGCAATTGTGGAGAAATGGAGGAATACATTCCCATGAAATAAGAACTCTTTTCTCTCTGCTCCTTGACTTTCGTCCCCAAAGTTCAATTCAAACTACAATTTAAGCTGTGTGGTCTATTACTGATATCTTATAGTTCTACCACTTTAAAGGGGTTTTGGCATAAATTGGAGTCACATCCCAAGCAAAGAATTTGACCCTTCAGTCTGGAATTTTTCTGAACTCTATTCCCACCATTTTGCAGCGTCATCGGTGCCCCACACCAAGTTAAAGCTGTCCGTGTCGTACAAAGGGTGAGGACTGTGTTGTTTTGAACAGAGCTTTTTATGTTCCTCTGTAACGCTTCAGCCAGTTAGCCCCTTTCCTGGCTGAGCTTTCCCGAATTGAATTCTGGAGGCTGAATGAAGTGTCTTTGAGAATCTGAACCCAAACTTTGCTCAGTTTTGTATCTCTATTCCCTATCTCTAATTTAACTGAGTGACCCAGGACACTAAAGGCTTTAAAACTTACAGCCTCAGCAAATTTGCCTAATTAAAGAATTTTGGCTGCTTATTTTTATTTTCACTCTTTGTTGTCTTAAGGAAATAGCATCAATTATATCTGTGTTTTGAAAAGAGGGTAGAGAATACATTGTGTTGTGCTTGATGGAGTATAAAAGACTCTGTTAGTTTAAATCTTCTTGTGGATAATCTGATACCTCAAAGATGAGTACATGCCATTTCTTTGTCTTAAGTAGTGTAAAAAGCCAAAAAATGAAGTTGAAATACTGTACTAAGATGCAAAATCTATTCCTGGAAGGTCACATTTTACTGAATTGAGATTTCCCCCCATTCTTCCCTTTTATAATCTGTGGCACCTTCTGTATTTACAGTCAAGAACTTGTGATTTTGTAATCATTTAAACACTAAATACTAGGTAACCTACTGCCACTTGAGTGACTGAATGCATCCTCACTAAACTGCTAAGCATGACCCAAGTAAGCAGTAGTCTGTGCCAGTATCTGTAGGAAGGCCAAGTCATTTTTTGTAAGACATCCCAATATAGCAGATCTGTTGGTAATTTGGATATAGTGTATAACATTAATGCTTCTGTTTGTTAGGAATTTACCAGTCCTAGTATCACCATTGCTTCTCTAGAGGTATCTGTCATCCATTTGTCATCCACTTGCTGACATAGCCTTCAGAGGAGAGCCATTTCTGGAGCCCTCATCAGTACACACAAGCATCCGTGACAGTGGGGAACAGTGTCCAGTACCCATGTCTCCTGGATTTGGCCTTAGGCCACATAGTTTGTGTTCTGCTAGCATGTTTAGTACAGTGAGCTGAATGTGAATGGAACTCCTGAGCTTGTGAAGATCCAGCAGATTAAATACCTATGTCTTACTTGTCAGACCAATCAAGTGAATACAATCCAATGCTGCACTCAATTATGACACCACATGAGAAGTGAGCTCAATATTTTAGTTCCTATTTTTTAAACCTCCATTGGACTGATCTAGCTTCAGAAACAACCTTGGGACCTCCTGTGATGGCAGTGTTCTGCTGGATGTGGAAACAGTAAGCCTCAAGGGATGGGAAGGCTTGTGAATGCAACTGCGTCCTCACGACATGAAGGGATTTGCAGGTACACATTGCACATCTATGGCCACTAATGTATACATGCCTAGGCAAAGGAAGAACCAATGCAATAGGGATTCTTATCACAAACACAATCACTGCTGCCCACAGGGAGCAAACTTTATATAAGCAGAAGGAATCAATCTAGGAGTCAACATCACATCCTGAATGCCCTGGAAGGTTACCAGCAATCCTGCCCCAGTAGAGAGGAGTTGTGGCTGTTTGCATTATCTATGAAGAAACAGATGATAGCAGCAAAGCAGATTTAGGACAGAAATCACTGAAAACTTTCTGAGGGCCTAAGGAATTGGAAACGCATTTGACATTCTTAAAAGAAAAAAAAATAGCAGTTGTTCCCTCATATATGTTTACTTAATTTCTTCAGGGGTCTTTTGGGTAAAGGTGCTGTTGGCTTTATTAGACCAGCACTCAAGGTGAGCAGGACTGTGCTGCCCATTTGCCATTCCCAGGCAGATGCCTGTACTACGCAGAGATATCGTGTTTATTATAAGTGAAGAAAATGATCCCCAAATCAACAAAAATTAACAAAACACATATATTGCACATGACTTGAGCAGGGAGTTGCACTGAAATGAAATCACTGGGTGCTCCTTGCAGCACAGGTGCCATCTCTAAAAACAGCTCATTTATCCCAGGGCCTGGTATCGGTTTCTTTGCAGTAGCCAGCCTCCCTTGAAAGGACAGTTTAGACTGCGCATGGACACAAGGCCTTGACTCCAGCTGCAAATGGCTCTGTGGAGCAAGAGGGGGCTACGTAGGTGGAGATGGATGTATGTACTGGAAAGGGAAAGAAGGGCAGAGCCTCATCCTGCAGCCTTGCCAACAGCTGCTTGGTGATGGAGGGGCTGCTTGTGGACCAGCACCACCTCTCCTAGCACCTGAGACAGTCACCATGGCTGACAGACAGCGCTCATTGGTTTTTCAGCAGTGTTTTTTTCTGAATGGGAGGCATAATCCTGAATTTCTTCTTAAACTAACTAAATAAATATAATTCCGGTTTACTGTTCCAAATCAAGACAGAGAAAGCAATACGTAGACTACATGTGCACAGCTCTCCTTTGAGGAGCCAGACTTTTCCATTCCAGGCACCAACAGAGCCTTTGCACTTCAGCCATCTTCCCAGGCAGCATTTTTAATTAAAGTTGTAACTTATCCTGAGGAAGAATCCAGAAAATATCTGGATCTTTTCTTCCTTTCATCAATCCTCTGCCCTAGGCAAGGAGATAATGAACTAGTCACTTCTAAATAGTGCTCACTGTGAGATAATTTATTTTATATTTTGAAGCTAGAGGGTTAGTACAGACTGGGGATTTCTCCCAGAAATGAAGATATTTTGAGCTGACTGGAAAGGCAAGCTTGTTTTCTCCAACTACTTAGTTCTTAAGCAGAAATAAAAACATAGAACAGTTGTAGCATTTAGTCAATATACGTTGAATGTTTCAAGAGCTGGATGGAAAATGCAGAGGTGCAATTGGGTTGTGCAAGAGTCAATGTGATGCGTGCTCCCTCCTTTCTGCAAGAGGACCTCCTTGTCAAAGTAGCAGGGAGCTGTGCAGCACGTGTGCTCTGCGTGAACAGCTGAACAGGCTTCCCTTGCAAGCACCTCACAGGAGACATGGGAAGCAGAGATACCTGTGGCTGTGCTGGACTTTCTCTCCTTGCTTGGCTACTTCCCCACCATTCAGAAGTAATTATCACCTCCACACCGCCCATTAGGGTGCAGAATTTTAAATCCAATCAAATTGTTCCCCCTCTCCAATTATTTATCACTGTTAAACTTCCTAATCAGCTCTCACGATCTAAATTAGTTTCCATTTGTTGTGGTTTAACCCCAGCCAGCAACTAAGCACCACGAAGCTGCTCACTCACTCCCCCCCATCCAGTGGGATGGGGGAGAAAATTGGGAAAAGAAGTAAAACTCCCGGATTGAGATAAGAACGGTTTAATAGAACAGAAAAGAAGAAACTAATAATGATAATGTTAACACTAATAAAATGACAACAGTAGTAATAAAAGGATTGGAATGTACAAATGATGCGCAGGGCAATTGCTCACCACCCGCTGACTGACACCCAGCCAGTCCCCGAGCGGCGATTCCCCCACCCCCCTTCCCAGTTCCTAAACTAGATGGGAGTCCCATGGTATGGAATACACTGTTGGCCAGTTTGGGTCAGGTGCCCTGGCTGGGCATGAGAAGCTGAAAAATCCTTGACTATAGTCTAAACACTACTGAGCAACAACTGAAAACATCAGTGTTATCAACATTCTTCACATACTGAACTCAAAACATAGCACTGCACTAGCTACTAGGAAGACAGTTAACTCTATCCCAGCTGAAACCAGGACACCATTGCCTCATCTTCTTTGATGACTTTGCTGCTGCAGAAAGGTCAGATGAAAAAATCTGGAGAGATGGCAGGGGAGCTGAAGCCCCTCCTATATCTTTGCCGGTCAAGAAGGGTATTCAGGACCTGAGACTTGCAGACTTTCAGTGGGCACTAAGCTGTGGCTGAGGCTGCTTGCCATTTCTAGGAAATCATAAAAGGAAGGGGAAAACTGAGGGGGCTAAGGATGTAAGAAGTAAACCAGCTCACACTGTTGCCAGTTACTATATGTGCTTGGACTAGATCTTCTCCACTTCTGAGTCAGGTGTGGCACCAGTAGGCATCCTCACGTCACACTGTTGACATGAGAGGAGGAAGAAGATAACAGCGTATAATTTTCTCCCAGCTGAAAATAAAAGACATGGTAGCTGATTTCCAAGGGCTTTTAAAATACTTATGGTCTCCTGTTGCCTATCTGATATTCTGCAGCTCAGCTTTCCACTTGTTGAGCCAACGGTCGCAGCTTAGACCTGCCCTGCCCTCGCCATGGGCTGGCTCGGAGCGTCAGGAGGGCACGCAGGGCTGGAGGTGCCCCTGCTGCCACAGGGCAAGGTGATCCAGCCACACAGGGCACAGGGCCGGGGGGTGGCTTTCCAAGCACAGATTGGGGCCAGAAATGGGCCCTGATGGAGAGCAAGGTTCACAGTTGGCAGAGCTTGTCTTGTCACCAGGGCCAGCAGAGATGTCCCTGGAGAGCAGGGTTTATTTCCAGTTGATGATTCAGAAGTTCTGCTGCTGAAGTCAGGGTGGGGTTCATAGCAGAGAGAGAGTTGTAATAACAACACTGCCCAGGTACATGACCTTAGCAGAAACCAGACCATGAAGCCTAAATTCTGGTTTAGGAACTTCTTCAAATTTCAGCACTTCTATGGCTGATCCTTTTTCAGGTGGCTGCCATTTGTGTTTTTCATTTGAAATTCGAGGGTACAAAGCCCCCAGTTTAGCGAGGTAGATGAACACATTTGCAGCATGACTTGCAGAGGACTGGTCAAGCACTTAGTGTTACCTACCCAGTTAAGTGGTCATGCTGATTTGAGACCTCAGTGGCTTTAGTTTCCTGCCTGCTTGAAAGCTTTCTTCTTCCTGGAGAAACAAGTAGGGAGGGCACTGCAGTATTGGATTACGTTAGAGGCACATGCAGAGACATCAAGTCACGTGAGGGATGTGTTGGTCCATGAGATAACAAGAGTCACAGCACTGCAGTTGGGACATGTATGTTTTAGCAAGGCTCTTAGGGGCATGAAGCCCCACCAAGAAGCTCCTGGTGCATATGGAGCACTGCCACTGCATTTCTTTCAGTCCAGAATGTCAGAGCAGCTGGTCTGCAGAGCTCCATTGAAGCCAACCTAGGCATGCAGTACAGGGTATCACAAAGATGCAGAAAGGCTGTGCAGCTGTGGCAATATCTGAGCCTTCAGAGGAGATGGGGGAACACGTTGCATGAGAATTGATGGGTCTGGAGCAAAGAAAAGGAGACGGGAATAATCTCTTGCAGGGTGAAGACTGTGACCTCATCCCAGATCTGTTTTGCTTGAAATTATTCTTATAGATGAGCAAAATAGAAATCTGTTTTCCTTGGAAACTCATCTCAAGTTTAGCTCCAGTCATCTCAAGTTTAGCTTCAGATTTACAGACAGCAGGGAACTTTCTGCTAATCGGAGTCTAGCATCAGGTGGGACTAGCAGAATTTCAATGCAAGATCTTTTAAGGAAAGCAGGTCTTTTAAGGAAAACCTGTACTACATCTGTGCCGTTTTTACCGGCTAAAATTTTTTTGTTGTTATTTGAAAATATGTGAAGCTCAAAGGGTGAGAGTAAATAGCAGGTGTCATCTGTAATCAATTCACTTCCATTTTTTAGACTTGGGCACTCATGGAGCTGAAAATTCAAGTAAAGCTCATAACAGGATGTAATCAAAGGCATACTAATGCTTGTAGGAATCTCATGAACAAAATGGCTTTCTGAAGTCTCTACTTTTGGTCTTGGAATATGGGGAGAGTTTGTGAAACCTAAGACAGTCTTCACTAACATTGATGTCAAACCTCCTAATGAATTCAGGCTCTTATTTCCATTCATTTATATTTTTCTTTAGACCCACTCCTAAACTTTAATCCCTTTCTTCAGAGGAGGAAGCAATATGTATACTAAGGACAAATTCATATCTGCTGTTGGACACACCTGCTTGTATCTCATCAGAACCAGACATGAAGAAATAATCTAATTCTACATTTAGATTTATCTAATCTAATGCCTATATTTGTGAATTTATGGATGGGCTTATTTAGATTTTCCAACATTGTGATTCTGCTGTTGTATATATTTATATCAGATTCTCCTGTTGCATATTTATATCACCCTGCAGTTTCCATTAACACCACCAAACATTCAACCTTGAGCAGTTACAGTAACTGCACAGGACACAACAAGGAAATCTCTCCATTTATAGTTTAGTAAATCAGAAACCTACATGGTAACACATGTTGTAATTCAACAATGGATTTAAAAAAATGCAAACAGCAAACCAGAGGAACCAAATCTAAAATTACATTGATTTTGGTTGAAGGGAAAATATGAAAGGGTAGGGAACTCAGTGAAAGCCGGTCTGCTCACTGTAGGTGGACTTAGCTTTGAAAAAAACACGTCAATAATTATGTGACATGCTTTTTACTGAGTGGAGTATCATACTAGATATCGCCCCTTTTTATTCAGAACCAGTGGTGAGGTGAACACAAATTCTCCATCTCTGTTCTAGAGAGATCAGCAGTTTGATTTAGTAGATCACTACAATTGCTCCAGGTTTGACTTGGAGAAGTTTTCCAGAGTCATTACTGTTGGGTGGTCAAGATGCTGCCAGCTGTACAGGGAGCCCACAGTCATCTTCTGTGTCAAGGAGACCCATATCTGCCCACAGCTCTGGGCAGATGTTCTCTCCTGGCTCCAGCGATGCTACCTGAGTACAACAGTGATTCTGCTCATGGCTGTCCTGGGGCTTGCAGCTACCTACCAGCTGGAGTTATCTGTTTGTCTGCCCACCGCTCTGCTGTGTCCGCTCTGTCTGATCTGCTCTGTGACTGTTGACTCATAGTCATCCTTAAAAGCAAGATGACCCCACCAACATTTTTTTCCTGAAGCAGCAGGTGAGGGAGCATTCACAAGGTCCCTTCCACTGGCAGAGCTAGGGCAGTGGCAACCTCCAGCACAGACATGGTGACAGGCAGCTGGGAATGGTACAGCTGTTTGCAAAGTGAATTTCTGTGTGTGTATATGTATGCATATGTTATGGCCTGAGCATTTCTCCTTTAGAAGAAAAATGACCCACAGTCTATAGTGAGCAGACTCATCTCCATTACCTAGTAAAGTGGCTGTCTTTGCCACAGTCAGAAGAAAACAATGGCCCTTTTTCTAAAGAAGACCTCTTTGAAGTCAGCCCACCGTGACTGTGCAGAAGGGTTAAGGAGCTTATTCTGTTTATCTAACCCAAGACAAAGACTTCCTTGTATGAATGACACACACATACTCCCCCCCATGTTGTTCTTACGGGATGTCTGAAGAATGAAAGGAGGATTGAGTTATTATTTTTAGCCTACCCATTTCCTCTGGCTGCGCCATAAGTTGAAAACCTTCCTCTGTGATTTCAATGCTGTAGGGTAACTAGTTTCCTATAATTCTCAAAAAGAGAGAGATTTACGGTCATACCATATTACGTGTTTATGACTATAATTGGGAAAACTTGCATGACCCAGAAATGTTTGCCAATATTTAAGGGGATTTGTGGAACATTGAATGGATCTCTATTACAATTTCGTGATGATTTTCTGCAGTCCAGATACTGCTTCTTATGCTGATTCTTGTAATAAGACATCTCTTCCCACCTTCACTTCTCCTGTAGCATGCATAAAAACTTATTTAGTGTACGTGTTACCAATTACTTTGTTTTCACTCAATGATTAAATTGTTAAGTTGGATGGATTCAGTAATACCTCATTTTACCGTCAGATTAAGTTCTGCTTTTATTTTCATTCACCATTCTAAGAGTACTTGGCATACTTATTCTTGGCAGTACACTGAAACCTAAGTCAGTGTTACTTAATTTATAACATATCCTTGATATATTCTCGTCCATTAAACAAAGGAATGTATCTTCCGTAGAGAAATTATAGCAGTATTTGAGTGTCTGCATTTCAAACGTTCTTTTGCTGTAGCCCACGTAGGACATTCAGTTCCTCTGATCACAGTCTCATGTGGGATCTGAGTAGCTACGCCACAACGGTTCATCCTGTGCTTGCTTTATGGAACAAGCTTGATTTTGAACTTTAACAAATGAAAAGTGCAAATCTTTTCCTGTGCTTACAGTTGTTATCATTGGCTTGCAAAAGGAGAAACAACCAAGAAATGCCAAAAACAGGGAAATTTGCTGGATGCCAAATGTATTACTGCCAAGAACCCAAATATGTAAAAAGCAGACAATTGGATAGTCAAGGACATCTTTTCATAGCTCACATAAAACCAAATTATTCCAAATGTCTTTATTTTCCTATTATTAGGAGTTTGATTTGTGTAAAATAGTGTAAGAGATTAAAATGTTGTTGCTACTGAACAACTACAGGACATACATAATGATTAAAAAATCTTGTTGTTTTGATAAGAATGTGTAATAGCCATACCTATATATTGATATATACATATGTCCTCATCATATACATAAAGAAAATTACTTTTTACTAGCTTCTTATTCAGTCCAGGCAAGTTGCAATGGCATGCTTGTCAGAGGTTCACTTCCTCAAAGGTATTCAGGCAACTCTGATGTCAAAGGGAATTTGTTACCTAAAATATCACAGAGGAGCTGGGCATAAGCTCCTCACAGAAAATACACGATGAAGCCATGTAGCAATGCTTCAGTTCCACTAAATTTGGTGGCATTCCCCCATTTACAAATGGCATAATTTGGTCTGTTAACTATTTGCCATAGTTGGACAAAAAAGGGGGGGAGGGCAGGGTGGGGAGAAAAAAGAAAGCAGGGGTGAGAGAAAGCAGAGAACAAGAGCAAAGAGTCCTGGAATTCCAGAGAAAAGAGGAATCAATTCCTTGAGGATTGTGGAAAGATGAAGCAGGAGTAGGAAGAAACCCCAAACATGGTCAAAGAAAAGTCCCTACAAGTCTAAAGCTGAAAAATAAAATTTCAAATGATAGCAATTACTTTCAAGATGTTATCAGCCATCGCTAGTGTGCTGTCATGGGGAGAAAAAGGCATTACAGCATCAAAGGAAACAAGGAATGTAATGAAGAAAGAAATTAGAGGAGTAATTTGCATCTATTTGGCTGTACAATCTTCAGAGGCACTTTTGTTAATTAGAAGGTTTGAGCTGTACATATTAGAGTACTGAGAGGCTGGTGGAAGTCTCCAGAGATGTTTCAAGGCAGCAATTTGGATGGTCACAGAACATTTCTATAGCCTCACAATTTATCGGCAAAACAAGTTATTTTTCCTTTATCACTTGAAACTTGACAGTCAGAAGGGAAAACGACCAACCTCTTGCAGGAGCCTGTTTCTGTGAGCAAACATAATACTGAAAAGCTCATCTTTTCTTCCAGAACTTTTAATAAGATGATGGTAATGGCATACTCCCTCTATCCACTGGGGTGTGACTTCATTGGAGTGTAGCCAGTCTTAGTTATGACCATTTATTCTTCTCTTGTATTGTGGGTTTTATTCCTTTCTTATTATACTTTTGTGAGTGTTTAGAGGTCTAGATATCTGTCCTGAAATAAGTAAATAAATAAAAGAATACATAAAGGGATGGAGAGAGTAATTCCCAGCTCCACTGAAGTCAATGGAGACAGAACAGCAAGCAAATTTAGCACACTTTCTGGTAGTGTTTATCACTTCAGATGCTACTTAGGTGGACTTTTTTTATCATTAGCATCTAAAATTTCTAGTGGCAGAAGTTGAGCACTTAAACCCATACATTTTATGAATCCAAAAAAGTCTTTGATTTTCAGAGACTTCTTTACATGTATCAGTTCCTCTGAAGCTCAGGTCTGAGTGAAACCTAATTTGTTTTTCTATATACTTTTTTTTTTAACCATAAACATAGAACTTTTCATCCCTTATACAGAAACTTCCCCAGTCTGAGTACTTTTTCCTTCCTTTCTACCTTTTATTTCCTTCATCTGGGTCTTTGTCAGGTTTCCAGGTTCTCCTTTCCCCAGGTAGGTCTCCTGCTTCAGAATATACTATGTCTCTGCTTCTTCCCTGTGCGCCCAGCTCCATTCATTAGGTGGGTAATTGCCTGCAACCATTTAATGTGAAAACAGTACTTTCTTCCGGTCCAATCTCTTATCCCTGCTGGAGTCAAATTGAGTCACAGGGTCTAAAATTATCCCTGAGGACAACTCCAAAGAGATAAATACAGTGGATTTAACTCTGTGCTTTCCTTATATTTCAGAGCATTTTTAAAAATTTCAGCCTAAACATAGATGTTTTCAAAACACATTTTCATTGAAAAGTATGAAAGGAAGAGCTTGTTCATTCCCTTCGACTAATACCTATTCTTTTCACACAGCAGCTGTACCAAATACAAAAATCAAAACAAGCAGACTGCTTTCACAGCTTACTTGCTTTTCCCCTCATTACCCATCTTTTGCTGTAACCATGGATCTATCTGTAATGCCGTGTTTGTGTGTAGGAAACTTTGTGTTGCTGAAAGAGCTCTGACCAAACTTGTCTGGGAGTCTCGGCTGAAGATTGTTCAAAGGATGTGGCCAAAACAAAGACATGTTTCCACCATTCCATAAATAACCCCCCCTAAGTGTAAATTGTGACCGTTCCTCTCTCCATCTGAACACTTCAGGCTTTTCAGAAAGCTGCTTTTTATGTAAGATTAGAGAGCTGTCTCCATGGCATGATGCTCTGCTTCTCTTCACCATTAGTTGGGCGTTAGTTGTTCTGGCTGTAAATAGACAGGCACAGATGGTACCACGACTCTCCGAGCCTCCACACATCTTGCACTGCAGGGATTTTTGTTATTCTTGTTATCTCTCTAGCAGCTCCTACTCTTTCCGAACAGTTTGTTGAGAAGAAAAAGGGAAGGCTAAAGAACAATCAGTCCTTTTCCACTCTAGGATTGCTGAAGGCTTTAGACAGGACAGCAGCATTCATTTTGACTTTTTTCTTTGCTAGAGGAAGCCATCCATGGGCTCATCAATGAAGCAAAATTCCTGCCAGCCTCACCAGGTGAAGTCAGTCCTCCCCGAGACAGATAAGCAGAACTAGATGCCCCAACGGCATTAAACTGCAAGACTCGAAAGGCACAAGCTCCCTTAGTGCCCTGCAGCTCTGACCACCACACTGAAAGAACCATGGCAGATAAAAGAGAAGCTGGTGTCTTGAAAGACTGCGTTGGTGCACAGGAGCAGTGTTTGCAGGAAACCAGGCTGGAACGATTAGCAACACTGAATCTGGAGAGGGCATGAATAAGAAGGATGTGACAGAGTCATATCCCCCCCCCAAACCCATGCACGTCATGGAGAAGGGTGCTGCTCTTTAGTCTTTCATGTAACAGAAGAACAAGATGTTAACTTAAAGGCAACAAATTGACATCCGATAAAAGGATGTCAATTTTATAGAGAGTACAGTTAACCTCCTACAATAACCATTGAAGCCAAGAACTTAGTGAGGCTATAAAAACGATTAGATGTTTGTATAAATTATTAAAGTATTCGTTTAATATTTTCTCTATCCCATCTAATGTAAGGTTTTATGCTTCTGTGTCTCTAGAGAAGTCAAGTTACTAGCATAAGGATCAGAAGTAGTCTCTCTTCCCTGCTAGCAGGCAAATCTCCTATTTGTTTACCATTTGGTTTTTCATCATCTTCCTCTACAGTCTTGGGGAATGGAAGAATCAATGACATGGTAACGAGTGGACCGTTCACCTGCTCCTTGACAGCTGTTCCTGCATTTTCACTTATGAAGCTACTAAGGAGAAGAAAACTGGTAAAGGTTAGCCAGCATGTTCATGAATAGCTCACCTTGTTCCTGGGCCTCAGGCAGTTTGTATAAACCCGTGTAACATTTTTCTGTGGGACTAAGCTTTTTTAGATACATTAATGCCACAGCAGTGGACAGAGGAGTAACATCTGTAGATGCAGAGCAAATCCCTCTTTTTTTTTTTTCTTTCCTCCAAAGAAAGGCATCAAAATAGCAGCAATGCAGCTGTGAGCTGGCTGTAGTGAAATACAAACCCAATCCACTGGGTTTTATGGTCAGTGCATGGTTTCCTTCCTCTTCATCTACCTCTTTTGTATGACTTCAAACTCATCCACCAGAGCCCTGTAATGATACAGCTTATTTTTATACAGGTACAGCTGCAAAACAAAAAAGCCCTCCTCCTTTTACAGGGTGAACCCGGACCACCACACACAGGGCTCCTCTTCCGTGCTGCTTTGCCCTGCTTTGGGGAGTTTATCTACATCCGTATTTATCACCCCATCACAGGCCCTATCTAAATCAAGACTCCAATATCCTGTAACAGAGGACAGGCTTGCAGGAGAGGAGAGTGCGATGAAAATATTGCAAGAAGGAACATCACGGCTCACCTCTTTTTTAATGAAAGGATTGACTGAGAACAGTCTGTCGAAAGGACTAGACACTGAAGTGATAGATGAATTCCCTGGAATTGCAGTGTTTCAACAAGAAAAATTAAAAGCACCTTAATATTAAATAGAACCTGTGACTGTCGTGTAGAAATAAATCTATGACAATCTGAAGAGGAAGCAGTTGAAGGCACAAAAACCCTGATGAGATTATAAATAATATCATATATTGCATTACACCATGCTCACACAATTTGTGTTTCCTGAGCTACTCAGTATAGACTGCTGTCAGTTCACCCCTTAACTGCTGCAGACTTTGGCTATCTGTTAGCTCCGCCATAAATGAGACAATTTGGACACCGACATGTAGAAATGGGAGGCGTCTCATTTCTCTATGGATGCCAATGTATGTGGCAAATCTGGGTGAAATCCTGAGTGTGTATGGTTCAAGATATGCCAAAATGCATTGGTAAAGGCAAGTAGAGTTGCAGTGTGAAGACAAATAAATATATAATTCACTCAATTGAGTCGGTGGTGCTGGCTTTGAAGTCTATGGAGCGGTTATGCTGGTAGTTGGTTTGTTCAGGCTTTTCTGCACTGTTTTTCCCGGAGACTGCGCAGCCACTCCCAGGGAAGCTTACAGACATCCTGCTGCAGAACGCAGGAGGTGGTCGATTCCTCCATGCTTGGTGCCTTCCAGTTAAAACTGGTGACTTCCTAGAACGTGTGCATTAGCTGGACACACACGATTAGGATCGATACAGAGCTGCAGAGGGAAATTTATGGACATCAGCATCCAGCATCATCTAAAAGCAACCCTTGCAGTTCTGTGAGACACTCTACTCTCTTGCTTACCTGTTTGTTACCTAACTTGCCTTTCAGAGTGGACTTCGTTGGAGAAAAAGCCTGTCACCTACCACACAGTATTGCAACAGGGTGGGCCCCCAAAGAGGTTCACTTTAGAGGCTGCAGTGGAGGTCTTTAATAATATCTGCAGCTTTTTTCTGATTTCTGCCACTGAACGCCGGGTTCTACTGATGAAGAGAGCAGAGTGTTAAAGCCAGGTACGCGTCTGCCACTTAAACCCTAATGCTTTGCCGCTGAAGTGAGCTGCTTGTGGGAGT
The DNA here is from genome assembly GCF_964188355.1 of Buteo buteo. NCBI lineage: Eukaryota > Metazoa > Chordata > Aves > Accipitriformes > Accipitridae > Buteo > Buteo buteo. The sequence continues at coordinate 55,896,503 of NC_134172.1, read as the reverse complement.
TGCTAGGTAACCATAACCTGTTCATAGCTTATGCGAGTGAGTGAGATACTTCTGATGATGTCATGCTTCAGATTCATATTTCATCTCTTAAAAGAGTTTTCCCTCCGGTTCTGCAAGAACAGGTGCATGGGGGAGTTCTTCAGTGAGGCAGAACTTCCCTGCTCCATCGTGCTTATGTAGCTTAATTTCACTCTTGCAAGGCACTGTAATAAAGCAAAATTGGCTAGGCCTTCTCAAAGTGTGATTTTAGCGGAGAACTTATAGCTGTTCAGGCCTCTTTTATCTTCTAGACACCAGTTCGAGGGCTAACTCCTTGGAAACACAGACATCTTCATTGGCTACTCTGCTGCCAGCATCTGAACAAAATGATGGCTTAGTAGAAAGATAACGGGAGTTTTGTGATTATGCTTTTCAAGAACACAAAAATCAAAATATTATGTGCCAGAAATAGACTGAAGCTGGGAGTTATGCCCCTTTCAATACTAACTACGTGCCTAACTTAAACATTTATTAGTAGGAGTCTAATCACGCCAATGTGTGACATTACAAGTGTGTGTAGCACATCTTTGACAAGGCACGTGAGAAAAGCTTCTCAAATCAGATGCTTTGAACATGCTGTGGTGAGTATGGGATGGATAGGCAGGAAATCACAGAGTTGGGGGAGATCTAGCAAGCCGGGTCTCGAGAGACTTCAGCCATAAACGTGGGCTGAATAAAGCCTGCAAGGTGTGTGCATTCCTCATTCCTAAGCCCAGAGGGGCTGCACACTCAATACATGGTGTGGCTGAAGGCTTTCTAGGTGACTCTCTGCCCATATGGGAAGGCAGGGCATGAAGGCAGGTGTCTGGCTGTGGCTGTGTGTGTTTGACTCCCACTGGGGCTCTGCAGATGCATTTGTCATTTTTCCTGGTTTCTTCCCGCAGCCTGACCTATCTGTTTCTCACTGAAAGCCATCATTTTGCTTGGAGGTCCTCTCTTGGGTTGGAAAGTGTGCTATAATCTCTGAACAGGCTGGTCTTCTTGTCTCCTGGTCTTTTTCTTCAGTGGCCACCGTGTGCATTGGCACCAGCAGGAGCATCACACTGCAGCGGTAACTGGTGCGAGCAAGGAGAAATCAAACCCTTTGTCTCCTGTCCTTCAGCACTCATGCATCCTCTAGGAGCTACTGCCTTCATCCCTGACACTCCTAACTCTACTGCTTGTTCTGTCTCTGTTTGCCTGTCTGATTTGATCTTCTTTTTCTTTATCACTGTCTTTTGCTGTCCTTCTCCCCCACGCTCTTCCCCGTGTGTGCGAATTCCTAATCAGTGCAGAGAGCAGGTCCCAGGCATGTGCTGTGCAGGGCTGCTGCGGCAATTAGCTAACGTTTGGAGAGTGCTGAGCAGCACAGTCTCCCGCATGCTATTTTAAGATGCGCAGTCTTGATCACATATACTGGTCTACCTGGCAGGAAAGGAACTGAGGCAGAGCATACAGCTGACGTTCCCTGGGGTCTGGACGAGGGCTGGTGTTAAATGTACTGTTTAGTGTCCTATTTAGTGGGAAGACCATTTTCTGCAGAGAGAGAGAGCAAGCAGGCACTCGTTAGGACAGGCACAGTCCAGTGGGAAAGATTATATGCCCCACTGTCAGCAAGTGCTTGGTATCTTCACCTATTCAGGGTGAATAGACAAGAACCCCCCTCCCTCCAAGATGAACTGTAGGAAACCTTTCTCCTTTGTGTCACTTCCACAGAAATCATCGGGTTGATTTGCATAAATATGCAAGTGGTAATCAAACCTGGGGAGTTCAGCTCGTTTATGATGCATTTTTTTGTACATGCTGTGCATACAAAGCGAATAGATTTTCACTCTGCTTAGACTGCACAAGGTCACTGAACTGAGCAGGGACCAAAGTAATGGAAGGCACATTCTGATCCCCTGCTTCTTGGTATGATACCTCTCCCGGGATGTAATACAGTTACTGTCACAGCCAAAGAGCGCAGCAGATCTGCTGGTCCTCTAGTAACGGTCCTGTTCTTCTGCCTGCAATTTTCTAACTAGTTGAAAGCAGTAAGTAAATGAGGACAATTACAATTGCTGTTCCTGTTAAGAGACTTTTCTTTCATGTATATTTTACATACTGAGACATTCTGATGAATCTAATTTACGAGCAAGAAAGAGTCTACGAAGAATTAAGTGACTGAGATTCCTCACTCTTGACGTTTTCATTTTGTTTTCTGCTTGATTCCCTGCTTGTTCTGATGTTCAGACCAGAGATTAACACACACTCCACAAAGCTTCCTGGTATTTTATAGAAAGTACTCAAGGTTTTTGTGTGGCTGTCCAACAATGGCAGAGCAGAGGGCTCCAGAGCTTTACAGAATGATCAAATATATAACTTCAGACATGTCAGTTCGCGTATCGTTAAAACTGGGAACTAAAGATTTGATGATTTTTCAGAACTGAAGTAAATGAAGACCAGCATAAGAACTGAACCAATATGAGGATTTAAGTATCATTCTCTTAATTACCTGACACAATCCTGCCATTTTTGTTTTAATAAATTACTTAAGTGCCAGCTAAAAGAAAGTCAGTTACCTAGAAATCTGGTAATCATTTATTGAGTTGTCTAAGAAACCAGCACTTCCCAGTTACACAGTGAAATATTTATGACTTCTGACTAGTGGTGATGCATTCTCAAGGCAGATGATCAGGTTGTACATAAAACAAATCAGGCATTGGTAGCTAAGGAAGGTATCATTAAAGTCCACAGTTTTGAGGGGCTTGTTACTTTCTGATGCAATCACTTTGGGGAATGAAGTTTTTCATTGCTTGGTCCCTTCCTGAAGATGATTCCTTTTAGATGTTCATAAAATTTCTAGCTTCATATCTATGTTTGAAGAATGCATTATATCAGCATACTGTTTCGTATGATTAACACTGGTATCTGCTGATGAAAAATGTATGGTGATACAGGACAAGGAGTGGACTTAAGAGGGTACATGTAACTCAACATTTCAAACATTGAGGGCCAATGATAAATGCTTCACTATACAACTTGATGGCGATCTGATGTATTCACAGAGGGAACACATTTTTCATTGAAGACAAATTTTTATGCTACGTTGGTTTGAATAATCTGATTTTTCTAAACAAGTGGCATGTTAATAAATGTTTAATAAAACACTGCAGAAGTTATAAGCAGTGCTAAAGAGTACCCTTTTTTGGGATTAAGGTTTTGAAACTTTTCTCCCAAGTTTTGTATTCTGTTCTCATCTCCTTGTACAGAGGTGGCTTGTAGAAACAGTTATGATTTATTATGCTTTAAAGAAAATGGCTTACCTGAATGAAGGCATATATTAGGAACAGCTGGTTTTTAATAGTTCAGTTTGTGTTTGCATTGTGACAGTTAGTTACATTTTTGTTTTTGTAGGAGATGCCATGTCTGCCCTGGCCCCTATGGCATGATTGTCAGCATTTCTGTGGCGGGTGTCCCCCAGTGCTGAGGACTGGGATGAGATCACCTTGGGCATTGAGCAGTGCAGACCTGCTCTGTTCACCTCCGACAAGGAGGCTGGAAGCATGATGAAAGGTGCTTCTCCCCAGCCTGCAAGTTACATGGATGCTTTTCACTACAGAAAAATGATGCTGTGAGATTAAAACAAAAGTAAGTGCCCTTCATCCCAGCTCCAAACATGGTTCACAGCTTTTTATTCAATAGCAAAACTCTTCCAAACAAAGCCTTTCTGTAGGGGCAGCTGTGCCCCCAGGATACATCCCTCCAGGGACCTGCAAAGCAGTAGCAACTGGGAGGTTCCCCTGAAGACACCAGCAGCCACCGCACAGGGCTGAGGGATGCACTCCCAAGCACCCTCCACAAAGGCAGCGTGGGCAGACCACGATGCTGCCACTGCTGCTTGAGGCAAGAGCCGCTGCTGAAGTTGGCTACGGCCTCCGAGGAAAATGATGATCAGTTGTATTTTATTTTTATATGCTGAGCTTTCATCTTTACACTGGTAAAGGAACAGCTGCCTCTAATCTCACTTCTAAATCCTGAGCCTGGTATGGCAACCTCTCTGGCATTGTGGATGCTATCCTTAACTGGCCAATGAGACTCAAATGCCAGCTATTATCCTTACGGCAACTATGTGTGGCATTAGTTGCAGGCCTTTTTTGCTGCCTATTTAATTTTTGCAGTAGCATTTGGGGCTCAGGAGTCAGAGAAAAACTCTGCAGTCACTTCTCTTGCTAAACACTCAGATTCACTCACCGGAGGCGTGCAGAGGGTTGTTTGGGGCTGCTTTGACACTAAAGGTTTCATTTCCAGAGACTGTCACATGGTGATGCAAACTGCCAGGGGAATTTAAGCACAGATGATTAATGCATAGTAATGTAACCTGTGGACTAGCTGAGCTGCTATTCCTCCAGAAAGACAGCCTTGTAATATTTATATTATTTTATATAATATATAAATTATTGCTCATTTATATAAGAGCAATGAGACACTCTGGCCTCAGAAGTGCCATGGTGTGAGCTCAGCATTTCCATAAGAAATGTGAAGGCGGGGCAGGAGGCTGCTCGGCAGGGTTGGCAAAATGCAGCTCTTCCTACAATGGATGAGGCTCAGCAAAGGCTGCAGAGGCAAGGCTGCAGGAAGGCAGTCTGCTCTGCCTATACATAGATCTGGTCCAGCAAAGAAAATAGTCCCATACACATCAGCCCCTTGGTGTATTTCTGCCTTTTGGAAAATAAAGAAGGGACCTTCGTTTCAAATGACTGCAAGAACGTGGAAATATATCTATCGTGTGGAAGCTCTTCCTCTATTGATCGTGGAAGAGCTCAATGCAGGTGAAAGAAAAACTACTTCCATCTTCCCTGAGACTGGTAGTTAAGTATGAAAAGGCATTCCCTCTTCTTTTTGCTAACTTTTACTAAAAGTGAGCAATTCCTTCCAAAAAAACTTGCCTGCCACATACTCCTGTGTGGGTCAGTGGAGGCAACACTGAGTAAACCCAACTGCTTTGGAGGACAAATGAATGCCTGGGAAAGAGACAGGGGGAAAGTATAGAGCAAGTGCAACCCAAGAGACTGGAAAGAGGTAATTTGGTCTTTTTGTCACAGAGAGTAGTTTTATAAAGGGCTTCGCAGTTGGTGCTTGTATTCAGATAAGATTTAATATGTATTCTTTCTGATGGTGATGGATTGCATTGGTCAGAAGAGATCCTTTTCCAGATATGCAAGACAGAAGGCTTGGATGGAATATTTTCTGTTAGAGTGACTGGAGTAGTACTAAAGGTGCAAGGTGCAGTGTGCCTTCAGAGCTAGTGGTTTGCTGACTCAGCATTCCTCTTCCAGGAAAGCTGGCATGCCAAACGAAGACCAGGCATCCTTCATGTTCCTGGCTGCAGGCTGTGGTTTGCTCAGGCACCAAGGGATTATTGTCATGTGTCCCCTTGCCCAGCCTCGACCCCACAGAGGATACAGTATTTTAAAATGTGAGATATCCTGGTGATAGAAAACATCAAGAAGAGAGATTCATGCTTAAAAATATGAATTCTTCTCCTGACTTAGATTCACCAGCCTTCTAGTCTGAGCCCATAGCCAGAACTGCTGAACACTAGCAATTCATTTGAAGATGGTTCTTTTATATAAACAAATATATGCACAGTTGTGTGCAGGGAGACATCTACAAACATTTGCAATTCACTGTACTGACAGAGGACATAAACAGTATGAGGGATGTTGAAATTATTTTGCAGAGAAAGGTGCAATAACTTCAGCCTCACACAATTCCTACATATTCCACATGGCCTCTGTTGTTTAGTAACTCGCAATATGAATAATTTTTGAAAGTTGTAAAAAAGCTGTTTATCTCCTTTATCAGACTAGGTAACAGAAATGATAGCAGCTTCTATCCCATGCACAAGCAGGGCACCACTCCACTCCTGGCAGCATAGCCCCGAGATGTCTGGTTTTCCTCAGGGCCACACTCCAGTGATTCATCCACCATGTTCTGTCTATCCTACCTCCCTTCTCTCCCAGACTCATTAGCCTTTCTTCTGCTCTATTGCAGGCACAGAGGAACCTTCCACCCACCTACACTAAACCTAAAAAAGCCAACAGAATCTTTGGGTCATATATTGTCTGTGCTGAATATACTAATTCGCATAAATATATATTAGTTTTACTTCCTCTGCTGGCAGATTGCGCTGCCAGGAGTTTTTAATATTTATCATGCATGTACTGGGAGTGGTCCTGCTCGCCTGTGCTATCCCAAACAGCTCTTGCTTTCCAGGATGGGAAAGGATAGAGAGCAGAGCAGCTAAGGAAGAAATATCTCAGGCCCCTTCCACTAAATGAAGGCTGGATTAAAAGGGCAGATGCCCAACCTGCTGTAATGGAGACAGGAAAAGAAGTGAAGCTTTCCCTCTGTCACCCTGTGCTGAGTTCTGTAAGGGAAAAGGTCTCAGTGCCTCCTGGGAGAGTTTTGGGGCTTCTGTCTTGACCCTCCTTTTATCAGTGTATGTAGATTATTTTTCTTTAGACTTAAACAGTGAGAGATGGAGAGGAAAAAACGAAGAGGAGAGGCAAAAAAACCTAATGAGTTTTATTATTCTTTGCTCATGGGTTTTGTCTATATTCTAGAATCGCCTTAGGATTGAGTCTTTTTAGAAATATGGAGAATATCTACCTCAGACATCATTTAATCTTTTTTCCCTTTTTATTGTATTAGCAAATCCCCCCACATATGTTCTACAGAACCAGATCACTTTGAAATGCATCACCTGAGCTAATACTTTGTTTTCAACTGCACTGGTCATGCTTGGGTACTCTTGGTTCCTACTCTTCATGAGTTTGTAGTTATCAACCAATATTAAAAGTAAACATGAAAGCCTTTTACACCAGCATTATAGTCCTGATCTCTCAGGGCAGTCAAACCCTCAGTTTCGTTTCTCTGCTACTTTTTTTTCTCAACTTGTTTGTACAATTATTTTTTTCTACAATATCCTTACATAGCAAAGGCTAATCTGAAAGACTTTTGTTCATCAAGCATTGCCTTTCACTAATAAGCATGTCCTATTAGAGCTGTAGTATTTCTCTCTGGTTCTTTGATTGCCCATCTATGAAAGCTCATAGCTGGTCCACTCGGCTTGAACAAGGAGAAAGTTGACAGGAGGCCCTTCAAGACCCTGTTCTTCTGCTGGTTAGCAAGCTAGTTCTGAGCTAGTAATTACCCCTGAAAAGTAATAGCTTTTATTTTGTCTCATTTGTTCATTAATTCCCAGTTCAAAACAATGCTTTCATTACCTGATTTTGCTTCTGCAGCCACAAGTAGCTTGAGAAAGACTGAGCTGTTTATGCGCAATTTAAAATGGATGTCTGAGACACTGCTTTTTTAAATAATTGCTTTGTATGACTAACTGATTTTCTACTAAACAGGCACAGTTACTTAAATGATGCTGTGATATTCACACTTTGTCTTCTGTTCAGTTCCAGGAAATTTGTCTCACGAGGATTAGACACGCTGCCATCTGCAATACAGACATTTCTATCAGCGGATATGACCAGGAAAACCTACTGTTTATGAGTAATTTCTTCTAAAAATAAGCACTGTCTCTTAAAAGTGAAGCGCGAAGAGTGACACGTAGCTTTAAAACTATTCTTCTAGTTACTAGCAGAAAATAAGCCACATCTGTGACTATTTTGTAAGGCAAATACCGTGGGCATGGAGTGGGGTGCTAATCCCCTCCCAGCCCAAATGCAGCTTTTGAACCTCTGTCCCACAGCAGGGCTGGGACCATCAGCTGGATTTCAGGGTCTCCAGCCGATGATCCCAGCTCCATTCACCTCTGGGGGTGTGTGAAGCTCCTGTTTGTTCACACAGTGGAGAGGAGTTGCAATAGCAAGGGGCAGGGGAATGGCACAGACACCCAAGCTACTGAGATGGGAAGGGAAAGCTAGCATGGGTCGGATTAAGGGGCAGGATCAGACCTTCTCCTTATCCTATAGGACCAACCTGGGCAGGTACTGAAACCTCCATACGTCCTCTGAATGGCATAACAGACCTTCTTTTGCAAACTGCTAACCAAGAGACTAAATCAGAGCTTATCATCAGTAAAGTAACATATGACAGCTCTTCTTGTCTCTTTCTTAGCACTAGGTCTTTTGTGCCACCAAGAGACAATTAAATTGACACCAACTTCTTAATATACTTGCTTGAATGACAGGACTTTTCTTACTCCTAGCTGCACCTCTGCTTTAGCTTCAGACAGGATTGTTACCTTTGTAGACAACTGCTCAGGCAGTAATGCATTAGGTATAAACAGTAACTGCCAGTTGTCATCCTTTCCCACAGACCCACAAGGGGAGGAGATTTTTGTCCCCTCTGTTAGAGACAGTCCATAAAAAGATCACTGATTTAGTCTCTGACACAACTGAGAGGGCAAAGACCTGTGGCCAGGAGGTGGGGGCAGAAATTGGGTGGGAACCTCTTAGGCAATAAAAAAGTCAACTAGTTATAGTTTGTGAAAATGATAACCAGTAAACAGTCCACCATTTAATCTCCTACTTCTATGGTCGTACTTAGTCATTAAGTCTCAGTGTGACAAGTGAATGAAAGCCTTCTTTTGCAGAAGTGCCTAAGGCAGGGCTAACCTTTTCTTTAAAAATTATGGCTTTCTAACAGCGGCATCTGAAATGTCTAGCAACTTGGACTTCCAGATCAGAGAAATAATCACTACTGGCACTGAAAACAGAGAAAACATCTTCCCATGCCCTACGTCTCGCTGTCCCATTGGCAAGAGTTCAAGGACAGTCCATTATCCACCCTTGGTCAGCAGTCAGTGGGGCATTTCTGGAGTCTTGTACTTCACAAAGTCCATGGAAGAAAAATAATCTTCTAGCAGTCTTAGCTAATGGGGTGAACACGATGTGAAGCACTCTGCTTTCTGACAGCAGGACACATATAGACCCAATCAATTTCCATCTTCCAGATTGTCATTCTTACCCATAAGCATCTCCTAGAGCCATCTAGTAAACAAAAAGGGAAAAGTTTTCACACCAGGACTCTGAGCAAAGCAGAGGGGAGTCTGCTAAGCAGAGGCAAATGCAGAGCCAGCCGAGGGGCACTGTCTGGTGCATTACCTGTGCTCTGCTCTGGGCCCGGCATCCTCCAGGCAATTCCACTGATGAATGGGCTTCAGGGGCACTTTTTATTGGGTATGAGCATGAGATGGCAGAATCTAAGCTTTTAAATTAGTCTGATTTCAGATAGTTTTGGTCTGCATTGCTTTTTGTGACTTGCCCAAGCTACAAAAGGTGTGAAAGCAACAGGAACTTAGCTGGAGAGCATAATCTGGAGAGCACATGCATGATGTGGTGCAGGAGAGAGTTGGGAGAAATTTGTGGAAAATTAGCAGAAGAAAATGGTGAAGGCTTGTCAAAAAGAATTTCTTTACAAAGTGATGAGCTAATAAAGTTGTAAGAAATCCTGGCTGCTTGGACCCTACAATTACTCCAGGTGAAGAGAGAAACAGTCTGTGCTGGCTGGACCTGTTCTTCTTCCCCTCAAAAGCCAGAGCTCTGGGGTCGCTTTTTCACAAATATTTTACAGCACAGCTCACTATGCAGCCGGCAGGCTGAGGCCAGTTGTGCCATCATTTCTGTCCCTAATGGCCTGATCCACTGCAGCCCATGTAAATCAGTGAGAAATATTCTCATGGGAAACTGGGGTCTTGAAAAAGGCCCTGAAATATGGCAGATAAATCAGCAGCAGTGTTGGCATTGCATAAAGGGCAGGGTGAATAATAATAGCAACAAAGAACTCCCAGCATCCAGAAAGCGTGGCAGAGGTTAGGCTCTGCCACCAAAAGAGTTGTTCAGGAGAGATCGAAATGTTTTAAAGGAAAGCTCAGCGGGGCAATTCCACAGGGAGCTACTAAAAGGCTCTGTTCAGCGCTGGCTGAGGATGCTGCCACAGAGCATGGCCTCTTCAGCACTTCTCCATCTGTCTCCAAGCATGCATGTCCCATAGCCCACTGCCCTGTTACAGGTGGTTCAGTCCATGCTGGTGGGCTGTGAAAACTGAAGCCTGCTCCTCAGCAGCCTGTTAAAAGGTGCCTCCAGCAACCTGTGCTCTGGCCAGCTCTTGCTGCCCTCCCTGGCAGCCACCTTGGCCATTTTCAGCTCAGCAAGTCACTCCTTTTCTTATGGAAATACAAGCCTGGGGCTGGAAGCTCCCACCATCCAACCTCACCCTCCATAATCCCATTGCAGCATGTTGCCAGAACTTCCCTTGCAGATCCCAGCCATGTTCCCAGTGGCCACTGCATTCCCAGAAAATTCTCCCTGCATCCCTTCAGGGAAGCCTTAGGGGAACACATTACCAGAGCTATCTCTACTGTGCACTGCCTCTGACAGACTGCAACATTCTCAAATATGTCTGTTCTTCAATGTATTATTTTTTAATTTCTTCAACAATTAATTCTTGGTCAGTACCCTGACTCGCTGAGTGCTGTACCTCTCTTAAGTAATGTATGCTAATGATCATCTGCTCTGGATTTTATAGCTAGTAGTGGTGAAAGATTAAAGCCCAATATTGCCCATTATACTGGGGCTACAGTCAGATATTAAAAAAAAACCAAAAACCTCCAAGATGACATCTATTGTAGCCAAAGTTCATATATTCCTTCATGAAAATTCAACTACATTTAAAAAAAAAAAAAAAAGAGAGAGAGACTTTGCAATAGATGGAAGATGATTCATGCTTAAATATACAGATGAATGCCACTCAAAATTCTCTCTTTCCCCAATCCTTGCTGTTTTGTGAGTCCTGCCAGGGAGGAACTATGATCAGTGCTAACAAATCTCTGTTTTCTCACCTTACCATTCAGCATTTCATCAGAGATAACAGTAAAATCTGGTGCTCTTTTGACATCACACAAATAGCATTCCCTAGCTCTCTTCTCCTCTCTCCAGCCTGCTTTATCTTCAATTGAAGCAAATCTTCACTTGAAGCTAATGTTTAGCTGCAAAAATGAAGTGTATGGAGGATATGCTTGAACATAGAAAGTAGCAGGATTGTCACTGAATGGCCTTTTTTGGAGAAATTGGCCCCATATCAGTGGTTAGTGAACAGCTGCCTCCCAGCTGAGATTTGTCAGCTAAAGAGAAGGTGATACACAATCTAGCAAAAGCAATGGAGAGCTATGAAAACTGAGGGGCTTCTTTCTGGCTGTACCCTGGAAGTGCCTGAGCCTGGGCATTTACGTCCCTGTGAAGGATGCCCACGTGTGTACAAGCAGCAGACCTGCTCCCAGCAGCTCCCACTGGGAAGAAATGGGTCCCTGCAATGAAGGGATGATGCTGCTGAGTGCCACTAGTAGAAGAAAGCAAAGCTGAAGCCCTGAGAAAGGTGCCTGGATTGATGTCTGGCAAGTCTCCTGTATCGCTGTGCTGCAGAAGTAGGTCAGAAACTTAAGAGAGAGACTGTAGCATTTCTATCCAAGTAGCAAGTGCTTCCTTGGACCATCCCTGATTTACAGCTGTTGAGTGTCTTCTGTTTCTCTTGGTCACTTTGGCTAACATCCAAAGCCAGCCTGGGTCTCCTGCTCCTCCTATGCAATGCCTCAGGCTGAGGTGGAAGCTGGAAAGAGGTGCTGGATCACGGGAGGGGGTAGGGTGCTACTGCAGCCATTGCTATCTTCCTTTCTAAATGCCTGCGGGAGAAACATGAGGTGGGACCATCCTTCCATGGACTCTTGTTTCTGAGGACTACAATTGGCTGTAATTCAGAATGAAGTGATTGCAGTTTTGTGGGGGGAGATTAGCCTGCTAAGATGCCGGCCCACCTCCAAAGCAGCCACAGCTGGATTGTCAATGAGTTGGTGGCATGTGGCACCAGGTTGCAGGAATGAGATAAGGAATGTGACACCCATGTAGGTATCCTACAGAAACCATGGAAGGAAAAAATGGGGCTGGGACCCCATGGACAGGAGAGCTGATGGAGAGAAGCACGCAGACATGGAAACCATTGCCCAGGGGAGTCTGGGGCTGAGCTGTGTTTTGCACAATACAAATTTGTAACATCTTGCTCACGTTACCAGTTAAACTGGGAGGTTTTGTCTGCCAGAAGCAGAGAGGCACTACCAAACACCTAGGTTTTTCTTCTTACTGTATCATTCAGCTTTCATGTACCCATGAGTTTCATAGCAGGGCTGGATCCTTGGGGAGGATGCTTCAGCAGGGTCCTGCGAGGCTCCAGCCCGGGAGGGAGACCATGCAAAATATGCTACACCAAGCAAGGGAGGTAGGATGCCAGCCAGGAACCGTGAAGACTACTTTGAGGTTAAGTCCAGAGGGTTTTTTTGTCCTTCTTTCATGTCTCAGGATGTTCTGACTTCTGAGGTTTTTATGGTTGTTCTGGTAATTGGGTGATTCTCTGTGGGAAAAAAAATGTTATTTACAAAAATCCCTTGCAAAAAAGTGACAATTAAGTGCCAGCAATTTTTGTAATACGCACTGCAATCACAGCTACCAGAGTGCTGATTAAAACCAAGGGCCACCCCTGCAGATACATGGGGAAAATCACTCACGGTCTCTTGCAAATTGCAATTTCACATGCTGGCAACCCATCAAAGTGCCCCGGCTCAGCCCTGGCCAGTAAAAGCATGGGAACAGCTTTTTCATGTGTTTCTCCACTAAGGTCTGGCGTTAATGGAACAGGATGTTCCAATAACCTTTTAAAAGGTTGGACCAATTCAGTCACTTGGGTTTGCAAGAGCCGAGTTGTGTTAGTCCAATTATTGGGTAATAAGTGAAGGGAGGCAATGTAGAGGGGAGTGGGGCAGTGGTTTAAGGTGATTTCACATGGCAGTTGGTATAAAAAGACAGATGAGCTGACCAGTGAGGAATTTGGCTTGCTGACAAGGGACCAAGGGGATAGACACCCACAAGGGTGTTGTCTCTCCCTGGCATCACCAGTCCCTGAGCCAGACTGCATCTGAGCAGCTCCGGTACCACCATCCTGGAATGAGAGGGATATGTGGGGATGAATAATTCGGCTGCAAATCAGTTCTCTGACTGCACAGCATTTTTTTCTGGGTTGCTATTTTTAATTTAGATACTCCCACGTGTGTGTTTGGTGGATTAGAGACATATGAGAAATAGGAGAAGGCAGCTGACGCAGGCAGGTAGCAGAGCCTGGGGGTGGTGGAGGTTGAGGCAGTGCTGGCCTAGAGAAGGTCTGGTGCCACCTTCCCGCTCAGGGCTGAGCACCTCTGAGTCCTCCTTACTTCAGTGGGAGCTGAAAATGCTCAGCACTGCTTGTGTGGATTTACAGCCCTGTGTTGCCAAGCTCAAAGAAACAGTGGAGGTGCCCATACGGTTATAGCCAGGGCCGGATGTCAGGAGATCTGGGTTCAGTTTTGAGGTCAGCTACTTATGTCCTCTGCACAAACCTTGTAAATCCTCTCTCTTGTACTTCCAGATTTGTTAGTGGGAAAATCTTTACCACTGCTTCCTTTGGTCTGCCTCACCTAGTTATAACCTCTGGGGAAGAAACTATCGCTGCTTGTTTATAGCTATAGAAGATAACTCACGGGGGAGCCTCTTCTGTTGTAAGGTGGCATCTTCCTATCATATTTTTTAATCATGAACACCAGAAGGAGAGAGTTGTCAAAATGGTTTAAGAGGAGAAAGGTTTTAGCTGCAGCAACTCAATGAGAAGGTGAGGCACTGTAGAAAACAATGGGACAGAAAAGCTGCCAATTTGGGCAAAAGCAAAACCATCGCTACATGCTCATCTTTGTGAGAATCCAGATTTCCGGAAGAGACTGGCTGGCATTTTGATTTGTACACTAGTTCCTACAGATTATAAAACCAAAGATCAAAGCATAAAGGAAATCCTATCCTGTCGGAGAATCCTTTCTTTTTCCCCTTGCTGTGTACACAGTGTTTTCCAATAAATTACTTCAGATGAGACCTAATACTAGTAATAACTGCTTTTACAGAGCCTAGACTGCTTTTGCAAATCCCTGGCTGGTAAAGGCATTCCTGTGTTCCTGCGGACTCAAAGAAAGCTTTGAAATTTAGAGTAGTTCACCTTGCTCTTAAGTTATAAGGAGCCTCAGCTTTTCAGCTGTAAGTCACCAGATATGGGGAACCTCTTAAAAATAAGATAAGAGGGAAGCAAGTATTTGAAACCCAAAAGTGAAATAACTAATGTGAGATCATCCTGTAGACTACTGCCAGGGTTGGGGAAAGCACCCATGTTTCTGAGGCATGGTGTACTGTGCTACCCCTTCTCAGCATCAAAATAAAGGGCTTTATGTAAGAAAAGCCCTTTACTTCATTCTCTATTTCTTGATCTTTGTGATCAAGAAAATCTTGGACTATTGCTTAATTGCTTGATTCCAGGTCAGGAAAATCTGCTGCTGCTCCCAAATTTTGGGGGAAAAGAAGGGAAATAGAAAGGGAATTTGTAGTGATGAAGAAGCCAACATCCTTCGTAACAGAAATTTCATGACTGATGGTTCACAAAGCCTGGTGGTCAGTTTTCACCCTGTGATATCTAGGAGACCGGAACAAAAAGCACTCGCAGTTACACTCAGTTCAGAAAGTAGGTCATTAGCCAATGAGCTAAACATCTATTAAGCTCCATTTAATCATGCACCTTTGGCCTCCTGACTTCTCCTGGGAAAACAACGAGCACCAACACATTCACACCACATGGTGGCTTCTCACACCATCATTTTACAGAGAGTAGCTACAATTTTAAAACACAAAACAACATGCCAGACAACGGTTTCTCTTTCTTTCCTAAAACAGGCATTTAATCTCCAAAAGCTACACTTGCCTGCAGCCCCCAAACAGCCAGGCTACAGCACCGAAATGGAGTCTGGCTCGAGATACAGAACCCTTGGAGGCATTAAGGCAGGAGTGGTTTGCTTTTTATCATTAGAAAGCCAAGACTGTCTACTTTCCTAGGGGATAGAAAGCATTCAGTTTGCAGCTGGTACTTCACCAGATACTGAGCCATAGCCCTGCCCCAGAATTAGCTTTTGCATAGGCATTGCAGACCATTTTAGAGTTTCTAAACTTTTATTAAAAATTTGATTACTTTTCTTCTCTCTAATGGCATGTCTAAAGGCATGATGGCAACTTCTTATACACCTTTTTACCCACCTAATTCTCTGTCACTCCTTCCAGATTTTTGGAAAGTTGTTGGTATGTAAATTTTTCTTTCTGGTTGGTATTCTCCAGTTTTGCTGAAGCTTAGACGGATAGAGAGACAGCCCCTAACCAGCTTTCAACCTGTGAATAAGCTGCAGTACACTCACTTGGTAGACTTCTATCAGGAAAGCACTGACATTTGATTTCCCACCAGCAATTTGGTAAGTCATAGACTTACAATAGCCTGTGGTAACCATCTTCCAACACATCTGTGCAGCCAGTGTCTGTGCTGGCTCCGAGCTCCGGGCTCCCTTAGCACACAGAGAAGCTCCCTGAAACTCCACAGCATTAGGAAGATGTTTTAGAGACATCACTCAACAGACTTCATCAGCATCACTCCAGGTTGTGGAATGCTCTCAGTATGCCAACATACATTTGTGACACTGGATGTACGGGGGTACCACCACTCGCGCAGGCAGGGTTACTGGTCCCCAGCGTGTTGTGAGTCCCAGCATGTCCAGCAGTCCAGAAACTGCTGCTGAACGATTGTCCACAGTGTCCTGCAGGAAGCATCCTGTGTTGGAATAACACCTCAGCCGCAGGCAGGCATGCGTGGGAGAAGCCCTTGGTTTAGGATGAAGAGAAGTGAGGAGTACTTCAATGGAAGCCTGAAAGTGAGTGAGAAGTACTCCTCAGTTTTTCTATCCTTCTTTACACCAATGATGGGCCATTTTTTCTCCACATACAGCAAAACACTTAATAAAGAACAGGCACTAAAAATCCTGGACAGGCCTGAAGAAATCTTACCGTTGTGTTCACGTAAAAGCAGTGCTAATGTGGCCTGGGGATTCTAGGTGTCAAGCTACCTTCTAATCTTAATTCCCCTAGTGGGCTTTTGAATGTTAGAGAGTAGAAAATAATATTTAAATTAGCATAAGGTTAACAGTATAAGTATTGGGTTGCAAAACCTACTTAAAAGCCACAAACATTACATGCTCTGTTTATACTTGGGAATGTTAACAGGAAAAAATACATCCAAAGAAATCTTTAGAAGTAAGAATCAAAATGTAGGAATCTGACTGTATGGGCTGTAGGTACAGAGTGCCTGAATAGTGTTTTGGTATTTTGTTTACTTCATGCAGGTTCTTTTTCACAAGTTCAAGCTGAACTAAAAAAACGTGGAGTTTGGCTGCTGAAGCAACCCTGTACTTCTCACATAGGACACAACGACAGGACACACAGACAGGTCACCTCAGCATCCCTGTGGGTCTGCATAGCTAGAAGCAAAACTTGCCTTGAGTT
This sequence comes from Buteo buteo, assembly GCF_964188355.1. Taxonomy (NCBI): domain Eukaryota; kingdom Metazoa; phylum Chordata; class Aves; order Accipitriformes; family Accipitridae; genus Buteo; species Buteo buteo. The sequence continues at coordinate 55,880,049 of NC_134172.1, read as the reverse complement.
CCAGAATATTACTTGGCATTGTTGAGTTTATTTATGGCAACAGAACCTAAAATGAGCTGTACTCTCCAAAGAGACACTCTCAACTGTTGAAAGAAAAGTTGCACTCATGTAAAAAGTCTTACGTTGTTGAAGTATAGCTACTTAACATTTAAAATATATTTTCTTTTTTTAGATATGTTTCAAACATCTATTAAGAAGCAATATACTCCACTTTCTTACACAGTTTTTGTGACATCTTTTTTCCTATAATTTCAGCTACAAAGAGAAAATGAGTGGCAGGTTTTATAACATCAAATCCTGAAAATGAGGTGTTAATTGGTATTTAGGAATTGCAGACCAGAGCATTCCATCGTCCTATTAGTTATCTAATCATTGGGAAGCAAGCGGATTTCTATCTAGTACCAATGGATCTTAATAGCATATGCATTATAGCTAACGACCAAGACCATTCTATGTAATGGACTTAATATCTCCCTAGTCTGTGTGGCATTAAATATATGTTTGATAGTCACATGAATAAATTAATAAAAATAGCAAAAAAAAGGCAAAAAAGTTGAATCATAGTAGATGATCATTAGGAAAGACCACCAGACTTCAAACAGCATCCACAATGCTTTACCAATACTGTTTTGCTTCCTTTCCAAAGAAGATTAAATTAAAAATTCCTTTAACAGGACTCAGAGCTGCAAATAGTGCTAATGAAGAATATAAGGTACCTGCAATTGCATGAGACAGCAGGGGACTATAATAGCGTCAAACCTTTCCCAGCTGTAATGTATGCAATATCGTAAAGCAGCATGATAGTCTCTCTGCTGGACCGTGAGCAGGTTTCCCCTCTCCCCTGTGCATGCATTCCCTGCCATCATGGCTTGCCGGGTCCAGTCTTTAGTTGCTCTTGTGCTGGTCCTGCCTTGGCTGCCCCAGCTAATAGCCTTCACCATTCCCAGATCCGGTCTGAACCCTTTCTGGGTGTTGGGGCTCCCAGCCCAGCACTTGTTTCCCCTCTCTGCTTCACTATTGAGCTGAGAGTCTGACTTCTGACAGCAGGTTATCAGCAACTTCACTCCTCTTAGGACCTTCCCGTTAGTCATTTCTTATGTTTGTTGGTGATGGAGCCTTTACTGTGTCAGAAGAGTGCAGCACACAGATTTGGACAAAACATCACACTCAACATTTTGTGAAATTTCTCACGCTCAATTTATCAAGCTGTTCTTATGTGCTGTTGGCTTTTTGGCAGGTTTTCTCCTTATCCTGGCATCACAGAGAAGCAGCAGATTGGTAAAGGAACATAAAATACTGATTTTAAAATGCAGAGATGTCCTGCAGCTTTCATATCTTCACAACAGTCCATCATGCCCAGAGGGCACAGCTGAGTGAGGTGTCGACAAAAGCTATCCTTAGGGGAGGCCAGCTCCCTTCTTCGGCTCCTTCTGTAGTCAACGGAGAGAGCAGGGGTCTGACTCGGGTACCCTGCGTTGTTGCTGCTGGATGAACGTTCTTCCTTAGTGCAAAGCCTTCCTCAGATAAAATAGGCCCTGGTGAACATTGTCCCCAGCCCCATGCCTGGGGGGGCTCCACAGAGTCCCACACGTGGCTCCTCACTGGCCTGGGACAAACTGACCCACACAATCTGGCTACCTTAGGTATTAAATGGGTACAATGTCCTGGCACAAGAAAACAGTCTGTTTGTTCTTTGCAGCACTACCTGCCTTATCACCCCAAGAGCAAGGAGCTGCCACAGCTCAGCTGTAAAAAAAAGCTGATGGGGAACAGCATTGAGTCACCATCCATGACCATCATTCCTGGGCTTAGGTCATTCTTGAGTGAACAAGTGATTTTCTTACATCAATAAAGTATGAATCAAGGTATATCCTGTGCTGAAATTGCATGTCCTTTGCTTGAATCTGCTTTTTGGGACAGAAAAGCATGGAACATCCTCTCCTGCACTAGCATCGTCTCTAGCAAAGCATTTCAATGGGAGTAAGGAATGCTGAGCAAGCTTATCCGGTACATCTGGTATGCCTGCAAGGCGTGCAGGCAGTTTTGCTGAAAAATGTGCAGAAGAACCTTCCCCCTGTCAAAATGTAAATTTTCATTTTTATTAAAGCATAATGAGCTTTTAAGGGGGAGCAGAAAGTGATTTAGAGAAATGCCAACTATGCATTACATCTATGAGACCTTCAGGTTTCCCACTGTACTGTAGGAGGGATAGCATGGCTGTATCTGCCTTACCTTGTGATTCCAGTCTAATTGCTAGTTGTGGGAGCAGCTTGAAACATCTGGCATTTGAATCAAGAGTGAACATTAGAACTTGTGCTGCATGTTTGCCAAGCCTTTGAAGAACTAGTTTTACAAGGTCAGGTCGGAGGACTGCCTGGTGTGTGCCTGGGAAGATGTGGCTGAAGACAGTCACGAGTATGCGTGTGGAGTGTGTGTTTAAGTGTTCTGAGGACTGGCAAACATCCCAGCTGAGCCAGATATGTGCTCCTGTTTTAGTAACACATAAATGTGCTGCAAGAGACAATGAAGAGGTCTTTTTGCCGTTGCTTCGGAACCAGCTTGTCATCCCGAGTGCCTCTTTCATTGCCGCATTTTTGGTGCCCCGTCTGAGGCTCCAGGAGACTGCAGAAAGCTCAGGGGAACTTTGCAGCGACCCGCAACTCGACGGGTGAGTAATGGTGGCCACAATTCTTTAAAAATCAGGAACAGTAGCGTCCATTGAATGGAAAAGCTATGGGGTGGTGTAGAATAGCACGATGGGACAAGCTGTATCACAAGAGCATCGCTTATACTTAAAGGTTTTGCAACAAATAGCTCGTGCAGCGGGATTTAAGCTTACTGAAAGGCAACTAGAACAGTTATTGCTCTCGGTAAAAGAACATTGTAATTGGTTTCTGTGGAACGGTACCTTTGATACAGCGCTTTGGGAAAGAGTGGGGGAGCACGTGCAAACAAGAAAGGAACTAGGGCTTGCACTTCCCGATTCAGCTGTTACAACGTGGAAATTCCTTTTTGCCACTTCACACCCGTTACAGGTTTCCGAGGCTGATGCAGAACAAAAACCTGAAGCCGATGGTGGTGATAACTGTGATTCTGATGATGTTATTCCATCGGCTCCAACAGCCCCCCAACCAGAACCAGACTCCTGTCCCCCACCACCACCCGCACCCCCACCGCTAACGCACACACCCCGCCAGCCCGCGGGCAGCAGCGGGTGGGCAGCACGGGCTCCGCGGGGTTGCCAGCCCCCACCACCACATGTGGGTCCCCGCCGCCGCCTCCCGCGGCCTCTGCACCCGCTTTGCCCCCCGACCGCCCGGTACTCCCCCTCTGGGGTTTGCAGAACTTAAAACAGAACCTGGCTTTGCTGCATCGCCTGTATCTCTTTCTCCTGCCAATCCCTCTGACTCCGTGCCCCTGCCTAGTCCGGTGGCTTCTGCCTTACAGCGGTGCAGGGAAGAGGCTGTGTCACGGGGAGATCATACTACTTTCCCGTTCCCTGTAGTACGTCGCCAAAATCAAAGCCCTGTTCACAACGGCTTGCCTTATCAGGTTTTTAAAGAGTTAAGGAAGTCCCGACAGGAAAGTGGTTTACAGAGCACGTTTACAGTTGGAATTGTAGATGCTATCTCGAATTCCTATATAATGACACCTTGGGATGGGTTTGCATTAATGAAAACGGTGCTTACCTCAGCACAGTACTCTGCTTGGAAATTAGAATACCAGGAATTAGCTGTTATTATTTGGGTTCCAAATTCAAAACAAGTTCCCCGAGGTCAAGGGAACTTTGGCAGCACAAATGAAAATGTCTTTTGGACAAAAGCTATTACTACAAAACAGCCCACATTAGACATTCAAATACAGGGGAAAAAGTTTTCGGGACTAGCAGATACAGGTGCCGATGTTTCGATTATGTCTCAGAATGTTTGGACACCTGATTGGCCTGTAGAACCAGTACATACTACCATCACAGGAATAGGTGGGTTGCAAGTACCACTTTGGAGCATTCGTTTGTTAGCAGTAACTGGCCCTGAAAAAAAGGGGGCATGGATTCAACCTTATGTAAATGCAAACACCCATGAATCTGTGGGGACGAGACTTGTTGCAGCAATGGGACATGACATTAACCACGGAAAAGTCAAATTTATTGTAGTGGTCACTGACAATAAAGCCCTGCTCAAACTGAAATGGTTAATGGAAAAACCCGTTTGGGTTGATCAGTGGCCATTAAAAGGGGAAAAGTTAACTCATGCCATACAACTAGTCCAGGAACAGCTTCAAACAGGGCACATTGTTCGGTCTAATAGCCTGTGGAATACCCCCATTTTTGTTACCCCTAAAAAATGAGGGAAATGCAGACTATTGCATGATTTGAGAGCTATTAATGCAGTAACGCAATCAATGGGATCTTTACAACCAGGAATCCCAAATCCTACCGTTTTACCAGCAGATTGGAACCTTTTCATAATTGATTTAAAAGATTGCTTTTTCACTATCCCTCTCTATCCTGAAGACTGAACATTTTGCTTTTTCTGTGCCTTCTGTAAATAATGCACAGCCAATGGATAGATATCATTGGACTGTGTTGCCACGTGGAATGATGAATAGCCCTACAATTTGTCAACTGTATGTTGCTGCCGTTCTGGCACCTGTTCGACAACAGTTCCCTTCTAGTATCATTCATCACTATATGGATGATATTCTCATCAGTGCTAAAGAACAAACATATATTGATCAAACCTTAGAACAATTACTGATAGCACTTCAAGCTCATGGATAGCAAATTGCAAAAGAGAAAATTCGGTCCATGCCGCCCTGGAAATATCTAGGGTGGGTTTTATCTGAGTGACATGTTAAGCCTCAGACACTAAAATTAAATGTACAAATCGGCACCCTCAACGATGCTTAAAGACTGTTAGGAGCTATTAATTGGGTTCACCCTATGCTCGGATTAGCTAATCATCAACTGTGTAATCTCTTTAATTTATTAAAGTGCGATTCCAATCTCGCTTCGAAGCGAACATTGACCTCTGCTGCAGAGCAAGAGCTGAAATTAGTTACTGAACACATTTCAAAGATGAAAGCAGACCGCATAAGGAGTTCTTTGCCTGTCCGTTTCTTTGTACTCAGGACAGAGCATCAGCCAATTGGATTAATAGGACAACTAGAAATTACAAACAAAGTATATTATTTGGAATGGATTTTTTTCCCCAACACGCTAAAGAAAACAATCACTACTCCAGCTGAACTGTATGCTCTTCTTATAATGAAAGGCCGTGCTCAGGTGCAAAGTATTACTGGTTATGATCCAGAAATAATTCATCTGCTGCTCACTACCTCTAATTATCAATTCCTTTTAGAAAATTCCAAGCAGTTTCAGATTGCATTGGCTGATTTTGTAGGCAGAATTACATTTTCCTATCCACCCGATAAATTCTTACATAACTTAATATATTTACCTCTAGCTGAAGACATAATTGTTCAACAGAAACCTATTAACGATGCTAAAACTGTTTTTGTAGACAGCTCCAGAAAGACAGGAAAAGCAGCTGTATTGTGGCATGACAACGAGTGGAAACATTCCATAACAAAACATAACGGATCTACTCAAAAAATTGAACTCTGGGCAGTTTTGCATGCCCTCACATTGTTTTCACATGAGCCCTTAAATATAGTATGCGACTCTGAGTATGTTGTTAATATCAGCCAACATATCAATGGTGCCTTTCTGAAAGAAATTAATGACAGAGAGTTGTTTGATTTGCTTTTTCAAATTCAGTCTTTGATTTCCCATCAAAAACATCCCTTATTTATTGTTTACATTCGATCTCATACCACTTTACCAGGACCCTTGACAAAAGGTAATGCAATAGCGGATTCATTGACAGTAGCTGTATTACAGTTTGATTATGCAAGAGTATCATCTCATTCCTTTTTTCACCAAAACGCTGCTGGCTTGAGCAAACAATTTAAGATTTCTTTATCTCAAGCCAAGAACATTACTCGCTCTTGCCCTGATTGTCAGCGACTGACACCACACAGTTTTCCTAGCGGTGTTACACCTCGAGGCCTACAAGCTAATGAAATATGGCTAACAGCTATTACCCATGTAAATTCTTTCAGCCGTCTGAAGTACATACATGTATCTGTAGATACCTTTTCTGGAGCGCTGTGTGCGTCTGCACACACAGGGGAGAAGGTAAAAGATATTAAAAAACTTTGGACCCGTTGTTTTGCAATTCTCGGGGTTCCTAAAATGATAAAAACGGACAACGGGCTTGGTTACACCGCTAAAAGCACACAATTGTTTCTGCAACAATGGGGTATAGCTCATATCACAGGGCTACCCTATAACCCGCAAGGACAAGGTATAATTGAACGCAGCCGTGCGACCTTAAAAAAATATGCTGTTAAGACAAAAAAGGGGGAATATGAGCCCACATGAACAATTAGACAATGCAATTTATACCTCAAATTTTTTAAATGTGAATTCTCAACAATCTGTCACACCCATGGAAAAGCATTATTCTGGTGAACAGGGGAAGTTTACAGAACGACCAAAAATATTATATCGAGATCCATTAGTAAGTAACTCATGGCTTGGTCCTATTGCACTAATAACTCAGGGAAGAGGGTATGCGTGTGTTCTACCAGCAGGACCCAGGTGGCTGCCTGCTCATTATGTCAAACCCTATCATGAGCTGGGGAAACCACTCGGACAACCCAATCCTGCAGATGAAGACGCTGAATTTGAAAGAGGAGAAACGAATGAGGAGGAAGCAGCGCATCGAGAATGAAAAAGCTGTCACGTGGGGAGATTTGAAGAGAATGCAGCAACAAGCTAGCGTGTAGGAGCGGTTCCTACTCCAGAGAACACCTTTTTTAGCATACCTGGCAATACTGGTCAGCAACAGTACTGTAAGAATTCTGGTCTTTTTTCTTCACATAGTCACCATGGCTCAATCGCAACATTTTTATTGGGCCCATGTTACTGACCCTCCCTTGTTTAGGCCAGTAACATGGTGGGATTCAGAGATTCCCGTCTCTAGTAATGACACAAAATGGATGGGAGGGGTATGGTTACCACCTCCTGGCCCACTAGAAGAACAGAAAGAATGGATCCGTGTCAATGACACACATACTTATTATTCTGAATTTCCTCCTCTTTGCTTATCCAATCAAGCTGTAAATAATTGTTTGCCAGTGACACCCAAATTTCATTTGCTTTATCAGCAACGTGAGAATAAACAGTCCCATACAGGAAATTTGACTTTTGTCTCTATTATTGGCATTGATCATGATTCAATCATTAATGGCACTAATCTTTCTGATTGTAGATTGGGGACTCAGAAGACACCTTATAAGTAGTTCATCACATCCAGTTAACTTCTCACAAGTAACGAATGAAACCCTCAAATGGTCCGAGGGAGGACTGTCTGGGCCAGTATTACAAGCTCAGTATAATAACAACATTGGACCCTTTTTTCATGAAGTCATGGATGATAGGTATGCCATTTATAAAATGACAAATAGCTCATGGTGATTATCAAAAGAACAATTCATTGTATACTTTGAACCTTACACAGAATCACAAAGATTCGGTGATGATATGTACTTCACATCCTTATGTTTTTGTAGCAGCTTAATCTGTAGATATTGCTTTACATAACCATGCTTTTGAAACTAATCTGAGTCAACCTTGGTATTTTAGTTGTTTTACTCATAAGAATATATCTGAACTAAATCTTATAGTAATCATGCCAATGCGACATCATGCTGAATTGTGGATCCCTGTAAATATGACCAAATCATCGGAAGGGGAATCAGGATTAAGTCAATTATCAAGGCTTTTAAAGCAGACAAATAGTTGCCCAAAATGATCTATAGGATGGCTAACTGCCTTTATCATATCAGCTATCATTATTGCAAGTACTGCCGCCGTTGCTACCACGGTGCTTGCGAAATCCATTCAGACTGCTCACACAGTAGCTAATGTATTAGAAAATGTTACAGCTGAAATGAATACCCAGGTACAAATTGATCAACAAATACTAGCATGATTGGACACTTTAGAAGCAGTGGTAATTTGGCTTGGAGTGTATTGGGTTTGTGTGGCAAGGTTTTGGTAGCAGGGGTTTACAGGGGTGGCTTCTGTGGGGGCTGCTGGAGGCTTCCCCTGTGTCCAACAGACCCAATACCAGCTGGCTCCAAGTTGGACCCACCATCGGCCAAGGCCGAGCCCATCAGCGATGGTGGTAGCACCTCTGGGATAACAGATTCAAGAAGGGAAAAAAAGTTGTGGGACAGACAGAAACGGCAGCCGGAGAGAGGAGTGAGAACATGTGAGAGCAACAACTCTGCAGACATCCAGGTCCGTGAAGAAGGAGGGGGAGGAGATGCTCCAGGCGCCGGAGTGAAGATTCCCCTGCAGCCCGTGGGGAAGACCATGGTGAGGCAGGCTGTCCCCCTGCAGCCCATGGAGGTCCACGGTGGAGCAGATATCCACCTGCAGCCCATGGAGGACCCCACGCCAGAGCATGTGGGTACCTGAAAGAAGCTGTGACCCCGTGGGAAGCCCGCGCTGGAGCAGGCTCCTGGCAGGACCTGCAGATCTGTGGAGAGAGGAGCCCACGGAGCAGGTTTTCTGGCAGGACTTGTGACCCCGCGGGGGTCCCATGCTGGAGCAGTTCGTGAAGAACTGCAGCCTGTGGGAAGGACCCATGTTGGAGAAATTCATGGAGGACTGTCTCCCGTGGGAGGGACCCCACGCTGGAGCAGGGGAAGAGCATGATGAGTCCTGCCCCTGAGGAGGATGAAGTGGCAGAGATAATGTGTGATGAACTGACCATAAACCCCATTCCCTGTCCCTCTGCGCTGCTGGGGAGGGGTAGGTAGAGAATTCGAGAGTGAAGTTGTGCTTGGGAAGAAGGGAGGGGTGGAGGGAAGGTGTTTTAAGATTTGGTTTTATTTCTCATTACCCTACTCTGGTTGACTGGTAATAAATTGAGTTAATTTTCCCCAAGTTGAGTCTGGTTTGCCCGTGACAGTAATTGATGAGTGAGCTCTCTTGTCCATATCTCGCCCCATGAGCCCTTTGTTATATTTCCTCTCCCCTGTCCAGCTGAGGAGGGGGGGAGTGATAGAATGGCTTTGGTGGGCACCTGGCGTCCAGCCAGGGTCAACCCATCACATGGAGATAGACAAAGTGCATTACAAAATAGAATGAAATTACACTGTGATTGGGAATTTCGAAAACAAGGGCTGCATGTAACTCCTTTACAATGGAATGAAAGTGTATGCAATTGGAATAAGGTGAAGGCACATTTACAAGGTGCTTTTGCTACTAATATTGCAGGAGAGATCCAAGATCTTGCACAGACATTACAAGATCAAATGGGAAATATGCAAAATTAGCAGAACAAGATGTTTTTGAAGGATTGTCTAATAGTGGTAAATGGTTAAATCCAAAAACATGGTTTGAAGGTTTGAATCTGTGTATCTGAATTTTTATTGCTGTTGGAGGGTTATTAATCATTTGTGTGTTTGCAGCAATCAGAATCATCTGGGGAGCAGTGTGAGGATGGCATCGATTCAAAGCTAGAATCCTCGCTGCCTTCCTTGTGAACTTGATGTTCCTTAACAAAAAAGGGGTAGATGTGGGAGCAGCTTGAAACACCTGCATTTGAATCAAGAGTGAACATCAGAACTTGTGCTGCATGCTTGCCAAGCCTTTGAAGAACTAGTTTTACAAGGTCAGATCGGAGGACTGCCTAGTGTGTGCCTGGGAAGATGTGGCTGAAGACAGTCACGAGTATGCATGTGGAGTGTGTGTTTAAGTGTTCTGAGGACTGGCAAACATCCCAGCTGAGCCAGATATGTGCTCCTGTTTTAGTAACATATAAATGTGCTGTAAGAGACAATGAAGAGGTCTTTTTGCCGTTGCTTCAGAACCAGCTCGTTGTCCCGAGTGCCTCTTTCATCGCTGCAGCTCGTGAGCAAGGCTCCCATTTTAAATGTTACTTCACAAGGTAATTTAGAATTTTTCCAGGGAAATAAGGACTTGGATGACCAGTTACAGTATTTAAAGAGGCCACCAGACTCTGGCTTTCCACAGAGATCATGCCACATCATCTTTTCTATTAATGAGTTGAATTTTGTCCTAAAAGTTGCTAAAGTTATTGGAGGGGGGAGGCTGTTTCCACTCCTCTGGGAGGTTGTTAGAGGACCTCTCTTATCGAATAGTGAGAACCTGCTCTTGCTTTCCAGTCTAAATGTAATATGGTTACTTGGGGTTTTTTATTCTTTTCCTTAAATAGCTCTTCTCTGCTCCTGGTATTAGGCTAACCAATATATTCTTAGAAAGAAATCAGTATCCTACCATAGCCTTTATTTTTTAGACTAAGCAGCACTTTATGTCATCTCTTGTATGACATGCTTTATGGGACCTCTGCACTTGTTGCAGATGAATTCATCTTTCTTAGAGAAATGTGACAGCAGTTGTGTTGCAGATGTGCATTCATCCATGCCTTCTACAATCACACTTTCTCTTTCTGCTGGAAATACCTTGTCTGATGAATGCTATAAGCATGTACACCTTCATGGCCTCATCCCTTGGTCGATTCAGAGTCACCCTGTGATCACCTATGACACCCAGAGTTCTCTCCACCTGAGTCATCTCTTGTCTCCCTTAGAGAAATTCCTCGTTAACCCTGACATGCATGCCCTGACATTCTGTTCTAGTCAAACACTTCTTTCCACTTACCTACCTGTCAGAGTCAGAAAGGTTTTAATATATGATAGTCTTCTTCCATGTTAGCAATGTCCCTTTGTCTTCAGATTTCAAGAGCATGCTGACTTCGTAGGCTAATGTACTTAATGAAGATATTACCAGCACTGGTCCTAAAACTGACCCTTGAGGAACTCACAGTAACTTGCTTCTTGACTCTTTTCTTGCTCTTCCTCTGCCCTTCCCCATCAGTCAGTTCTTCCCCACCTTTCGTGTCCTCTGTTAACCTCCATTGTCTTTTGCTTCATTAATATTTTCCTATTTAGGAGTGTATCAAGTGCTTTGCTAAGGTCCAAATGAGATTTACCAAATTTTCTATTTTGGAAAATCCATTATCTCATTTAAGGAAAGCTATCATTATTCTGGCACCATGTTCCCGTGGTAAACCCAGGCTCCTTTCACCTTGTTTTCTGTTTAACTAGAAAGAATAATTTAATCATTCTTTCTCCTTTAGTAATTATACCGTATGCAGAAATACTGAAAAAAATTTGAGGTAGATCACATTTATTTCCATCTGGGGCACATTTATATGTATATAGATAGAAAACACGCATATACATATTTATATGTGCATGTGTGTGTTATGTGTTTTTATATATATATACACACAAGGACAACATATACACATACATGTAAATATGTGTATACAACAGCTTCCAGGCTGCACTGAGCTTTTTAGTAAAGATTAGCATTTTAACTTTTCCATACAATAAAGATCAATTAACACTCATTAATTTTAAGACTTGCAGATATTTTTCCTCCTATTCTACTCCAGTTCTTCCTCTGGAGCCAACAAGACGAACCCAGTGTGCAGGATGATTTTACACAGCACTCAAAACTGTTTCCTGCTGTCAGATATCATTACAAAGTTTGAGTGCAATCTAGTTGTTAGATAATTGCAATGATGAAGTTTGGCCATCAGTGTAAAAAGCTGGTTTTTAATAGTCACAGTGAACAGAAAATGTCCATTTTAGATATGAGGGCCCATTTCTTAATGAAAGAAACATCATCACATGACAAGGGTTTAATTAATGGGTGTCTGCCTTGTTATTCTTGTCTGACATGGTAGCAGACACTTTTGTAATATAAAAATTAACTGTGAAAGAAGGTGGAGGAAGAGGGGCACAGTGCCTCTCTGTAAGGTGGCTGTCCAGATGGGTGATTTTCTCCCCGACATATGTACAGAGGGAATGTACTGTATCAGTGGGGTAGCCTTCACTGATGGCTTCAAGCAGCTGGAATCGCCTGCCTCTTGGCACACAACTGACTTGCCATCTCAAATGACAGGCTTCAAGAGAGGAGAATTAAAAGCTGGGTTTCCAAATTTTGCATTCCTAGCTGTAATAAGGAGACATAACATTCCTAGATGCATTTGAGTTGCGGATAGCTTAATGAAAATATGGTATCACCATAACCAGAGTTCACCAGCTTGTGAGGATTGGGCTCTTAGCCCCGTGACTCTAAATTCAAAACTTTATAAACAGTCTTACAGCTTTTTTCCAGATTAAAAGCAAGAAACATAGAGCTTTGAATGCTGCAAAGGGCTAATTTTGCTCACCACTAGTGTATGACTAGTGCCAAACAAAACCAAAATTGTGCTACTGAATTAGAAGAAGGTGGCCAAGATGAAAATACAGCACAGATTTCTTTGCTTGAAAACTGGACTGTTGATGAAAGGCAAAAAAGTGAAGGTGCGTTGATTTTGATAACTTCTCCCCACCTACACACACCCCTACTCACAAACTTTAGTCTGAATCAGTACGAAGCTGCCAACTGTCACAGACACTGGCTCAATACCTTTGTGTGGAACACCAAGGATGTGCATTTGGGGTTAAATGCACCCCTCTGCAAACACTCAACACAATACAGGTGCTGCACAAAATCCCCTCAGAATAAGGCTCACCTAGGACTCAAAATGGACTCAGCCCCATGTCCCAGCTCCAGGCTTAGGGGCCAACATCAGCCTGCTAAAACAACGCTGATAGATACGATTCCACTTATTTTGGATCTTGCACATTTTCAAAATCCTTCCATATCCTTCAGTGGTTTAATGAGTGGCACAGGGACAGGCACAGGTTCATGGATTTTCCAAGCAGACAGGGCCATCCTAGTCACTGACCTCAGACCCCTGGATGGGGGGGAGGTTGCTGACTTCTTATTTAGTTGATCTCTTCTTCCATTGACACACTATGTAAGATCTTCTTCATTTTGCAAAACCAAGGAGTGATGAACCTGTGTTGGTTTGGATGACAAGAACTTCCTCTGCCTTCAAGGCCAGTCCCCGGCTGGAACGGGCGTCAGCCACATCATGCAATACTTGTTATGAGCAGGTGAAGCTCTACCCCTAGTAATGTGACCGGTCTTGCCCAAATCCATTCCTTTCTATACCAAAAGTATAACTCTACCTCTTCTACCTGTTTCAACAGTTTATTCTTCCATTAACACAATATGTGAGTGCTTTTTAAATAAAATCTATTGCAAAAATGAAGCTTCTGTTGATCTTCATGAGTTCACTCAGAACTCTTCCCTTTGAGATCTAGGCTCAGATGGTGGACATGGCTTTGAGACGTTTGGGTTTTTTTTTTTAATTTAGTCTATTAATTTCTTGCTTTTTTATATTCTCAAGTGCTATTCTTCACATCCATGCAATCCAATCACCTGCATTTTTTATCTGACCTTGTGTTTTAAAGCAAAACCACTAAATACATGTATGTGTAAACAAAGGCAAAATGAGACTCAGAAGCAAAAGCCACTTTCATGGAGTTTAATGGAAAAAAACATGCAAACTCTTTAATTACATGAAATGGGGCTGGGATTTGAAGTATGCAGGCAATAAAAATTATTTTGTATTCCAAACACTGGTTTTTAATCCTCTTTTGGTAGGAGGCTGAAAAAATACTAGTCATGTTGTTGATGTAGGAGCAAAAGAGCAATGCCAGTAAACACAAGCATTAATTCTGGTAACTATCGGCAAAGGCAAAATTATACTTGTATGGAAATCTGGGAAGCACATCTATTCAAGTGACAGACAACTGGTGCACTTCTGCACATTTCCCATACAGGAACTAAGGAATTACCTAACTACTTAATCACCCCCAGGCTTTGCGTTGATTAAAAAAAAATGCTAACGAACAAGTTAGTGTAAAGTCTAAAAAAGAAAACGGGAATGCCAGCATTATGGAAAATAGTTTACTACCAAGGTTGTTATTAAGACAAATACAAATGTCATTATATCATTAATTTCCCATAATGAAAGGAGACTGAGCAAACAGCCCAGGTTAACAAGCAAAACCCCCATGGGGAAGGTGGGGATCATGGGAAGGTGGGGTAGGTCTCCTGAGGATCTCTTGTATTCGTCCCATTACAATACATCCCACCATTTGTGGGGTTCCTAGTTTGATATTTTGGCTTAAGCCCCTGGCACATCTGGACGCTCTTGAAGGTAGAAATTAAAGAACAAAGCAGAGGCAGAGTAGCCTCTAAACTCTCTGTAATTTTCAGCGATATCTCAAGCTCCCTCTCATTTAAAGAGAGCATAATTACCCCTGGTCATGTTCTCTGGCTCTTTTTCTGTTTGTCATACATACAGCTGGTGAATTACCTTCCTTTCACAACCTGGCCAACCTTCCACCCGTCCAAACACGCAGACAGGGCACAGCAGACAGGAAAATCTGACCTCCCATTGCTGGATGAGGAAGATATCTCAGAGAGGTTAGCAGACTTTGATGCAACTACAGAAAACAGTCAGTATCAGACTTTGGAGGAAAGCTTTGGTGTGCTTTTGGCTGTCATCTTCACACCATGGGACAATCATTCATTGCCATATCTGGGACTTACTGCTGACACGGGGTCTCGGTGTTTTTAAAACAGTGATGCCAAACAATTAGTGCTTAATAGACAGGCAACTTCACTACTACTCTTACCATGAATAAGCCAATGAACAAGCCCAGATACCAAATAACAGTGTGTATCTGCATTGGTTTTGATCTTCATGGATTATCATGCTACACAAATTACCTTTGCTCTTCATTCCTTCTGAGTATGCTTCTGGTTGGTCTCAGTTTTTCTCACCTAGTTTTAATTTCTGTTTACAGATGATCTTGCACCTTGTTTAGCTTCATCTGATATTGGCTGCCTTCCTCACTATCAGAATCCAGACAGCACAATAAGCTTCAATAAAATCAATGGGAAAGTGACACAAATTAAGAGTTCAATACATTCTCAGAGTAAGTGCCCATTAGTATCTTGACAGAAGTCATCTTCTACACGACCTGAAGTAACACACAATTCAAACCTGCGTTGAATGTGCTTGGCTTGTTTTTGTTAGCAGCTAATCAAAATCAGACCAGCAAGTCCTCCCCGAAGAAAATAAGGAATAATAGAAAATGGTATTCTTTGGTTTTTAGTTTTCTCCAGTTTATTTTTTGGAAATAGTGGGTGCAAAGTGGCACCTACAGCCAAGACTTGGCACAATACTGTGCCTCCACCCATTTATAAATCCCTCCTGCAGTTCCCATTTCAGCAGTATCACAAGCTACGTCTGACTTTAACCAAGCCCAGTTTGGGTTGTTGCATAATATGGCGAATAGAGAAGTGCTGGAGGCTCCACATGGGCCCAGACCTAAATCCTCCTGCGATATGGCAGGTCTCTGTTTGCGTATAGCATCCACCTAACTTCCTTGGAAGCATTTAAGATTGTGATTAATTTATTATTAATCTAAACAGATTATCCTCAACTTCAAGCAAATGAAACATGTAAGTAGATTGTCAGGATGAGAAAGCAGTATTTTAGTGAAATGAACAGATTAAAAAGATAAGACAAAGGTCTGACTACTCAATCAGCTATAATCTTGATGGCAGGCCTTGAAAAATATATGTCAATATGTTTAATGTTAGGTACTTCAACAGTCCAGAGATTGAAATGTATTTAAAAAAATCATAATTCTAAATTTGAGGCAGAGATTGGGCTTTCAAAATGTTTTCAAGACAACAGAAAATAATTCTCTTGTTAATTTTGCTACCTCTACTCACTCTGAGCTCTACCATGTTGTCCCCAGTTGAGGTGAAGGTCACTACACACCCAAAGTAAAGAGGTGCAAACAAAGATGGCCAGCTCTTCCACATCAGGTCCCTTCTCTTTGGAAGTGGGAACCTCTAAGGTTCCTGAGCTGAATCCAACAGGGATGACAAATCAGAGCTGTGAGCTGCACAGCCCACCATACGAATGAAAATTAAATTCAACAAGGGTTCATCTTAATAGGCCAGGCAGAGGTTGGATGCACTGCTCACTCATTTGTCTCTCCTTAGCAGGCAGTAACCCCAGCAGAGCACAGGGAGCGAGCAGGGACACAAGCCCTCAAACGGCTCCATGTGAATCAGGAGAATGCAGGGGTCAGGGCCAGTGTGAAGGAAATCACCCTTTGAAGTGAAAACATGTCCCAGCTGGTCATGAGCTCTGGTTTATCCTTGGGAAGGGTCTCAGACAAGGACTGTGCTGCCGGTCGTCCGCCTGCCACCCCCCCACCCCCCCCCCCCCACCGGCGCCAGCCAGGAACTCACACGGCAGCTCAGATATTTGAGATGGGAAGGTCTGTTAGACCAATGTCACCATCACTTGCTGAAAGGGAGATCAACAGGAAAGCAAACTAAAATTGTGCACACAGTCCTGGTGAAGTTGTACAGCAGGGTAAGCATCAGACCTGCTCTCAGTTCATTTTTGCGGTGAAAAGGTTATAATTTAAGCATGCTTGACAAGTACACACATTCAAGCAGAAAGCTTACACTCAGTAAATACTGATTTTTAGTCATCGAAGAAGTCCGTATCCCTAGAGTACAAAAATGTTCGCTGTACTGGAGGCATTGCATTGCACAAACAGAAAGTGTTGCTTTAAACTCTGCTGGAAACACAACAGTGAAGAAAAAGGTTTAAAAATTAAAAGAATCAACAGTTACCAGCAGCAAAAGGGCACAATCCCCGGGGGAAAAAAAAAAAAAAAGTATTCTTGTTCCTTGGAGGCTACTATGAGCTACTTGCAGTAATTAAAACCAACTCTGAACTGTACAGTGTTGACAACAGGGTAAGATGTTGTTTTCCAGCCAGAGGTAAAATTAATTACACTGCTCTAGATTATCTTTATTGACTTCTGCTTTTTTTCTCGTCAGTCCAAAATATGTCACAAAACAACTATTGGCTTTATTTCAGAATCTGTATCTTAAAAAAAAAAATATTACAGAGGGAAATAAAACTACTGAAGACAAAATGCTACTGAAATCTAGCCGTAAACTATAAAGTCACTTTACAGATTATCTGTATATGCTGTGGAGGCAAGCAATATTAATCGAACACTGTGCAACTTACACAGACAATCCCAGTTAATTTAATGTTTTTATTTACTGTTGGTCTCCTAGGTTTGCATGTTAAATATCCAAAATACAAAGATATAGTGACAAATGCAGCCTCACATTGCCCAGCATAAGATCCTGTGGACCCTTCAGCGTGCTCTTTGGTGTGCCTAAGGTCACTACCTTGCTTTGATCCTCCATCCTCCTCACCAAACACCTACTGAAACGTTTGCAGGACTGAGGGGCGAAGGAATTCAGAGCTACCAGACCACCATTCCCAAGGCAAAGACTGTGATCTTGGTAAGCCCTTCTAACGTGTAAATACAGTCTACATGCTCTGTCTGCGGTGGGGTGCCGTTTGGTCTTCTAAAATGCGTACCTGTACCTTAAGCCATCAATTAAAACGGTTGCTACCCACCTCTAGTAGGTTAACAACTGCCTACTGCTGTTGAAATTCAACTTTTGCCCTAGATTTTGCCGGGCAAGTTTTCAGTGCAGGCTCACAGAGGAACTTGCCTAAGCAGGCATGGCGCCCAGCAGCCTTTGGAACAGCTGCCCTGCCGGAGGCCCACGCTTCCCTCCCACCCTGCCTAATGTGAGGCTCGGGGCTTCGGAACACGGGAGATTTCCTCAGGTTTTGTCGGCTCTCAGACACTTTGGTTCGGGCGGAGGGCCAGGACCCGCGCAGCAAGGCCTCAGGCACTTGACTGGGCTGAGCGGGCCGGGCGGGGCCACGGTGGGCTGCGCTGGGCGGGAGAGGTCAGGACTGGGCCGGACTGGCCTCCAACCGGCCTCTGGACCCCTCCCCGGCCACCCGTGGGGAGAAGCCGTGCCGCACCACTGCTTCTCCGCAGAAGCCCCGGCGGGGCCGGCGCCGCGCGGCGCATGCGCAAGGGGCGGGGCGGAGGCGGCACACGCGCCGTACCGGCCGCCGGCGCCAAAACCGAGACCAAGATGGCGGTGCCCGCGGTGAGGAAGGGAAGCTGAGGGCGCGCGAGGCGCGGTCAGCGGGCTCCCGCGCGCAGGTAACGGTCCCTCAGCGGCGGGCGCGAGCGCGGGGCTCGCCTCCTGTCAGGCCAACGGCTCTAACTGCCGACTGTCTCTGCTCCTCCTCACGCTCCCCCTCGGGCGGCCTTTGCCTCCGGTGCCTGCAACCGTGCGCCTTCCGCGCTTCCCCCGGCCCGCTCCGTTCGTCTGGCTGCCCCCGCCGCAGCCCCTCGCAGGCGGCCGTGGCGGCGGCGCGGTGAGCCGCAGCACCCCTCTGAGTCTCCCGCCCCGCCGTGACTGGTCTTTCCCGCCGAGGGAGCTGCCTTCTCCCGTACCTGCTGCCCCAGCAGCCGGCCACCCCCCCACCAGGGCTTTCGCTAGTTAAACTGCGGGGGGGGGGGCAGGAGCGTAGGGAGGTTTTGATTTTTTTAATTCAGATTTGAGCCGCAGGCTAAAGAAAGGAATTTGATTGCCTGCCTCACTTGCAGGGTGAGTGAAATGTGCTGGCCCTTACCAAGCAATTTTCAGTACCTTAATGCAGTAGAAGTCCCCTCTCCTGTGTGCTTATTTCATCTTTCCAAAGCAGGGTCTCAACCTTTGTTCCTCTGTCAGTCCAGCCCCTTCCTCCCTTCTTGGCACACCTGCCCGAGTTGGACAGTTATGGCTGGTAACCTGCTCCTTTGAAGACCCACACAGTGCTGGCCTGGGATGCCCTTAACTGGAGTGGGGAGGAGCATCCTTCTTGTCCTAGTCCCATGCACACCTGTCTGGAAAGGCAAAACCACGTAGTGCCACATCTTTGGCATTTGCTTGTCCTCTGTGCTGCACGTCCATGCTTGGCCCAGTGTGTGGCTTGCTGATTGTCACATCTTGTGCATGAGGGGGTCTGGGAGCAGGAAAGAGACTGCAGATCTCTTTCTTGTCCTGGAAGTCCCTGTGTTTAAATGAGCTTTGCTCTAATGCTGTGTAGCCCAGGCTGTGGTCCCTTTCTCACTTGCATCCACTGCTTGTGTGACCCGTAGGGCCTGAGATCACCCAAATGTGCCCTGGCAGACATGACATTGGCAGGTGGGCAAGTGAAGAATTTGCATGTGTGTAACTGTTGTGTTTTCAAATACGTATTTTGTAAGTCAGCAATGCTGAAAGTGGCCTGTCGTAAGGACGTGCTCCTTTCTGCTGTAAAATAAATTGAAGTAATGGAAATAAGACCTAAGTAATACAGAAATCATGAATAAGAATAAGCAAAACAGTGAAGCACTGAAATGTTCTTGCTAATTTTGAGCTGAGTGAGTAAGTGTAAGGTTATGGAGGGGGAGAAGTTACGTGTCTCCTGAATAACTCCTGTGCACCTGCACTGGGAATCCTGAGTTCAGCCGTGGATTTGTTATTATGACAAATGAGAGTGATTTTAGAGATTAGCAACAAAAAATTCAAAGCACTGGTGTGTATGTAAATAAGTATGTAAATATAAGGCATGTATGTAAATGAAAAAATGTTTAAAAGAGCCTGCTTGATAAGTAAGAGAGAAGAGGTGCAATTCTGTAGATATGTAATGAGACAGGCAATGAGGGCTTGTGTACGCATATGTGGTGAATGTTAAGGAAGTGTAACTCCCACTAGCTTACTGGGGACCTGATTTAGGTGGTATAGCAATTATTTCTACTGATAATGTTGCTATTGTATGGGAAATACATAAATAAAACTGCTTCTTATACAAGGTTTCTCTACACAGAGATTTTACTGATGTAGCTGCAAGAAAAATTATGAACAGACTGAGTTGCTAGCTTGGTACAACAGTCACGTATATAGACCAAAATTTGAAAAAAACCCCACCCCACAACCATAGAGGATAGGAAATATTGATGTAAATAAAGAAACAAGTTTTTAAAAAAGGAATTGGGGGTGAAGATGAAGAAGAAATCTCAGAGTAGGTGGGGTTTTTTTAATGCTGTATTTCCTACTGTAGGAAGTAAAATCAGTAAATATCTTACTGAGACTGATCCCAAACATGCGGGCTATTTGATCTTTCTCAAATCTGAGTAGTTTTATTTTAGAAGACTCACTCTAAAGTGTATGAGGAGTTCTTTTAACTGGATTTTTAGTTGAAAGAGAACTGGATTGCTTTACTTGCTTGATTTGTTAAATTATATCTTGTCTCAACAGTGTAAGTTTCTCATGTAGTTCTTGCAGGAAGCTATACTGACAAGGAAGCCCTTAGCAAAATAGTCAATTTAGAATGTCTAGTTGAAATCTACTAATTATAGTCATCCTCCCCCATGTCTTTTCAGTGATGACAAATTCAGTAGTTTTGCAAGATAATTTCATCCAACTTCCTCTTCTCCCTACTTCATTCTAAATTTTACTAACACCCTGTTAGCCATCTTCTGTTCAGGCAACTGAGCTTCTTGAACCTTCAATTGACTGATCCTGCTTTTATGGGAGATTGAATGTGAGAATTGTATCTTATTAGAGAAGAAATCTAACAGAACAGGTTTGTTTCATGCAAGGGCCACAGTTAGTTCTCTTGGCTAAAAAATAAATGCTTTTATAATTCAAACACATGGGAATAAAATGCAAGTACCGTGGAAAACAGCTAAGTAATCTAAATCAAGCTAAAATATGTTTCATAGCTACCAAATTTCTGTATAATCATAATAACCACTAAATTCCTGTTATATATTGCAGACTGAAATACATGGTTTTGTCTTTTTCAGATATCATAACCTTAAGAATGCAGTCAGTTTGTCAGAGAGTTGGCACTTGTTCCTCATGTTTGAAGAGACAACTAAATGGCTTCCTGGGATTAATTAAATGGCAGAGAAGACTGGTTCCTCCTTCTGTCAGAACTATTTACAGTGAGACGGGGAAATGGGAAAAAAGCTATGGGTTGGAGACAAGAAAGAGAGTTGAAAATTGGTGGCTCCCGAGATTAAAGGATCAGGTCTGCAGAATTTCAGAAACTAATGTAAGCATTATGAGAAATTTGGAAATTATATGTTTGATATTTTTGTTTTCGCAGTGAAATTAATTGAAACTTACTTAGTACAGTTGGCTTATAATGATGAGATGTATATTACATTTTGGGGGAAAATACTTTTATATGATAGTAGATTATTAAAAACTGTTGATGAAATAGGTGGTAAAATAATAAAAAAGATCTTGAGGATAAACAGGGTGATAAGCAAAGTATGAACTTGTAAATTTAGGAAGTGTTTAATCAATTTTTTTCTTTGTATATTATACCACATTTAGGAATTAATTATTTAAAGGATTAAAAGAAACATCTACGTTCGTAGCTTTTGTAAACAATTTTCTCAAGTTCTTGTTCCCAATGGTTATTGCAAATCTATTACACTACACACTGTGACTCATTAAAATCTATGTTAAGGGAAGATGATTTTTCAAGAATAATTTCTGGTTTACAGTGTCCTAGGAATAATGAGTGACTTGCAGAAAAAACAAGTTTTCCCATGCAATGAAAGATATTGAAAACAGTGGTAATCTCAGTCTCTGACTCTTTTTGCCTTCTCAATTATGCTCAGTCACATAGGTATAAAAACATTTTTGTGCCCCTTCATGTTTGTTTGTTCTTTCCTAAAATGTGCCCCCTCTCCAACAAAAACCTGATTCTGTCAAAGTGTCGAAGAGAGAAAAGAGGCATGCTTTTTCTGAGGAGGAAAACAGATGAAAATGGTGTGCATGCATACAGGTAGCAGGGAAAGCATTAAGTTAGGCTTGTGTCTTTTGTATCTGACAACACATGTATACATAGGTATCATATATATATCATACATATGCTAAGTTCTAAATTGTATTTTTAATTATACTTTTGTTTATCCTTACAGTTGAAGTAGATTTAATAACTCATATTAAGAGGCAAATAGTGTATAGTGCTGCAGTGAAGTATTTAGATTATTTCTGATTTTGCTATTATTGGACATAAGTGGTAAAGAAGTAGTATCTGACAAATATGAATAGAGTTTTGTTCAGAATAGTAAAAGCTGCCCATAATTTTTTTCTTTCATTATTAGCATAAAAAAATTATTGTGGGAACTTACCAAGCATGTATCGATGATAAATTCAATGCTAATCAGGATGTATTAGGAATAATTTATGTGAAAGAGATAATGTTTGGTTTCTTTGTAACTTTTTTCCATTTACTCAAACCTAACTAAATGAAATCTTTACTTTTCACTATGCAAGGTACTGCTTGTAAGATGTCTTTGGATCCGAGCATACATAGTGGAACTGAACGGTTTCACTTCAGTGGATGTTCATGCAATTGCAAATGATTGAGTTTGTCGCTCAGTGAGTTACTGCAGTTCAGCTGACAAAAAGCAACTGGCCAGGAGTGAGCTCCATGTTTGTTGTAAATACAAAGTACAACACTTGTTTAAACTGTTAAGAGGATAATTTAATCTGTCATGTTTTCATTTTTTGGTGGGACAGATTAGGAACGCATAGATAATTAGTTACAGATGCTATGGTAGGGAATGGTGATTTGTTAAGCTGCAGTTACGTTAATGTATCTTTTGTTGAGTAAAAGTTAATTAAAAACATAATTCTCGAGTGCTGTATAAATATTAATATAATTGATGAGATGGCAGCACAGTCTGGTAAGACATCTCCATTTACAGCCCCAAAGAATTTGATCCGATGAACTTTGTCAGTGCTCACTTGGATCAGTTCCAGCAAAACCTTGTTTCTCTTCATCGTGCCGTGTAGTTTATAATGTGCGCATGTATTCAGGCGAAATGCTAACTCATGTAGTTACAACTTTCTAAAAATTTCTTTCTAGAAATCAAGACCAAAATTTTATGTGCTTTCTATGTTCCCATATCCTTCTGGAAAGCTTCACATGGGCCATGTTCGTGTCTACACCATCAGTGATGCAGTAGCTCGGTTCCAGAAAATGAGAGGGATGCAGGTAAGAAAAGATGGGCAGCAGGACTGGGTTGGTTTTTGATGTTTTAGTATTGTAATTGGTCAGGAAATCAGTATTTTCCAAAAGCCATGAAGGTGAAGGTTTATTTGGAATATATGCTGTAGGTGCACAGATAATGACCTGTGAAGCTTGGAATATTGCAATTTGAGACTTTTTGAAAACGGATGGTGTTAAGAACTCACTGTTGATAACAAATTGTTAGAAGCTATCTCAAATGATACAGCTGATGCTGTATCAGCTACCTGAATGAATCTATTGATGCATGGCACAGTGTCGATGAGACCTGTGGGCCCCACTGTTTTTGTGAGAGGAGACTGTAGACCCTACTGCCATGGGGGAGGAAAAGGTGTAGCAGGCAAGAGAAAAAGACACTACAGAAGTCAACTCCTTTCACCATTTCTGCTCCTGAGAATCGATGTCCTTTGTCAGACTCAGCAGGACATCCTGCTCCTCTGTGCCAGCTGGGAGGGAAACCCTTTTGCATGACTGCTACAAGTCAGATGAGCAGGGTCATGTCGCACGTCACATCATGTGGAAGAAGAAACTAGAAGTTTCTGTTCTGTAGTGACTGACCCGTTGGTTTGCCTCTTTCAGCCTTGCTTGTACATACAAAACGCTGTCTTCTGAAGGTGCAAGCCTACCAGGTAGGCTAAGACTAACTTACTTGCTGCATCTGCAAGGAGAAATCCCACTTTCCCTTCCACATTCCTCCATTTCCCAGTCTGCCCCATGCCTGCCATCATTTTTGCCTTGCTCCCTTCTGTCTCTCTGGTAGGTAGAAGCTGGAGCTGAGAGTCCCTGCAGTCTACAGGTGGGATCCTAATTGGTGTTCTGCAGTAAAGGCTGGCGGGTAAAATTTGAAGGATGTAAGAGAATTGCAGCCTGAGTGACAACCATATTAAGGAGGAAGAAGACATTTGGTAGATGGAAAATGTCAAGAACTGGAAACAGTAGGAAGGAGGAGCACGGAAAGAGAATACCCAATTTTGGGGCAAGGAACAAACAAAAGGAAAGAAATAGCCTTAAGCAAGAATCTAGGATGAGACTCAGAAAGGAATTCTCTCTAATGTATGAGAGAGGAGGAGCAGCTCAAGAATATAGGAATCAGAACCTCAAAAGAGTACAAAGAAAATGAAATGGAGAAATAAATATTAGTTGCTGGTTGTGGTACCAAGTGCAATTTCCTTGCTACAAGTGCTGTTGAAGTGTAGCGTTTCCTGGATTTATCACCGTCCATGAGACTCTTAAAGGTATTGTCACTGAATTATTCAGTGTGCTGCCTTTCCAAATACTGTGTATTTTATGCCAATGATGAACATACCATGCACTGAATATGTGCTGCTGCTTTACAGAAATGCATTCTCATGCTTTTAAAATTACAGGAAAAAGAAATAACTGCCTTAGACTTTAAATGAGAAAAAAACCCCAATGTCTGTTGTAACACTAATCTTTCCTAACTTCTCTGAATGACCAGAGCTTAGATCTCAATAAAAAAATTGTGCTAACTAGGCTCTTGAAGGGACTATTGATTCTTGCTTGATGTTAAGACTGCTGGAGATGTCATTTCAGGACATAAGCCATCTCTCATCAATAACACTGGAGATACTAAATTTCTGTTCAGAAGGATGAAAACTTGCTCCCTCTTGTACTAGCTAAAATAAAGTGAAAATAATTGTCTACGTCCAGTAGGATGCTGTAGGTGTTAGCTTTTGAATACAAGGGAAGTATTCTAGCTTTGGTGAAAATGAAAAGATAATATAGTTGCAATGAAGTACAAGAGCCGCTGTGAAAGCAAGTTTTATTTCCATGATTGCCTGTTTTTTCCCAGAAAAGTTTTGAAAGTCTTATAAAGTTTTTAAATCTTGCATTTCAGCTTATTTTTATATTTCATGTAAAAATTACTTTGAAGGTATTAGAGTGCCTGTAGAACATGCTGAATTTCTATAAATGCATGTATCTTCTGTTGTGTTAACCACTTTGAACATCTATTTATGACTAAAGGTGGGCAGCCAAAGAATTTAACCTTCATGTACAATTAAGAGACATTAAAGATCTCTTAGATGATTTCCTGAGTATGTCAGACTGAGAGCTATTGTGTTAGTTATGTACATTAACTTGTTGGAACTTATATTTGCCTTAAAAAAACTTTTCTTTATTAGCCATGCTAATTTGTCCATCACTTAGAATTAAAGCCTTTAGGATTGATTTTCTCCTTGCAATTAATTTATCAGCCTCTAGATGTTTTCTCTGGCCATTGTTATAGTTATACAATCTGTTAAAATTTCTTTATTGTGCTGGTTGTAGGCTATGACATGGTTATGCCTTATCATACATAAAATTAGATATTCCCAAGAAAAATGTTTTCCCCTGTATTCAGGGAATTACTGTAATTCTTCAGTACATAAAAGGAAAGAATGCTTTAGAAACAAAAAAATGTTAGTATGCATAACTTTGAAGTTATTGTATTGATTTTTTTTTTTTTTTTTTTTCCCCCCTTTCCAGAAATTCAGCTGTAATATTGCATGTTTGAAAGTTCAGGGACTGCTAATTTTTCCCAAGTCAAAATTCTAAGTAGAAGTGAATATATTTCAGATATTCAAGGCAAGTTTAGGGTAAGACTTTGGAGCAGTAATGTTGTTTAAACTTTTCTTCCATCCTTTCCAAACTAAAAAAAAAGGAAGAGTAATTGAAAATAATATTAGGAACTATATCTCTACATACAGGTGTAGAACTGACCCTGGTTAGGAAGTCATAAAGCTGTGCTAGAATCGATACAGGTAGGTTGAAAGTGTTTGTAAGGCAATGAGGAATAATGGGCTGTTACCATGAAAAATAGAGGCAAAAACATTCACACTTAAAGTTCCCAGGGGAAACTTCAGACTGCAATGTGTATTTGTTGTCTAATAAACAGTGAGGGAAAATATCAGGGAAAATACATATGGTGTGTACATAGTTGACTAGTATATATGGTTGAGTAAGACAGTAGTGTATGTTCAGTAAGGTGGAGATATTTTTCTTAAGAGAATGCCTTCATGAGAAAATAGTAAATTAGTTTCATATTGATTTAATCTGAGCAGGCAAGAATTGGCTTATTTGTTGTAATACTTAAGTAAGGATAAGCTTGAGTGCCTTTAGAAAGGGATTAGAGCTCCTTTAGTAAATTGGAACCATCCTTTGGAATGCATTTGTGTAATTTCTTCATATTGGAGGTAGTTTGAAATCTTAACTGGAAAAGCGTTGAATCATTTGGATGCTGGTTTTTTGTTTTTCTAAACTGCAACGTTAGTATTTCATTTTTCTAGCTGGATAGGATCTGGTTTTGTTTCAATTAAAATATTCTAGAGGGGTGATATGCACTGAATTCTACTGATACTTGCCAGAAACCTGTACTTCACCAGCATTTTAAGTGGGAAAAATAAATATTTTTGCTCTTTTTTTCCCCCTCCTTGTTTTTGGAAGAAATACTGCTTCAACGTAAAGCCATAGATGATATTGGTAACTTATGGCACTAAAAATGGGCAATCAAACAGATTACCTAATGAGAAGCAGCCTTTTCTGCAATATGTGACTGGCTACTCATTTATTAAATGCTGTGTAGGGTGGGATTTAATGCAAGTGTAATGTTGCAATAGGTAGTCAGTCACTTTTTCAGTGTACTGATGAGTGGTAAGCTTTGCAGAGTTTTCAGTAGGGGGGTGCATGAATTTGTGTGTTGCAGTATGGAGGTAATCACTGGAGTTGTATCGATACGGGGCCAGTACATTGATTGTGCCGATGGGTGGTGAAGTCCCATTTGTTTTACCTGAAGATCTGACCAGTGAAGCATTGTCTTGTTCCAGTAGTCCTCGAGGACCTGTAGGCAGTGCATGGGAAACAAACTCTGTCATGCACTTGGATTGGGTTGCTGCATAACTGATTTGTGGAGTACATCTGTTATAAGATAACTTGTTTGTTTACGTTCTGATTACTGAAGATGAAGTTGGAAGTCTTTGCATGGGAACTGTAAACTGTATAGATTACTTAGCATGAATGCACTGAGCTAGTCTCTTTCCAAAATGTGTTAAGGATAATATTTTTCTTGAAGTGCAGTTAAAATAATTTTTGTGTATGGAGAGTTTAGTCACAGATCTTATTACAAACCAATTTCTTTTAAAGTGCTATGAAAAAGTAATTTATATATTTTAAATTACAAATTTGTATCTATTAATAAACCAATCCAGAACTATAAAGTGCAGTTTCTGGTTGTGTTTTCTCTGTGAATTTACATGCACATTGTGAATTCGAATGTAAGAGTTTTGTAAGATGTTAAGAGATTTCCTATTCATTATTTGAGAGTGCCATGTACAAATTATAGAGATATTCATGGTGATTTTCACCATGGCAGATTTCCAGTCTGCTGCTGCTCAGGGGAAAAAGTATTTACCATTGCTTTATAATGCTGTCATTATCATGTCTTTGATAAATTCCAAAGTGGATAATTTGTGCCTCTCAGAGGACTGAGAATTATTCCCTTAGCAATCAGTAAACAGAGAGTGATTCAGTTCAATAGTTCCTGTGATACCTTTTTAATAAAATTTTGAATTGAAATTGATACCACAGCAAGGCTGTCACATGTGTGAGTTGTGCAGAAATGAGAACGATCATTGGACAATTCAGGGTGAAATTCCTGTAAACTAGGAGCAGATTTCTTAATTTATATTTAGACTGCTCCTGATAGGTGGGATTGGAATATTGTCAGTGATAGTTCCACAATATCCCCAAATGACTTAAAGAGCGTTTTTGTTTTATCCAGAATGTCTTCTTTTTTTAAATTGGATGTATTTTCATTAATTGTTTTCCCTTTCAGCAGTGAATCTTAATATTCTTGAAATTGCAAAAGTGAATGGTATAGTAGAAAGACAGGCAAGTTTAATTAAAACTTGACAATTAATTCATCAGTAAGATGAATTATTTCAATACAGTTCCATTTTTCTGATCATCATTAGCTGCTTCTACCATTTTTTTTGTGTGAGGCTGTTGTGTCCTTTTGCCAGGTTATTTTCTGTGGTATAAACCAAGTGGAAAGTATTACAAGTATCCTATCCCGTGTGAATTGGATCTTACTTAAATTTAGGTTTCCAGTAGCAAGTACTGAAGGTGTTAATGAGCTCACTCTGTTTCATTTTGAAAGAAAAAGAGAAAATGAGATATTATTTTAAATGCAATTATGTTAGACAAGAATGTGTGAGATTAAGGAGGTGAGAGACACCTTTGTTTTCTAAACGTTTGTGGTAGCATGTGGACATAGAATAATTATTCAGATTTTGTATCTTGTGAGAACAAGAAATAAATGAGAGCATTTTATAAGCAGACTTATGTTTTAATAGAAATCTTCATGGGTTGATTATTTTTTAATTTGAAAGTGCCTTATCAGAATGCTAATATGCAGCATTCATTTGCAGAGAAGCATTGAAATAGTCCTTGCTAGAATATATGCACTAGTCAGAAATTCATTATTTTAATCTATTTCCAGGTGTGCCTTGTCTGCTTGGGGTTTTTTTGTTTGATGGTGATGGTAATTTTTAGCAGTTGTGTATTGGTGTTTATTACCAAGTACGCTTAAAAGACAATCTAGGCTGCATTCAGGTGGAGGTCTTGTATTTAAAATGTGTTTTATCTGTAATCTGTCAATTTACAAATCCAATTTTCAACATGTTCAGCCTCATTGTAGGTGGCCAGTGGAAGGGGCAGCCGTCCTTTCCTTTCCCCTCTCCAGCCACGTGTCCTTACTGTCTCACTTGTGTGTTGTTGCACAATTGTGAGATAAGTGCAAGGAGGATGACAGAAAGTTGCTGCTGGAGCCAAGGGTGTTCTCTGGCAGCTGAAACTCTTGACTACAGATCACCTATTTTGTCAGCTTTCTTGGTTGGTTCACGTCAAGTGTGTCAGGGGGCTGTAATAGAGACAGGAATGTAGACTTTGCTGTATCGATTCAAATCACTAATCTGTCAGCAAGCCTCTTCATTTTCATCTTTGGTTGTCTTCTCACGCATTCTCTGAAATATATTTATTTACAGGCATTTTTGACACTGATTCTGCTATCTTTCTTAAAATTTAGAATACACTGATCTGGATGTAAGAAAGATACGTCGGCTCCCTGGGCATAGTTTTGAGAGCTACTGAGCACATCAGGAGAGCAAACAAGTTCTTTGTTTCCTTACAAACATTAAGGAAAATTCACTGAATTGTCCGTCCTAGTTATGTTGACAGAGGCATGGAACTGAGTGTTATGAGATCTTTGTCAGCTTTGCGTTACAGAGTACTTACTGATCTTGCCTACTAATGTCAGTGCGATGGGCTGATTGTTACAGCAATGAATAGATGAAAAACCTCTGAGAGGAAGAGCTGAGATCTCAGACATGAATTCACAGAGTTACTGTGTCTTCCTCTGCTTTGTCCCACAGTCACATTAAGAGCTCTAGCCATCATTATCGATAGATTTTTGACCATGCTGTGAAATGATTCTGAAAGCGATGCTTCAAGCTAATATGAAGTGAGAGTCTTTGCAATCTAAAATGTTTCAAGATGCGACTGTTTTCCTTTTTAATAATCTGCTTCTGAAAAGACTGCTCAGTGTGGTAGTTACCAAGTGCTTTGTTCTCCACACGCTAATTAATCATTTCCTTGCAACTTTATGTTCCTGTGCAAAACATAGTATGTTGAGTGGTAGAAAATGCCAGTCTTTCATAGCTGATCCTGCCTGATCATGTGAACTTCTGAGGATCTTAAGCCAAGTAATCTATGTTCAAAACTAACCTAGTAGTTTTAACCAGGAAGAGTTTACCTGTCCACTTCTTTGTGAAGAGCAGAAACACACGTCTGCCTTTGGTGATAGTACTGGCTTCTGCCATCTTAAAATGACAAAAATTATAACCTGCCTTCTTTTACCAGGTATAGGCATCCTTAGACTTAGGCAGTCCTGCTGTCTTGCAAGATACGTTCATTATTTGTTTTTCTTTCTCTTTGTGGCTTAGAGAAAATACTGTCTGGGCAGAGAAGCCATGCTTGGAAGAACGGTCACTCTAGTGAGCAGAATTGATCCCTCAGTTGCATAAGGTTTAGAGACTGCTTTCAGAAGCAATCAAGTCAGCTTGAAATTCAAGAAAGCGGATGACCTTTTTTCTTCTGCTCATCTGTAATTCTGGAGTGAGCAGCCATGTTTTCTGCTAGTTAGAGCCTATGGCCAAACCATCAAGGAGCTGTAAGGAATACCCTTTGGTCTTCAAAATTGCTTTCTTCCTATTTTTCCTTTGTTTTGAACAGCCGAACTGTTCCTTTATTCTTTGTGCCAACTTCTGACATGTTAGTTGTATATTTTCTTCTTTTCCATGTCTGTCGAGGTTTTTTATGCTTTCCAGAGCTATATAGTTAATCTCAGTCTTGTGTTTTATGTTGACTAAGTAGAGTTAAGATGTAATGCCAAGTCCTGTGTGGCAACTGTGGCATTTTAACTGTAGATATGTAACACACATTCCAGCCAGAAGCTGCTGACCTGTTGTTTAGACAAATTCCTTTCACAAACCTTTCAAATCCATTCACGGTAGAGAAGTAAAAGAGACAATAAACTTGAAATAATTTTCTAAACCACTGTGCATGTTACATTCATCTCTATAGCAACTACATAAATAGATCTATCCTGGAGATTAATTTGAGGATATTTTTAATGTCTCTTTAAATTCAGGTTTCTGATTGAAACTTGAATTAGCATACTTCTTCAGCCCTTTAACTTGAAGAATGCTGTTGGTTCTTAAATTGAACTGTCTTTTGAATGTGATAAGTGAATACACTGTATGGTATTTTAATATACATGCTAGAATTGGGAAGATCTGTGTGAGCAGATAACTCCTGCTAGTGCTGATGGTACAGTGATAAGATGCCTGCACATTAGCTGTCTGGAGCATCAGTCAGTCTTTTTGGGGAGTCTGTAGCCAGTAGTGAAGCTGTTCTTCCCACATCCTTTTGCTCATGAGTGTGAGAAATGAGATTGTGCTTTGCTTCTGGCTGCTTATCTATATTCAGGAGATCTTCAGAAGCCGAATTTTACAAAAATTAATTGAGTAGTTTTTCTAATCTCACTTAATGTGCATCAGCTTGTAGTAAAAGAAGGTATTTGTAGGGATGCAAATGTAGGGCATTTGTCTAAACAAAGGGGGTTTAAATAACAGAAAACATGTATTATACATGAAAAAAATAATCTGGTTTATTTCATCATTTCTGTCCAGAGACAGGTTGTCAGCAATAGTAGTGGTCAAAAAGAGCTCAGCTACAGAAACTAATATTTTAGTGTGTCCTTAAAAAATTCTGTTGAGATTTGTAGTTTATGTAAAGTTTACCTTTCTTTTTTCTCTTTTATACCAATAGTTTTGATTACTCTTGGGGGGAGGGAGAAGAGAAGGGCTGGGGAGAGGTTTGCTTCAATGGGGTGTTGACAAGTGGTTTAGACTCCAAATGAGATTTTCTATGTAACACCTATAATGTGGGGAAGTAAGGAGTTAGGACTCTTATTTCTGATGCTGTGATGTGAGGAATAATGATCTGTTTGATAATAGGGAGAACTTGTAACACAGAATAGCATTCTGATTTCTATTAGATTTATACATCAACAATATGCTGTGCACGGACCCTTACTGTGCTGGCTTGAATCACAGCTGTTGACAGGTTAGTACCTTTGGTTTTGTTGCTGCACCAGCAGAGTAATGATATACGGCAGATTTAGTTTAGCTCAGTATTGAAAACGAGAATGCTGAGGAGTCACAGCTGTTAAATCCTGTTGCTTTTACACTGAGTTGGTGCCTAGGGCACCTTTATAAACACATCTATAAAATATTTTTTATGAAAGAATCCATTGAAGTCAGAGGATTGGAAGGTTGTGGCAAAGAAGAATAAAAATAATTTAAACCAGTGAGAAAAGTAGCTCTTACGCTTCTGAAATGAGCAGATTTTTCACATGGAGATAGCTTGTGAGATTAGTATTGCTGGGCTTGCTTTCTTATTGCTTGTTTGCTTACATGCCACTAAAGAACAAGTTCTTTATATAAATACATATTTTAAGGGGTAAAAATTTTGATTTCTTACAAACTGTAAAATGTTACTCAATCATGTTTTGCTATTGTTAAACTTGTGTAACTTTAATCATAATTATTGAATTTATAGCACATTTGTAGGTGTAAGAAATGGGATTGGTTTTATCAAGTATCCAATATACAAGGGTGTTTAATGACAGCATCTTAAGTACTGGCCTTTCTTTCCCTGGTTATTAAACAGGTTTTTTGAATACTTACTGTATTGCTAGATTATTTTTCTAAATAATTTGCATGTTAATAGGAAAGATACATAACTATTTCAACAGAAATTATCTATTATATTTTGTAAACATTTTTTTCCCCCTTTACTTATTTGTGGTCACGAAATACAATTTGTCAGCCTGTAATCTATATTTACAAAAGATATTTTAGTAAAATTTGACTAAACTGGTTTTCCCCACCCTCTTCATTTTATCTGTTGGATTTAAGGTTATCATATGGGTTTGGGTTTTTTTCTTCAACAAAAGGAAAAAAATAGTAGGCTACACATCTGGTACAGTTATAAAACAGTTGGTGCAATTAGATTTGCTTGCTTTCTTCTTCTCCTTCTTTGGAATGAATATTTTTTTCTATTTAGCAGTAGCATCAACTGCTAATTTTGACCACGACACAAATTTACAAAGCATTGATTTTTGTCATTGTCAGCCTGGTATTGAAATAGACACGAGGATTTACTTTAATACTTAATACTTCAAGCTCCCTCTAACATCACATTGTAGATAGCAAGTATGCTTCGTATTAATCTTTTAAAACAGACCTAGCTGTAGTTGGCATGTTTTAAAGAGGTTCAATTCAGGCAAAACAAATGCTGAAATGCAAACCACCGTTCATTATTTGGAGTCCTGTATGTGTTGCTGATGCCATTCCAGAAAGTTATGTAAGATTGTGTTTTTCCTTTTTGCTGACAGGTGATAAATCCAATGGGATGGGACGCATTTGGTTTACCAGCAGAAAATGCTGCAGTTGAACATGGGCTTCACCCTGCAAGCTGGACACAAAGGTAGGTTTTCATGAATTTAAGTAATATGGCATTTCCACTGTGAATACCTGTACTGTGGCCCCCATAAACCAACAAAACAGAGCAAAACCAGTGTAGAAGAAAGTACAGAAAGAACCAGGGTTATTTGCCAATGTTTTATGGGACTCTGCTGATTATTCAGTTTTGAAAAAAATGTATCGGGAGGTTTTAATCTCTATGACTTTTAAATTGTAAAAAGGTATAATATTGGAAGAGTGACAGTTCCCAAACACCCAAATTGGTGAGCAAGAAATAAATCAGACTTTCATTATGGTGAGCTAAATCTTAGTATAGAATACACAGTTGAAAATTATGAACTATGTGGTTAGATTTACTAGCAGTTTTCAGTACCATGGAAAAGAGGAAGAAGATAGTTATTTCATTTGAGACTGGGTCTTGGAAAGTGATAAGCAGCCATTATTGCTGCTGATTTCTGTGAAAATTTTGGGCTTTAGGCCACAGAATTGGGTGTTGTGTTCCCCTAATATTCTTTAAAGTAGAAAGTTACATAAGTAAACGTTAATTTCTATAAATGACTCAGAAACCGATCTTAAGTGAAGCAGTTCGTTGTGCTCTGGATGCAGTAGTCTAGCTGTGGTATCTTTTTGGACTTTGATCCATTTCCTCCTTTGGTAATGCTGTTTCTTTTAAGTTTTTCTCATGCTTCTGGTCCCATGTTGAGATACTTGATACTTTTCCAACTTAAATACGATGGCAACTGATTTCGCTTAGGGAGAAGACATGAGTGCACTACACACAAATTCTGAGTTAGTTATGCTAATTTTTTTTAAATTTCCTCCATGTATGGTTTAGATAAGAATATGCATGAGAACCAGTTACCATCAAGACACAAAAACCTGGTTTTGTTCTTTTGAGAGAGTCTGAAAAATCACTGTGCACAGTGTGTTGTGGGCTATCAGATATATTTTACCGTGGTCAGTAAATGGATGATTTCTGCCTTCCTTCAGTAAGCCTACTGAAGCTCAGCTGTAAAACAGATCTATGTATCTGTTACATCTGAGTGCCTCGTTTTTACCTCAGTTATCTTGATGGAACCTTCAGCAGATAGAGCGTTACTGTGATCCTTGCCTACATGACAAATGAGGCACAGAGAAGTGATGGTTGTTGCTTTGAGATGACGGTGCTGACATTAAGTACTTGCTGACCACAAAAGGGTTAGTGTTCTCCCCTTCTCTCTACTATGTGGTCCCTCCTCACCTATTACACTAGCTTTGGCACTTCTAAGACATTGTGTTGAATTGACTTGGCTTGCCAGCTCAGAAGAAAGCCATTCTGCCATCTGCCTGAGTTGAATTGGCTCAGAAGAAAAGGACAGAGACTGTGCCATAGCAAAGAACTGAAACAGCTCAGCCTGTCTCATCTAAGCAGTTTGTCCAGGTCACATCAAAAAACTTGTGGCAGGGCACAGCCTGAGCCTTATCTTCTGCTACTTTCTGTGCTGTTTCTGTTTTCTTGTAAATAGATCTGTATTGTTCCATACACTTAAAGCAGTTTAGCTAGTAGTTACAAGTACAAGATGTTTTATTCTGGAAGAAAATTTTGCTTTGAAAATTGCCTTAATACTGAAGTGAGTGATTGTCTAGTTTTAAGAGCTAGATAACAATTTTATAACAACAAACTGAAAAAAGTTAGTGCATCACCATTGGGACTGATTATAACAACATCCAAATAGGAAAATTATTTACATACCCAATTGTTTTGTTGATGCTAAGGAAGGGATTTGGTTCATCATACAGGCAGTTTAAATTCTGACCACTGAAGTAATTGCTGTCTCCTGTTTTTCTCTGCTGTCACTGTCCTGAATGTTTCTCATGCTTGCAGCAGGGATGACTGAACTGAACATGATGCTGTGATTATGTGATGTGTTTTAGTCATCCCTGGTGCGGAGACAGGCACCCCTGTAAAAGGGGGCACGCAGTAGGCATTCCAGCTTACTTGTTTCAGGAGTGAGCAACCAAATTTCAGAGCATCCTGATTTTTCTGACAAAGGGATTTAAAATGAACTCCATTTGACTATTACTTCTTATGTTCTCAAAGTTAGGAAAAAAACATAAAACAAGTTGAAGACAGAGTTACTTACACAAAACACACAGAAATTTTTGTTAGTAAGAGTTAGTGTAGTGGCAGAAGCTTTGTGAAAATACACTCAAATTTGAAATTTTTTTTTATTGGTACAGTTCCTTTTGAGTGGGACTTTAATATAAGCAGTACTACTGAAAATATGGTTTGTCCCAGTCTAAGCTGTGAGTCTGTAAGAGGATTTCCTAGTATACCCATACCGGGAAAGGTACCTTACCAGAAAAGGCAGGCTTTTTCTAGTGTAACTGGGGCTCCACGACTGTTAGTAGTGGATACTTGCATTACTCAGTTATTCAGCAGTGCAAGTTTGTTCTGGATCAGAATTAAATGCTTAGTTTCATGACTGTCAGATTAGCCACTGAGGGAGGATGGATGATACTTCATCTGACGTAATGCATTTTAGTAGAAAGTTAAAAGTCCACAAAAAATTTTAAGCAATTTTAAAGTATGTGAATGAATTCACACCAGGTCACTAGTTAATATTGTGTAATTGTGGCTATTTTGGTAAACTGTATTTAGTACCTTTTCAAACTAAAGCTTCGCTGTATATTCTGATGTATCTTATTTTACATTTTTAATATAGTCCATCTGGGGCAAGGTCTAGCCCTACAGTTTTGCAGTTGACTTAAGTTTATCTATAGCTGTGCTGCCACCAGAAGTTTAGGACTTCCTTGTCACCTCCCAGGATATATGTTCCCACCACCTCCTTTGTGTTGGCTCAGCTGTTTTTGTAGCCACCGTATTGGTTTGATCAGCCCGTTGATCAGAGGGAAGCAAGAAAACTTGTGGGGTTGTTTTGGAGAACTTTTCATAGGGCATGTCTTCAGTTGAATGGGTAAGTTGATTCAACTCATCCTATAGCCACATGATCACCAGAGCCAAAGCAAAATACAGCTAGGATAGCATTGCCAGAATAGAGCAGGATTAAACTGATGGTGAAAGTGCGTTCTGCTGCATCGTGAAGGTTTCAGAGGGTCCTTTGGCTCAACTGCAGTAAAGGTAATTAAAAATAATGAGAAGTGATGCTTCAGGAACATTTCCCTCAAACTGCAGTGCCATATTTGCTTTTCAGTTATGCTCAAATCAAGAGAAGCAGAATTGTGGTCTTGTATACACAGCCATTGAAATTGAACCAGAACGCACGAGGAACTTTTAAAATTATTATTTGAGTATTCTGACAGTTCCTTGAGTTTGCTAGTGAGATAATAGTGTCTAGAGGTTAACTAGTGCTTTTGATTTCTCAGAACTTCATAAGCACCTGATTTTTAAATATGATCACATGATAGAAATATTTTAAGTTAACTTTTTTTTTATTTTGCAGTAATATTCAACACATGAGGGAACAGTTTGATGCACTAGGTCTGTCTTTTACATGGGAAAGGGTAAGATTTTCTTTTTTAAGGGGATGCTGCTTTATTTTATTGTATGATGGAACATTGAAAAATATGGAATTTCACCACTTTATTTATGACAATATAGAAGTATTTGAAAGTGACCGGTTTAAGTTATGAAACTGTAAAATTGAGCTTCTCTCAAGCTTCTTATCAGATTTCTCTCACTTTTGACATACTGAGATCATCTGATAATCTCAAGATTTAGGAGAATCTTTCTTTTCTTTAAAGTAATTTCAGTTTTGCATTTGGATTTTTCTCTGCTTTTTCAGCACTTTCAAAGTAGCAATTTTCTGTGTTAGAAATTAGGCAATAGTCTAAATAGATACTTACGAAACAGCATGCCTTTGTGTTAAGGTATATATGTTCTGAGGAGTTATTTTTTCAATGTGTATGTTTTTATAATATACTCAAGGTTTTAAAGCTCATAACTTGAAAAGGTGGTTTGGTTATTTTATTCTAAATTTGAAGTATAAGCCTGCATTTTCATAGGTGTTGCTATCATAACCGTTTTGGAAAAGAGAAATTTATTTAAAACACTAATGCTTGAGAATTAGGTGTTCACTTTAAAAACCTTACCAAACACGACTGGACATAAGCTAATGTCATTTTCAAGATAAAAAAGAAATTAATTTTTGAAGCAATTGTGAGGTTACTGCATTTACCATTGAATCAAAGTCAGCCACTACCTTTATATTCTCAGCAATAACTGTTGCTTACCACCTTAATATGATTTTGAATAGAGTGATGGAGATGCTAATCTTGGATTTTTATAACAGTATTATATATCTGAAAAGGATTAGTTTTCTGGCAGTCTGAGACCTGCCATATGTTTTCTTCAATCTTGAAGGTGAAGTTGTTTATTTGTATGTCTTGAATCAGAAAAACCATATTTCGTCATGTCATATATATGGCAAGATTTTTCAGTGTAAGGCTTTTTAGTAAGATTTAGTTTTCTTGGTAGCCAAAAAGTTGCTCTGAAAAGAAGAGATATGTTGTGGAAGGTTCACTGCACGTGTTCTTGACAATTATTTTCTTATATTTAAAACTGTTGGTATCTCAGAGATTTTCTGCATGTGTAATACAGAGATACTTCAAAACAGTGAAATCATATGTGTAGACTGTATTATGGAACACACAGGAGTTGAATGTTGCAGATTTGCCTTTAAAGAAAATTGAGAAAATTCACCTCTGTATATGGACTTCTGTTTAACCCTTCCGTTCTGAAGAAGAGATGAAGAACCGTCAGTACTGAAGACCATGGCAGGAAGTATAAGTACACAGAGAAAAGACATTCATCATCTCCGTGCCTGTTCGTTGAGGTTTACCTCCACTTTTCTAGTAAATCATGTTTTGGTTAATGACCTTTCAAGTCACTGAATACATGTGGAAAGGGCTTTGATTCTCTACAACTAAGTGCATTTGAACAGTTGTGTAATTGAAATACTTAAAAAGCTCTAGGGGCATACAGTTTGTGTTTTTTGAAAGGTAAGATTTTGAAACAGCTAAAAAGTGTTTCTCAAAACACAATGAATTTTGGAGTTTTCACTCTTTAGCTTATGAGTTAAGTTTTATTTACCTAGAAAGCCTGCCTTATGAACTGGAGTAAGAGTGACCTGAATAGTAACCTTTAGAAAAAGATATGTTTCTTTATTGCAAAAAATGTATCATGCCTGAAAAATATCTGTATTACATGATCTCCCAATGCACAGGTATTTGAGCTAGCCATGAAAGAGCTATCTTTGGAAGCGGAATGGCTAAGTTGTAGCAGAGTATATTTTCCAGGCTGATAAGGCGTGCTTCTCTGCAAGGCTGATTAGGCTGGGCAGAGCATCTTGCTGCCTTAGCTGTACTGCTTCTGGGCTAACTCAAGCATCTTTGCACAGCAATGCACTGTGCTGTGCAGGTACTTATCTTAAAAGTGAGCTCTTTGAGGTAAGGAATATTTTTTAATTATTCTATACTAGTATGGCACTAAATGAGTGGCTTACAAAATACTGTGACAACGCAAACAAACCCACTAGCATTAGTGATGCCTATGAAAAGTGCAAGAAAAACACTTTTTGTAAGGGTTAGTCTAATGAACCAAGACTACTGTATAAAACAGGAATTTGTTTTTAATTTAATTTCATTGGTGTTGCTTAAATGTGCTTCTTCATTGTGCTAGAGCATAGTACTTGGCAAATACATTCTGGAGGGAACCCATTGCCCTACCTTAGATCCCTGTTTCAGCATGCAGTGAATTGCCTTTTTTTACGTGCTAATGTTTTATGTTAACTGTCTCTGTCCTCTGTGGCCAGCTTAGAATATATGCCTAGATGATGTGAAGGAAACTTAAGTAAATTTTACCATTTTAGAAATGTTAAGGGGGAAAAAAAAGTGGGAAAACAATAAAAAGTACATTTTGAATACCTAGTGCATGTAGCTGTGCTGAAGAAGCTGACTGCTTATCAAGTCATGTCTGGTGTTCAAGAAAGTCCTGTCCAGGAATATGAAGACTAGTTGTAGTTTTATTGCTTGGTAAAATTATTATGAACAAATCCCAGTGCATCTGGGATACTAGAAATTTCCTTTTATTTATCTGGGGTTTTTTCATTGTTTTCTCTGTCTTACAAATCAAAATGTAAAAGTAAAATGTTTTAGCAGTCAGTGAAATTAATTAACCAGTAAGGCATTGCAAATAAGGCATTATTAAAAGCTAATTAGATTATTTCAGAAAGCCAGGTTACAAAGACACTTGAAAACTATTCTCCTAAACAGAAAATGTAAGCAAACTAAAAACATAATTAAATGCATGAACTAGCTCTGTAAGTACTTTGCTTTAGAGTAGTTTTGAATACTAATAGTGATCTGATATTTTTTCCCTGAAACAGGTAGGTATTTTAAGTGCCTGAAGTAATAAATGTTACATTTTTAAATCACTTTGAAAATGGTGTGATTTTGGGGAGACATTTAATAAAATAATGAGAGAGAACATTTCTATTCTGAACATTTATGTTTATCAGATCCGGGGTTTAAAAGCTGCAGTTTGAGGATGGAAGAAATGTCTCGGGCATTAAAAACACCTGGAAAATAAAAAAAAAAAACGTCGTGGCTATGTTTTGTTTTTAGGATAACAATAATTTGGGCATTCCTGGTGATCAGATTTCTCCAAAATACCATCTCAAACAGCATAGCAAGCTGCCTGCCACTTCTTTTAAACATGATTTTCAAGGGAATTAGACAATATTATTTTCAAAGATTCATATCATCAGTAACAAGGGATGGAGAGCATATAACATTTTTCCTTTCTTTTGCTCAGGAGTGTCGTCAGACTGAATACATGTTCCCAGTAAGCCATCAGTTCACCACTGTATTATTAATCTGTAACTTTCTGCTAGAAGGTAGCTCATTCTGCCAACATTTTTTAATCCTTTCAATTCATGCATTCCAAGTGATATAATTTTTTGCATAAGAGTAATGTTCCACTTCTGCTCTGTACATTAAAAAAGACGAAATCTTTGGTAGATTTTCTTTGTGCAGATATTTTTCTGTTTAGTTTTGAAGTTGTCATTCTTGTGTACTGCCTGAGCATGCATAAAACTGTAACAGTAGATAGAGCATTACCTATTAAATTTTCTTTTTATCCACATACCACTGATAATCAGTCACCCTACCTGTAATTAAATAAAAAAGGAAACCATTGATACGAGGCTACTTTTTTGCAAGAAAGATATTCGCGCTCTAAAATGTAGACACTGCATGATGTTTGTATTTGTAGCTAATAAAGCATGAAACTAAGGGCCTTTGAAATACAAATATTCAAATTAATTTAGAAATGTACCTTGGTCTGGCTCTAAACCTCTGAAAATCAAATAATTATACTCCCAGATGAGGTGGTACATGGCCTTTAATACCAAAATAGGCAAATAATAAGATTAAAGACTGTTTAATCTTCCCAAATAGATTTTCAAAAAAATCCATTCAGACTTTTTCTCCTTATCACCTTTTTAATAAGTATCAAGTGTAACATGTCTGTCTTCTAGATAGCATAAGACTGTGCTAAAAATAAAATTATTAGTAATAAACTAGGAAATTACTTCTGTCTAGTCTAGTTACATGTTATTCACAAAGCCTGGTGGATCTTACAACAAATAAACACTTTTATGCAGTTGTAAATATTATTTTTATTTAAAATGAAAATAGTCATGAAAGTAGCTTGAAGATGTACCCTTCTTGAAAAACAAACAGAAACCAGTTTTACAATCAGAGCTACATAATGGAAAGTTGTAAGAATGGAGCAGATTTAGAACAAATAACGAATTATAAAACAAGGCATTTGAAAACTAGTTTTTTCTTTTATTAATGACCAAAATCTTCCATCCAGTTTGATTGGGGGGGGGGGGGGGGGGGCGGTTAGGGTTTTTTGTTTACCCAGGATTCTTTACTATTGGTTTTCCCATATTTTTGGTAGCCAGAGGCTTTTTTATCAGATTTTTTTAACAATGAACAGCCCTTTAATCTTAACATGAATCAGTTGCTTCCCAAGTTGCAGTGCTGTCAAATCTAAATTGTAATACTGCTGTTTAGTCTGTAACTGAGAATTTATTTGTAAAAATAAAGAAGATACTAACTCTTCCATCATGTTACTTGTTAGGAACAGATTGCTGTGCTGCGATAAAGGGATTAAGCAAGGTAGTTTTTGGTAAAGGTGAGGGTCTTTCTCTTCTATACCTTGGCAATATCTGCTATTTTTAAAAGCAGACCACTTTTAAAAGTGGTTTGTTTAAATTGTTTTAATTAATTGTTAATCAATGAGTGTCATTCCTATAGGAATAAGGAGCAGTAACAGTAACCAAAGATAAAGATGCGCTTTGGTGACAGTATCAGATATTCTTTTTAACTGGAAAGCTGACAAAAGGAAAAGGGAAAATGGTTGGGGGAAGAGGGAGATGCTGTCCCTCCCATTTCATATTACCTTTGGAAATGCTGGGGTGATGGGTTATCACTAAATCTGTCACAGAGCACTGAATAGCACGTGCAGTGGTCAGCTGAACAGCATTTTTCATATTTGTAAAAGGGTTCTGATTTTTAGCGTATATTTTATCTTTGGAGAAAATATGGTAATATCCTGTTTATGTATATTTAGTGAACTGCTTTATGATACGGGGTTCTATACGTGTGCTAATATACTAGTGCTCAGCTCACAAATGAGAAGCAGAAAGTTATATGTTTTTTGGCAGGGTGGAAGGGCTCCATTGTGCTATTTTGCAAACCGTTTAATAAACCCTTTTTCTGTATTTCTGAGTTAAGTCAGTTCTGTTAATGCACTTCAAATCTTTGTCATACTCATAAAGTATGAATAGGAACGTTAACATTCACCTTAATTCAAGCATGATAGCAGCCTAATGGAAACTTTTTACCAGACATTATTTATTTAATCAAGATCAGTAACTGGAATACATGGAAAATTATTTTTCACTGTAAGTCTTAATGATCTAAATGGTAGGGAAAATAACAAAACACATTTTGAGATTGACACGAGGTTGCTGGCTTGTCATCAGCAGCTCACTTCACTTGGTAGTGATGTGATTTCTCTTTCTTCATTAATTCCAAGTGCTACTGCAAACCTTCATGGTTATAGAGTTAAATGGTGAGCTTGAGTGATTTTTTTGCAGCTCAGTGACCACACAGCAAATTTTTTTCAGTGATACGGTCTGCTACATTTCTTTCTAAAAGTCAGTTTACAACTTGTGAGAGAGCATATACATGGGATTCTGTGCCCAGGGGTTTGTGTAGCTTGTAGCTCAGTCTAAACATGCCTGTTTGGATTGAGAAATGTCATCTCTTTTTGTTTCAGTTGACACACTTCTGCTGTTCAGGACAAATCTCAGTCCATTTTACTATTTTTATTTGACAACTCACTTCTATTGTCTTACCTGTTTGTCTGTTGCTCACATAATCTTATATTTTACCAAAAGGGATTGTCTCTGCTTTTGTGTATCTGATATTCCAGTGATGAAACTCTGTTGCCTGTAGTGGCATCACACTGGCAGAAGAACTGATGTCACTGTGTGGAGAAGCAGGGGAGAAAAAAAGAAAAAAGGATGATTAAATGGATAGTGTTTTAGTTGGAGAGATGGAGACCAGACTTTTATCAAGTGGGTTTTTTTCAGTGCAGAGCACAGGGATTTAATCAAGCGTTTTTCATGGCTAAGTCTTCACATGCTGTGCTGAAAACTTGCCATTAAGTGTCTCTTTCTGATCTTGAAAGCCTCTTTTACACACTTCTGAGGCACAGCTATTCAAAGGTCATATTAATTGTTCAAAGCAACGTTTCAGCACTGGAATATAAAGTTGTAGAAAAAGAATAACATTTTTATGCTAGTGTTTCAGACGTCATTTGAGTAGCAGATGATATTGCTGAAGTCATGTGTAGTGGGAAGCTTAGATGATAGGACAGCCTGGGTGAGACATTTCACATTTGGAGCTATTTCAGGTAGTTGATAACTGTTTGCAAATGGAATAAATTTTGTCGGTGGCTTACTGTCAACCTTGTAACTCTAAAATCAAGAGATGTTCTTGTTGATTTGAAGTTCAGCATAGGAGTCATCTTCCACTTCAATAAGTACAAATGTGGTCAAACAAAGTTTGTAGAAATTTCTTCTTTAAACAAGTGCAAGTTAAACAGGAAAACTTTTGAGGAGGGAAATGGGATCTGTTTATTGTTACATATTTATGATGTAATGAGCACTTAAACACTGAGGTACACAGTTCTTTTCACTTTGACCAAACTTTAAAATATGTGGGTGCAAGCATATGTGTTTCCATTGTGCCTGTGAAACCACTGTGGTTGTGTAGAGAAAATTGGGAGTCTATAGTCATGTAATCCTTTAGTCTTCTTTACATATTAAGATGTTTGTTTGAAACGCGGTTTGTTTTTTTTAAGAACAAACATGTAAAATATGGAACTTTATAAGCAGTTGATAAGTAGGTTGTTTGTTAATTATTAGAGTTCTCTAAAAACTTAGAAAATGTTCGTAAGTTTAAAAAAGCTATCCATTATATTGTTACTTGCTGTTCTCTTAACTCCCATTCCTCCTTCTTATGTTGTCTTTTATTTTTATCTCTATTTCCCTTTTAACAATCCCCCTCATTTGTGACTTCTTTTATGACTCTCATTTTTTCCATACTTTGACCTAGAGCATTCTCCTAACTTGAGCTGGCTTGCCTTTTGAAATGGTTGCTTATTTGACCTTTGATTGTGAGAGATCCTTTGCAAGTCTTTCATCTTGCAGTTTGGAGTCTTTCCCCATATTCCGTCCTGTCTGCCCTAGACGCTCCATCTGATATCAGTGCTGTTCTGCTGTCTTCCTGTACCTACTGCTTCTGCTGTAGGCTCTCCCAGTCTGCTTGCTTCTCTGCAGCCAGCTCCTTGCTGCCTCAGAGGAAAAGGCAACCTGGCTAAGAGGACATCTACTTTTTTTCTAGTTTTGCTCAGTTTCCCTGGTCAGGCAGCTGTGGTCATTTCCATTCATCTTCTGTTCTTATATCTATCAGCATTGATCTTACAAGACTCTTACATTCCATGTTAACAGGGAAACTTTTCTTTGTGCTTCAAACCCACACAAAGCCCATGTTCTCTGGTTTTGTGTACAGGTGAGTATCACTCATTATAAACATTACGCAAATCGGTTTTGTACATAAATACGTACATAAACAAACATTTGTGTTTTCTCTGTGGAGTATATTACACACTCCTGAGTTAATTGTTTAAGTTAAAATGCTGTAGGAAAATACTAAGAATAGCTTTGGGAATTTTTATTTTATTTCTACAGGAAATAACCACTTGCTTACCAGAGTACTACAAATGGACACAATATCTCTTTCTTAAGCTTTTTGAAGCTGGGATAGTGTATCAAAAA
This sequence comes from Buteo buteo, assembly GCF_964188355.1. NCBI lineage: Eukaryota > Metazoa > Chordata > Aves > Accipitriformes > Accipitridae > Buteo > Buteo buteo. The sequence continues at coordinate 55,835,454 of NC_134172.1, read as the reverse complement.
GAGGTAGGTGCAAACTTCGACCTTTATACTTTGCAGGTGCACTTGCTCAAGTCACTCATGTCAGTGGCACATTTTTGGATCGTTCATTCACATTCATTAAGTGGATTGTGCTCTCTTGGTTTTAAATCACTGCAAAACAGAATAGATTTTATATATAACTGAATTTTATATGTAACTAAATTTTATATTTAACTAACTAACATGAATAGGTATTGTAGCCAGTCAAATCAGAAATGTTTATTGTCAGTGATTTACATTGAAGTGCAGGATCAGAATATAGCTACTATTAGTTTATTTCATAGCTTTAATATAGAATTTTCTAGATCTTAACTTCCCTCTCATGAAAACATACTAGATAATGTGATCTTTCAGAGTCTCTTCAGCAATGAGATTATTTAACTGTACAACATTACTGTTGTACTATCTCAGAACTGATAGGATTGGATAAGATAATAGGAGATTATGTGCCTAACCGTCCAATTCCTGGACCCTGTTGGTGATCTCTAAAGTATTACAGAAATATTACGTGCTGTATGACTATCACAGCTGTTTATCTGTTAGCAGTACTTTAAGAAATTATTGACCTTACAATATTTCATAAATAACATATATCAGGCTACCTGAAAAGGGAAGGGTTCAGTTAACTTCTTAAGCAGGAGGTGAAACAAGGATGTTAAATGAGCATTCCAAAGAACTCTCTGTATAGCCAAGGCAACGCAGTTCCAAAATACATGAATAGCTGCATGTAAACAAAGCTGCAATTTAGTGAACGTTTCTAACTTAAAATGGAAACTAAGATTTCTTAAATATGCTTTGATGTTTCATCTGTATTCTGTAGAAACCAGGAAACTCCATAGGATATAATTAGGGATGTACTCTAATTATTCTCTGAACCCAGAGAAAGAAGTTGATGGGGAAAGGTTGCATTTGGAATGGCAGGGTGTTACTGAGCTACTTCTATTTTCGTAGGCAAGATGTATTTGGAAATCTTAAATAACAACCAGCAAAAAGATTCAATATTTGATACTTCCTAACATGCTGGATTTAGGGTGGGGTTTTTTTCATGGTTTGTTTTTTTTTTCCTGTAATTATTTTTTGTGTTTGTAATAAAAAATTAACCCCTTAGCTTTGCCATAACAAACTTATTTTTATCTGTAAATTTTTTTGCTTGACAAGTGGCCCCGGGTGAATCTGAAAAGCAAGAGGCTTGCTGCTTCGTTAGAAACAGTGATGACAGACAAAACAAATTTTGCATGCAGGCTCCAAGTAGTGTGGGATCCTGGAGGTGTTTGGGTACCAGTGATTGGATCGACTTCCCTCTTAAGAGTCAAGGATCAGTTTGAGGACTTAAATCAGCATCTGTCAACCTGTAGGGCATGTAATCTCTGGTGGATATGAACCAGTTGCTTTTTGGCAGGAAACAGATGGCAGAGCTAGCCCGTAACCCTGGGTCTTTTCAGTCATATATAGTCAAAGCATGTATTTATCCCACGCTGTCAGCATATCTGTAATATATGTTAGGCAGTACTTTTGCACAGCTTGAAGTCTCCTGTATTACAATTTCATTTTGGGTACAAGGAGATAATTCATAGCCTTACTGTGGCAATAAGAATAATACATGTAGAGTGTTAGCCTGGTTAATGCTCTGTTCAGGAGTATATGTGTCTGGCCAGAAATTACCCTGGCAGGGAGACAGAGAGTGTGCAGGAGCTGCAATTACTGAGAATTAACAATGTCTGTCTGGGTGCCACAGCATCCGTTGAGGGCATCTTTATTCACTGTAGCAAAATCCTCTCTACCTGCAATACTGATCTAGTCAATACGCTGTAGAGGTTATTGACCTGGCTAGATGTGGGTGTCTTTATTGAGGCTGAGATTAATAGCTACCTAGACTCTATTATTTTGATTAGATAGCGGTAGACTGTAATGGAACTATAGACACCAAACCTGGAGACAGATACTTATGCTATAGATACCTGAAGTTAGACAAGATGAATCCTATCTTAAAACCATATGGTCTATATTGGTGTAGTGAGGAGATCTAAACAATTGATGTGCTCTATACACTTTTGCACTGGGCTCTCTTTGTGTAGATGACTTTTAGCAGCTTCCTGGGGCCATAGTTTCAAGAAGGTGCCTGTGTGAGGTACAAGTAGGAACTAAGGATTTAATTTAATATCCAGATTCTGGGTATTAGTCAATAGGCTGAGAGAGATGGAAGGAACAAAATGCAACTTTAAAAATTCACAGACAAGACCTTTCAGCTATGGATTTCTTAAATGCATATTTGCTTGATTTGTTTAGATAAGTCTTCCTGTTACGAATCATGAGAATATGTTACGCTAAATAATTATACTCATATAAATAATTTCAGTTACCTTCTAAAATTTTCATCACAAATTTAATCCAGTATCATCAAAGTAGAAACAGTATTTTTTTCTCAACTTTGAGTCATAGCCAGTTTAATACAAGCATATGCTAATACTGCTTTATGCAACTGGCATTTTATTACTTCTTAATATTATCTGATTTATCTCTCTTAGGTGTTATATTAACTTTGTAGTGGTGTGGGATTTTTTTCAAAACTTTTAATTTATAAAGATCATTACTTTAGAGCCAACTTCATAATGTGTTGTATCATTACTGAAGAAGTTGTGTGTTCTGAAAGTCTAGAAAATAGATCTGTAATAGTGGAATACATTGATTGCTCTTAATTTCCCAATGAATTTCAGAAGCCTCTTATAAAAACCAGTGAGGTGTTATTGGTAGGTAACAGATAAAAGGTAGGCAAAGTGTAAAAAGTTTAACCAGTGACTTCATTTGAAGGTGAGTTTGTTTTTTTCAAAGAGTGACTTTCATTCATTTCATTATAATAAATTTTGTATAATCAGTGTAGGTAAGCAGACTTCATGCGCACACATGCATGTACGCACACAGACACACACACTGATAACAAACCAAGCAACAGTATTCCTAAGGAGGAGGATCCATGCATCTGTCTTTCTGCTGTCATCACTATAAGATTTGTAAAATGGTTGTGATATTTACTATTTCTGAGAATATGTAGCATATTTAAAACTAAGCAATATCAGTTTTTTGGAAACTGCGGCATTTCAGAAGGTGATTGGTGATAGATAAAATGTAAAGTGAGTAATATGAGGACAGTGATTAGTTTTTAGATTGAGATACTAAGTCCTCCCCATGCCCAAAGAATGATGTTTAATGTATTAGAACGCTGTGGAGCTGGAGCTACTGCTTTTCAGTCAGGCTGATTTAGCTCTGATTTAGCTCAAATACTAAATAACACTCAATATAATGGATTACTCTTCTTATCGCTTTGTGGGTTTTTTTCTTTTTCTTGCGGTTCATTTTTTCAAGTTAATGTCTAGCATTGAATACCACTTCTGTAATGACCATTAGGATTCATTTATGGTCTTAGATCCTCTATGATAAATGATCAGCTAAACTGTTCAACACTGGAGGGAGTGAGTTTGATTTTTGCTCCCTCCCCAGTATGTTATGTCAGGTGTTTCAGTTAGGCCTCAAAAACCAAGGTTTGTAGAGTTGAACATCAACATTTATTTCACTTCAGATTTTCTTTAACGTGTTTGTATTGATAAGGAAAGATGATTCCAAAAGTAGCTCACAGTTGACAGAAGTTACGTGCAGAACATACCAACTCTTTCCCTTGAAATATAGTTGACCGCTATAATAATACTTTGTGATTCTGTCCTCTGGAGATCCTCAGTTTTTCACCCCCCTCAGTCTGACTCAATGCTTTTGGATTAGTGGTGGACAGCTTTTAAGCATCAGACTATGTAATTTGCAGTATAGCCAACTGGAACACCTACCTGTTTAATATTCAAGTGTCAGCCTATCCTGCTAGCATGATCAATCAAGACAAATGCTGCCAACTGCATTCTTGAGAAGGTGAATATTCAAAACATCTTCACTTGAGTCCATGTTGCTGATTCAAATGGATGTTATAAAAATGTAGAAAAGTCAGGGGCCCAAGGAGTGTTTCTGGATAATTCTTTTCATGTCTGAAAAGTAAGATTCTGGGTTTGAAATAGCTGCTGAAAATATTTTTTCTTCTTGCAACTTTTTTTAGGCCTTCGTTAATTGGGATCCAGTGGATCAGACTGTTCTAGCTAATGAACAGGTGGATGACAATGGTTGCTCATGGCGTTCAGGAGCAAAAGTGGAACAGAAATACCTCAAACAGTGGTTTATCAAAACTACTGCTTATGCAAAGGTATGAGAATACAGTTTTTGGAAATTATGGTAGCACTTAACAGGGGCAACTTTTCCAATATTCATCAAGCTGAATGTGGTCTTTTATATATGCATGTTTGTGTAATATATAGTAATATATAATTATACAGTAATACATGTGATCTATCCCTGTGTATGTGTGTATAGAAAAATTATTATCCCTGAAGTCTTTCAGTTCACGTCTTTAAGAATTCTAAGTAATTGGTGTGGGATTAAGTTTTGAAGAAATCAAAAAGCATAAATTAGGAGTGAATGAATGAATTCTGCATTCACACGTTGTCATCCTGTGTTTACGATCAAGTGTTTTTCTGCATATTTTGAGTGTACAGCTGTGCAATCTTTTGAGCCAGAAACTTGTTTGCCTAGTCAACCTATTGGACTTACGGGCATGGTATAAGCAGTGGCATACAGCCTGTCACCTAGCGTTCATTTCCACTTGTGTCTGAACCATAGTTCTTTATGATTAACTGCTCTTAATTGAAGATTCCATCTGGACCTTTTGTTTTACTTTACTTCATACTCCACTCTATTTGATTATCCGTAATTTTAAAAATATTTTCAAGTTCTTTAAACATCCTGTTTTGTTATGAGCTCAAATTTTGATTGTGATTGGACAGCATAGTTTCCACACCTAGGAATTCTTCAACAAAATTTTGGCATTATGCTCTCTGAGATGAAAAGCGACGACTACCTGTTTTGTCTGAGTGAAGTTTTTATTCCATCCAAGTGTTCTGTGTATTGAGACTTCAAGTACAGATTGAGAAAGTTTTTCCCAAGGAAATATTAAAAATTAATCTTTGACCCCTTTCTTGACCCTCAGATTCAAGAGATCAAATTTCTACCATCATCCAGGGAGAAGAAATCCAGGTCTTGCTCTAGGTGTATTCGTGATAAAGAGAAAAACTTTAGATATCCTGCCTGATGCTTTGATTTCTCATACACAGAGAGGGTGCTTGATGCACATTTTCTGATTGTGCTGCCTGTTCTGGCAGTAAGGAGGGAACATTTGCTGTAGCTGAAGGAAAAATGGAGCATGTCTGCACAATCACAAAATGATCACAATGTTCTGAGCTTTTTCTTGGTGCTCTTTTTGCCAGATTTCATGATCACCTTCGTGATATTTCAGGGTCTGCCCCAGCTCACTGTTTCCCTCAATTTGAGGCTGGAGCTTCACTAGAGTTTCTGATACATCTTTTGTCTATTGTCTTTATAAAGGTTGTAGGAAATAATGACTGGTATTTCTGGGCTGTATCCCTGCTTGCACCAAATCACTGTTCACTTATCTCCCTCTAAGAGGGGTGAATCAGCCTTAAATTTTTACTCCTAAAGACCAAAAGACAAGACTGAGGAGCTTTTCAGTAACCTTGAAAACACCCTTGACTTATGGGATTATTACCTCTTGCTCAATATCTGCCCTCCTCTAGGGAGGAGGATTTATCTTTTGTCTTTAGTCTCTGACCTAAGAAATGTCATTACAGGAAAGGCATCAGCTCTTGGGGTGATCACATCTCCCACATGTCATTCTCCAGTAAGTAGGCTCAGCTGATGACAAGAAGGAACTTGTGCCTCCACAACAGCCCCTCGTTTCCCCCCCCATAGATGTCACCTCAGGAGACTACCATATCCCCTACCTACATGAAGGTCAAAAGTGCAAACAACCCCTTGTTCTTGAACATCTCAGTGGCATCATAAATGAGAGCTGCTTCTACTTTTCATTTGGGGATGAACATTTATATCAAACTGTACAAAACCTTTAAGCATTACTACAGAGGACAGCTGAGTACTCTACAGATCTCTGTAAATGTTTCCCAAAATTTTGTTCTGCACAATTGATATTCTGTAGGGTCTATGCTAGCTGATACAACCAGGTTGATGAATGATGCCATATTGCTCCCAGCTCAAGTGCTTTGGCAAGCATTGTCTTCATGTGCTTCCAGTTCTTCTACAGTGACAGATGCTACCAACGATCAGCAGGTGGTTTGGATTTTCCTTTTTACTCACCTTCCACTGAATCCCATTTCTGTTGCTGTGATTCTGGCACATTTTAAGGAGTCTCTGCTTCTTTTGGCAAAGTCTTTGAACATTTGGTTGTAGAGAGGGAGAAAAAAATTACTTTTTTCCCCAAAACCTTCAAATAAGAATAGCAGATTACCAAGCTCTGCTGTTCTAAGTCCAATATCTAATATTAGATGGATTTCATCCTTTGGAAGATTAAGATAAATACATTCCCTTTTTTGGTACTTATGTTTTTTCTTTCAAGTTACGAGAGGCTAGATGATGTAGCATGTTGTGCCTTACTTTCTAAAGAAGACTGTTTTGGCCATACAGCTCTGAATAGCCCATGAACTGCAAGCTGCAACTGCAGATTGTCCATGGAAGGGAGACCGTCTCTGAGCTAGCACTGGCCAAGTACTTCAGTCTCTTAGAGACTCTGTGCCCACACTGGCATAACCAAGAAGCTTCACAGTAGCATTTTGACAGAAGCCAAATTACAGATCTTAAATGCTACAACTTTGGTTCCTCTTTCTGAATATCTTGACTAATTATCCTCAAAACTCAACTTTGCACACATTTCTTCATTCCTTACCGTAGTCATCCCAGTACTTTTCAAGGAGTGGTAAGAGACATGAGTCCTTCCTTCTAAATCTGTTTCTTTTGTATACTTTTTCTTTGGATTCAGGCTGTTGACAGTTGATCTGAATCTATATCATCCTAAATAGCATAGTGTTGAACACCATGGTTACAGCAATCACTCTTCCTAGCCTATTCCTCAAGCCTTCTTCCCCACCTCTTTTCAAAAGCCCTTCCCAGGAGACCGGACTTTATTGAAAGACGTTCATTTACTTTTATCATTTACAGAGCCTTTCATCTTGGAGTGGAGGGTCCAGATTTTACAGAGCTAGTCCTAATTGATGTGGAGGATAGAGACATCTCTTTAAGAAGCTAAAGATCTTTAATCACTAATATGATTTTAGGATGATAACATTAGTGGTGATAATACCTTCACTTCAGCAGGGGGGATTATTTCATGTCTCTTGATCTTGAAGACACTCATGTCCATAAAGAGATTTTCCTGACTTACATCATGGACTGGAACCACTACCAGTACAACTTCCTTTTCTTGAAAGTCTTTGCTGTTCAGAGACTTCAGATATTTGTGCTTCTAATGATGAATGAGTACAATTAGGTTCTTTATGGATCTCACTTCTCTTTTTCTTCAGTTGTTTGGGGCTTGCCATGAACATGTGTATAGTACCTTCTCTGCAGTTATTTTCAGGCACTTGAAGGCTCAGGATCCTGAAGTAGTAGAAAGCATTTTTATCCAAGCTGGGCTTAGATGGTGAAGGTTACTTATGGCACTCCATATGCCAGACTCCTGTAAATGGGAAATCTGAGAGGACATTAAAAAGATTATCTTAAGTGGGGATTTCAAATCCATGGTCAACATTTTTGCATTAAAAAAACCCCTAATAGAAATAGAAGTTTGCCCTTCCAGAACTTGTCTGGCCCTGAGGTCTTTATTCCCCATTTCTGAGTCAATTGCCTGTTGAACATTTTTTGTCCAGTTCTGTTTCTTTTGAAGGTATCCAGAAGGTTAAGGCAAGATGGTGCCAGATTAGCGTGGTCAAAATCATTCTGATCCAAAGATCGTTTTCTGTCAGTATAGAGTAGCTTTTAAGTCTTTGAGCTATACTGCCAGAATTTGTATCAGAGCACACCTAGCCCCATATTTCCTGTATCTCACAACTTGGACAAGTTCATGGGTACGGAGCAGATTTATTCCTTCCTTGTGTGAGATGTTCTTACATCTTAAATGTGTGAGGTTTGGGAAAAGGTAGAGCGTGAAGTGGATGAAGCTTTCAGTGAGTTGTATGGCTAGATTTCTGTTATCCACTGAAGTTTCACTACTTTTTATTTTGAAATTAAAAAAAATAGGAGGCATGAAGATATTATCTGATAGTAGTTTAATCCTTGCACCTTTTGGGGAAGATTTGTACTTTTTTCCCCACTTTGGCTACTTTTAGACTTAGAGGGTTAGTATTCTTTAAGTGTGTTCTACTTCTCCCACTCATCTTTCTCCACTGAGGCCTTAATCTGGTTTTGGTATTTCATGGGGAAAGCCATTTGATTCTGGGCACCTTTTGCTTGCATCTTCAATGGTGACTTATTTCTTCTGAAAAGTTTACAGAAATTCAAGACCAAATGTCAGGAAGCTCCACTTTCCTTACCCTTTTTCTGCAAGAAGACTCTCTGCAAACCTGTTCCCTATTCCTTCTAGAATTTATCCCTGAGTTTTCTTTTAAGTTGACACAGTGGAAAATCATGTTGAAAAAAAGCTTTATTTCTGGTAGCTAACTCTTTTCCTCTGTGGCTTAGAGAAAAATGTAAGTCTTTGTTTCATAACCATGTTCCATAGACAAGGTTCTGTTTAAAACACATTTAATGAATCTGCTATCCCTTAATTCTTCATGCAAATTACCAGCTAGCAATAATGGCTGAATATATATGCATACAACTTATTTTCTACTTGGAGCATCCACAAATTATTTTGTTGTAACTATTCAACCTATTTATACTGAATATTGATGATCTTTCTAGTCATCTGTGTTCTGCTATTTCACCCATGTCTCATTTTACGTTTTTTCCTGTATCTCACAACCTTAATAAAAACAAATAGTAGTAAGGGTAATCTGCATCTCTAATGCTTAAATTACTAGGTGAATAGCAACAAGAAGTTATGTGATCAGTAATGGGCTGTGAAGTCATCTCCTGTGTTACAGGAGTCAGTGTTTCATTCCTACACACCTTATTCTTTAGCTTTCTGTTGTGTCCAGAGGAATCATCTTATGTGGATTTGCTTTGATTTCTTTATTGTTACTGCACCAGCTCATAGTCCGTCCTTGAAATAAAAAATACAAACTAACAAAGCAGTGTTGGCCCACATGGCAATTTACCATTGGCAGTGAATTTTTTTTCAAAGGGCAAAAATATTGACCATGCTTTAAACGCTTAGCAGAAAGCATTCTGGTTATGTAAAGTAATAAAGTAATCATGACCCATTTTTCTAAACTGTGTAGTACATCTGAAATGGTCTAGCAGCTTTTATGGATTTTTAAAGAACATTTTAATTGTCATTTTTCTTTTGACAGATTTCTTTGGTAAAAGTATAACGCCTTAACTGATGGCATTATTATTCAAATTGTTGTCTGTGCATTTAAGAAGTTTAAGCTAAAACATTTAGTTGCTATGGTTACCCAGCTGAATCTGTAGGCAGGTTCATTGGAAAAGTCTATCTGTAAATGTTAGTATTTTCTGTGTGTACCTGTAAATTGCTATTACGTTTTTTTTATGCACAGTCAACTGAATCCTCAAATCTGTAAGGTTAGTCTTTGCATAGTCCCTGTTCTTCCTAAATTAATTTTATACAATATGTTTTCATATTTTAATTTTCAAAAATCACCCAGATAACTGGAAAATAATCTCTTTTTTTGAACAAAATAAAATAAAAGCAACTTTGAAACTTCAAGTTTTGCCTTAAATCATCTCCCTTTTTTGCACAGCAATAAGATAGTATATGTATGTTTAATTTAAATACTGGAGAAAATGACAGAGCATACAAAATTCTGCCACTCTAATTTACAGTTGCCATACAGATAAGTAGTGCTCTTTTTTTTTTTTTTTTTTTTTTTTTTTTTTTTTTAAACAGACATTTAGAGACAAATCCTTTTCATGTTCCATGGAGTACCGGAACTTAGATGTTTAGCATGGTGCTGACTCTGTGAAGGAGAAGCAACATATGGTTTATCAGTTCTTCTCCAGCTTTTCTCGGCATTTGCCCTGCATCTGACAGCCCCTTTGGTCTGAATACATTTGGAACTATTTCACGTGATCGTGTTTTGCTTGATTTTTTAATTTTCTATTTTATTTCTGAGATATATTAAACAGAATGGTAATGAAACGTAATGAAACCGAAGTACTGCATTTTAGGATGTTAAGAGTCTTGACAGTACTTTGGATTTCATAGCATGAGGCAATGCTTTGTCACTGAGGAGAACAGAAATGCTGGCTCTTCAGTTTTTCATGCTTTGTGTGATTATTTTTTTTTTCACTTCCCACACCTGGGGTCTAGCTCATACTTGTCTTCTCCTAACAGGATGGGCCTGATAAACTGATAAATTCAAGTTCCTGTTGGTATAAGGTTAATCAAAACAGTGAATGCTCAGGACTACTAAAAATGATAACAAATGTCTTAAAGAGCTTTTGTACTTATGGAATCAATCCCAAAGATACGCTTCATTATATTGGAAAGGGAATATCTTCTCTTTGGTAGTTGCTATGATGAGAACAGCTCTGGAGAAGAATGCTGGCTTTACGTTTTGCTTTTGAGGAATCATTTCTTTGCCTCAGTTCTATGTAATCAAACCAGTGGTGTTTGTTGACCATAAATTATAGGGTAAAGAAAGGGGAAAACTGCTGACAGTTCAGACATTTATGAGAAGGAATTTGAAGTATACACAGTATCTGTGTTACTGCTCCTTTTTAATGTATATTTTCAGTATACTTCATACATGGGAAATAAGTCAAGAGTGACCTACAATAGCACGGGCAGAAACCACTGAACGTAAAAAAACCAAAACAAAACAAGAAGAGATTAAATACCAGCAGAAGTTGTACTGCATAATCACAATTGGAACTGTGCAATAGAGTGCAAAATAAAACAGTGGGCAACCTAACTTTAATTTCCTGTACTTTAGTTAATATATTGAGTTATATTAAATGATTTCATGTAATTTTTAGTTTATATTTGGTTACTCTTGTGAGAGCTTGATCAAATAAAGTGAAGAATTTCATTTTAATCCAAACAGATCTTGAATATTTCTTTGACTCTTCCTCAGAATCAAAGTGGTTTATTTAATTTAGTAGAAGACAATTTTATTTTGCTAATGAATTGAATGCTTTTGAAATGAAACCTTTTGCTGACCTTTTTATTTTAGTCTTGTTGTTATGTTGCAAATTTGTCAAACTTCATTGAAGTGTCTTCATTGAAAAAATAGTAAACATTTGGCTTTATAGCTTATATTAAGATCTTTCACTTCATTTCATTTACTCTTATGAAGGAGTTGAAATACTCTCACTAAGTATGAAATTAGTGGCAGGCGTTGATCATACTAAAAATTTTAATTCCCAAAGTCAGAGACTGAATTTTTCAGGTGTTCAGCAGAATCTTCCCTCTTCAAACTACAAGCAGGGGGATTTTTGGAGTCGAGATACTCATGGGAACTTATAAAGCACTTCTGTTCTGTGATTTTATGGACCTTTTTTGTCTGAAGATTGCTAAACAGAAGTTCTGTTTTCTCTACGAATCTTCAACAGACTAAACAGCTGGATATGTGAGATCAGTTTTCCACTTTCAAATGCTTTACTTTTAGTTTCAGTCTTGGTCATCATTGTCTGTGATGAATTTTCAGCAAACTCATATTGATTTTGTGACTCTCTGATCATCTGAGTTGGTTGACTTTCATCTTCTAGCTGTTTATCCTGAATCTTCAACTTCTCCAGCACTTAAGTCAAAATTTCCTAAAGGTGTAACAGCCTTGAAGTCATTCTTATCCCTGAACGTAGCTTTCATTTCATTTCTTTAGCTTTTTCCTGAGTCTGTCTCTTCCTGAGCCGTGAAAAATAAAAGTAGAAAGACTCTGCTTCCTCATGTTTCCAAGTTTCTCACTATTAAGTCATCATCAGAAATTTGAAAATTGAGTTTATTTGATAAGCTTATCATTCTCTGCTTACTGGATTGTAATGCTGCTGTTGTTCTTTGTCTCTTGCAGAATTCAACACGGTTTTACTTTTGTTAACTTGCCTATGTGCGGGGAATCTTCTTGTTGATTGCCTTTTCTGTGTTACCTAGTTAACAAACTTGTGGTGCAGATGACTAAGAATTATGTACATGCCTTTAAGAGTCACAATTTTTGTTTAAGGAATCATATCAGTAATTGCAAAATAATAATTGGAGCAGAATTCATGGGACTACTTTAATGATTCAAAAGATGTTTTACCAAACATAGCAGTAATTTTAAAAAAGAACATGGAAGCACAATTCATGGAGTTAATACTTAACTTTTCAAACACTAGCTTATAATATTGAGGAATTTCTATGTTAGTGTTGGTCAGCTTCAATTCAAGAGTTTTGTATAGCCAAACAGGCTATATGTAACTTTAAAAAATTGATAATAGTTTTAACACACATTTATAGATTTGTGTTTCTGCAGGGTATGGCGCAAGTGGATTTGAAAATGAAAAGGTTTTTTAAAAGACTTTCCCTTAGGCAATTTTTAAAAACCTCCTAATTTGTACAGATGAATTTTGAATGTACAAGTGCACTCGTGTGTAAGAATTAATGTTTTTCTACTTTCCTGTTAGTGAGTTCCCTAGGTTAATTTACCATCCAGAAACACTTATTAACATGCTAGCAGTATACATACTGTGTATTTTTTGCCTCTGTAACACTATGTAAAGTGTTTGTGTGTTACATGTTATTCAGTTTCTACTTCACCTGCTATTTGTAGCCTTGACAAGAAACCAAAGTAGTGTTGAGTACAAAGAACAGAGAATCCTAATTCCACATTGAAAATTTTTTTAAGGTTGTTTTGGTTGGGGTTTTTTAATCACACTATGCTACTGTTTGTGTGCAAATTAAGATGTGAAGGATTTGTGTTTGCAAACTCTGCTAGGCTGTGTCATCATGCAGAATAAGTTTTGTTATCTTCATTCAAGTGAAACCAAGTTGGCTCTTAATGTATTTAGCTACATGAAGCAACTGCATTATCAATAGAAGAATTGGGCTAAGTCAGATTGGCTCCTAATAAAGCCAAGTAACTGGAGTTAAAATCATTATCACACTATTATTAAGGATCTTGATGTATTAATCCTGCAGTGAAAAAACATCTAGAAAGTTTTGCTGGCAAGCAATTGCAGACTGTACAGTTTCAGTAGAGCACATGCACACTTAGCTGCTTCTGCCAGCAAAATGTAGTGTAGATTAGGATGGATATCCAAGCAGGAGAATTTATAAAAATATGTTAATGTGTCCAGCCAGTTCTGTGTGTATTGGCACAATTTCATTCTTTTTAAAAGGCATAAAATTCTTACAAAGAATATATACAACTGTTGTCTATATAGTTCTCTGTATCTCTGTATATCTCCAGTTATTCATTATTCTTTGGTAGGTGTATATGTACATGGATTATTCATGGCTGATAAAGCTCAGTAGTCTCTGGAACACTAAAATTAATGAGAATAATGAGAATTTGGAATTCTCTGTGACATACTATGCTTGCAATTGTGAGCTAGAACTGATTAAAGTCACAGTATGATTAAAACCCTTCCAAAATCTTACCATTGTTTTATTTTTAAATAATCAGAAAATGAATTAGATTCTTAAGGATGTATAAAGCAATAATCCCAAGTGGTGGTATGATATTATGATTTATGAAGGACATGCCCTTTGTTGTATTTTGAGTGATAGATATACAACAGAGCAGTAACTAGAAAGTAATTCTTATAATGTCTTTTATGCATCTCACTTTGAAAATATTTAAGAATGTAGTTAAAACACAACAGTTGAAAAAGAATGAGTTGTATATTCACTAATTATCAAACTACCCACTATTTAATTTGAGCAGCATGTAGTAGCTACTGTCCATCCATGCAGGTTGTTAGCAATTAATTAGATAATAAAGAGCTTGCACACTGATGTTGGGAGTCACAGCTAAGGAAAAATTATTCAACATGTTGCCTTATTCTTAGATTTTAACTGTAATTGTTAAGCATATCCACCATCTGTCCAAGTGACTCATGCCTCTGGCTGTACTTCTGCCAAAGTAAAGATTGTGGGCAGTCATGGAGTATTCACAACAAAAATGTGAAGTGTTATGAAGTGAAAAATGAGATGAGCTTTGAGTTATCCATCCCTTTGTATGTCTTCTTTACTTTTTTATAGATTTCATTTATTAAAAACATACTGTTCAAATTGTTTAGGCAAATATTAGTTGAGTTGGAATAGTCTGTTATACTTCCATGCCACACATCAGAAAGCACATAAATATATGGATATATCTCTTGCTGACTATAAACATACATCGAAGTTACAGGTTGGCTAATGGACATTATGGCTAACGAAGGAGCCAACACTTAATTTCTTCTCTGCTGCATAATATAGAATCATAGAATCATTTAGGTTGGGAAAGACCTTTAAGATCATCTACACATCATTTAAATACCCCAGGGATGGTGACTCAACCCCTTCCCTGGACAGCCTGTTCCAATGCTTGACAACCCTTTCGGTAAAGAAATTTTTCCTATTATCCAATCTAAACCTTCCCTGGTGTAACTTGAGGCAGTTTCCTCTTGTCCTATCAGTTGTTACTTGGGAGAAGAGGCCGACCCCCACCTTGCTACAACCTCCTTTCAGGTAGTTGTAGAGAGTGATAAGGTGTCCCCTCAGCCTCCTTTTCTCCAGGCTAAACAGCCCCAGTTCCCTCAGCCGCTCCTCATAAGACTTGTTCTCTAGACCCTTCACCAGCTTCATTGCTGGTTGCTTACAATAATTATATTATTATAATATTATTTTATATTTTTTTTTAATTTTATGTGAACCCTTATTATTATGGTTTGGGTTGGGTCTTTTTTACAGGATGATATCACCTAAAGATCCCACTCAATTTTACAGCCTGTTGTGCTTGGTGAAATATTAATATGAAATATGAAAAATAGATTGGCAGCTGGAAACTCTATTTTGCCATTTTAAGTCAGAGCTTGAAAATTTTAGGATGTGTAAATGTCTTTTGTCTGACTGCCATCTCCAGGCTATTGTCTAGAACAAAGAATCCAATGTAGGCTTCATACCTGCAAGCACACCTCTTGCGTATCTGTAGTCTTGTTCAGCTCACTGGGTCACTTAAACTTCCCACAAGTTACAGTCATTGGGAATATTTTCTGTGTTTGTTTTCATCTAAGGGTTTTGTTCTGTGTTGAAGGTTTAGTCCATTCAAAAGGAAGGCTGCTTCTAATAACAACAGGGTCTCTGTTGGAGACAACATGCCTCTGGCTTGTGCTGTGTTAATTCTGTTCTCAAAGAGATGAATTTGAGGCAGCAGCAGTACAAAACCACCTCTTCCTATGTTTTTACCAGCACTGTATCATTTTGCTGTTGTTATAATTAAACCCATAGTCTTAATTTGTATGCTTACAAAAGCTGAATGTCTTAATTCTTTCTTTTATTGTATCAGGCTATGTTTGATGCTTTGTCCGATCTCCCTGAGTGGTATGGTATAAAAGAAATGCAAGCAAATTGGATAGGTGACTGTGTTGGATGCTATCTTGACTTCTTGCTAAAGGTAAGTCAGAAATTTCAATACTGCTATCTTAGTTGGGCTAACCGGAACCCCTGAAATGTGTGATGTGTGAAATCAGAATGGGTTTTCAGCTCTAAAAAGCTTGAAACCTACTAAAAGAGGTTATTATGTGTTCATGCCCACACCAGCACAGAATCCCCAAGAACACCACTTGTGGGTTGAAGAGATACTCCCTGCTATCCTCCTTAGGAAAGGGTTTGTGTGTTCAAGCACAACATCGGATGCAAACTGGCTGTGTGTATTTATGCCAAAATATATGCCAGCTAATAAGCATTCCTGAAAGCCAGGGCATTTAGGGGAGCAGTGCCAAAAGCAGTATCAAGAGGTACTGCACATGTCAGCTGGGATCTAGCTGGGCTTTTGCTCCTCCTTGCACAGTATCTTCTCTGTCAGACCCAGGCTGACCTCAGGCGAGTCCCTTTATACTTAGATTTGTCCATTATTTCATGTACTACATCTGATAATTAGAATAATGAAAACCACACAGTTAGGTAGCGATGGACCTACAGAGAAGTCTAGATAGAAAGAAAGGAGAGGAAGGAAAAAGAAACCTTAAGAAAATTATAATCGTCTACAGAAGGACTTCAGATTTTCCCATTTTTCTCAAGAGATGCAAAAGGCTTCTTGAATACAGTAGTGACAGAAGAGATTTTCAGAGACCTGATGGAATTTCAGCCCTTGTGCTTCAAAGCTTTAGTGTACTTATTTACTCTGGTATAAGATTTTAAAAGTGACTTCTTATTTTAAAATACTGAATTTTTGGGAACTTCAGATTGAGACAGCTTAAACTTTCTTAATACTTCTGAACCAGACACTGCTAGAAGGTGCATTTTTGTATTTAAGTTGTTTTTATCAATTGTTTCTGAAAATGTGTATCAATACCTGTTGTAGAAAAATCTCCTTCTTAGACCCCCATACACTCCACAGTTAATTGATATAAAGCCTGTTGATAGCGCCAGGTGGTAATTCTTAAGCAGTCTTCTAAGTTTATTACTTGTATTTTATGTCCAGTTGTTTTAATGTTGTCCCGCCTTTTATTATTTTATTCCTGTACATAAGTTGCAGCATTGACTTCATCAGAGAAGTGTGGTAGAAAGCCTGGTAGCTGAAAAATCTTAAATTTTTTTTAGATTTCAGAGGTTACATCTCATTTCTGTTTCTTGGAAACAGGGCATGTGTATTAAAAGTGAATAGAAGGATTCCAAGTTACTTAGCCAAGGATTAAATCTCTCTCAGTAGCACAATGTTATATATACCATAGGATATTAGAAAAAAAATTTTATAGATATATCTGGATAAACTGAGGCAAGACTGTAAAGCAACTTTCTCAGGGTCTTAAAAGTAAATTTTGTCAAGGTTTGATTCTGTAAACTCCCTACAGTGGGAATGCATCTAGCTTTGATATTCAGAACTGTGTATTTCTACAGGGTGATGTAGATTTGTTAGTTGCATAAAAAGGAAGGGGAATGTAAAACCACTGCACTTCCAGTGGGAATTTTCCTGCTCTTTTTCAGGTTAATGGTGAAGTAACAGGAGAGAAGCTAGCAGCTTACACCTATACACCTGAAGCCATCTATGGAGCTTCCCATTTATATATCTTACCAACTCACAGACTGCTGCATGGGAATAGCAGTCTCAAGGAAGTCTTTCAGAGGGAGTTCGTCCCAGGGAAAGGTGATATTTTTCTCATACTGCATTTTGTTGTAGAAGACTAACAATTTTAGAGAATGATCTTCAGAGAATGTGTGTCAAGCTGAGCAGGAGCTGTTCCTGTTGAGAGGGAACAGGTCTTCTGATTCTTGGTATATGTCAAACAGTATCACATCAGCCTGTTCTGCCTTCAGATGTGGTACAAGCAGCTACATTAGAATTCTTCCTTTTACCATGGCTGTAACACTTCATAGTATATAAAAGCAATGGAACAGATTCTTGTTTCCTTATGTACCAGAAGTGAGCAGTCCAACTCTAACTGTGTCAGCCCATTGGAAAATCTCACAGCTGTATGGTAATTTGTCGTTAGCACAAAGACAGCAGAACCAACTCTTGCACCAGTGATGATATCTTCCTGTCATAGGGAATATAAAGAGGGCAATATAGATCACCAATACATAGCAAAGTGGATCACTGATAGATAGCAAAATAATACTCTGCTTTGCAGATCCTTAGTTAATACAAGACTCTAATGGAATAAATTCAGAGTATCTCTATGGCAGGTCATGACTTGTACAGAGGATACAAATAAGTGTTAATTCTTTAATGGGTGTTAACTGGTTTCCTGAAGACTCCTACCACCAATTTGGCCTGTATTTAACATTCCTGGCTTACTACTTTTTTGTTGTTTGGAAAACCTGAAAATTACAAGAGTAAATACAATGTATACTGAATATTTTTTGTTTCCACTTCAGGCTGGTGTTCAGTATTTATTTTTTTCCTCACTGGTAAAGATGAGGCTTCATTGACTGTATAACATCTGATGTCAACAGCAATGAAGCAGGAATCTTGCGGGAAATTGTGATGGTTGTACAGAACCTGCTTTATTTTCAAGTGCTTAATTTCTGTAACCTTAAAAAAAAGTTTGTTTGCTAGCAGAAAAAAATGGAGCCTGAATGTGTTGAGTGTGTAAGAGCCCTTGTCTCGGGGCTGAGCAAAGCTTGGAGAATTTTTGTTAAGGAACAAAGGAACAAATTTGCAGTTCTTACAGTTCAGCCAAATCAAAGCACTAACCGCAAAACACACGTTCATGCATGTGCCTGTGTCTTTGTTGGATCTTGTGCTTTAATCCAAACCACACAAGTGCAAAATTTGTTTTTAATAAGGGCAACAGTATATTTTTTATATTGTTTTTACATGGAAATAATTGGAAAGGCTTTTTTGTGTCTGTTAACAATAAACTTCACCTTTTGGTTGAGCTAAAGAAACTCTGATTTGGAATAATGACAGCCATAAGTCCTTGAAAAAAAGGCACAATTCCAGAATCATAACTCTGCTATTGTTGTGTACTCCTGCTACTTGCAAATACACTTATATGCATTCTGATATGCAGTTGAAATTGGCTGATATTTCTTACTATTTCTTGAGCATTTCAAAGGCACAGACTGGTATTTTTCAAAGAAGAGAACATAAAAGAGAAGAATTTCTACATGGACTTTCAGATTTGCATTTCAGCCATGGTACATATGAAGGGCCAACAATGGCATTTAAGTAAAAAGAAATTTTGAATGGCCTTGAATAGACCATATTTTCACATTAACCAAGATTTTTTTAAAAAAAACACCAGTAACATTAAAATTTTAATTTAATTAATTGTGATTGTCTTCTTTTCAACAGAGATAGTCTTGTAACTCCCTTTTTTTGACTGTGTTATCATTTAAATAATTAGGAGGGTATGTTTTTGTTTTCTAGGTGAGAAAAAAAAAAGCTGTTGTATGGCAAAGTAACTTAAAGTTCTAATACCTTTACTCTTGGAATACAGCTCTGTATTTCAAACTATTACTATTTAAATAGAGGTGAGCAGCCAGTTTTCAAACATTGAATTTTTTAGCCTAGAAAAATTTATGTTAATTTAGAATCTGGTAAGTCTTCTAGTCTTGACAGTGTGAGGTGTCTGAGATTTGACCCTTACGTTGCTCATTATCTCATTATTAACACTTTGTGTACATTCTTTTACATCTCTAACTGTAATACCATCTCTTTACGGCTGTTTTAATAATGATGTGAGCAAATGAGCACAAGAAGGGGTGCCTTCATAAACTGAAGTTACTCTTTTGGGTTCCTTCATAAAATTATTGCTGGTTGGAAGAGAGAAGTTATTTTTAAAAGCAGACTGTCCTACCCACTCAGCTTCCTGTTCATGAGACTTTTTGGGTAGTTGCTTTTAAAGAGTGAAATGATTCCTTTTGTACTTTTTTTTTTAAACAGAGGAGGAAAGCTGTGTGCAGTGGTTTGAATGTGAGAAATTTTCTCTAGAATCTGGATATCTCAGACACCTGAAATTTCAAAAAGTAGTAATCAGAAATAAGTAAATATATCGCTTGTGTTAAGAAGAGTGATGAGATATAGTAGCCCTGTTCTCTAAAATGCTGGTACTTTATTTCAAGCAGATTTTATGCGTTGCAATACAAGCCTAAGCTGTCTGTATTTTAATTATTTTAATTATCATCAACTTAAAGGCACTGAAAAAGTTAGAAACAGGCCCAAATTGAGATCTGGGGTTTGAATCCTCAGAAATTGGAGCATTCAGGTTTTATTTTCTTCTTGTCGAGCCACCCAAGCTACACATTGTAAATCAGTTTCAGTTTATCACAGTTCTCGCCCTTGATTGTCTCCTCTCTCCCCTTCCCTGTAGACATTGGGTTCCTCATCTCTAATATGAATATTCTGTTTGGAAATCATTAGGTTATTTAGGTTGGCTTTTTTTTTTTTCACTGGTCAATATTTCTTGTGCTTTGTAGTTATTCTGTAAGAAAGCAAATAGTAAGTGTAAGATATATGCTCGCCTCCAGTTTCATCTGAATAACTGGATATTTTGCGTAATTTTGTAATAATGTATGCTAGTATATAATTCAGGACTTAATAGAGCTTCGCAGCAGGCCTGCATTTTGGCCAATGAATCAATTTTTTTATTACAATCCAAATCTTACTCTGGCTTTTTTCAGGTGTTTATTATGTTTTCTAATCATGAAAATGTATCAGTCGGACTTACTGAAGATTTTGATATGTCTGAGCTTTTTAGAAATGTGATTAGGCTTTTCATTTTCATTCTTTTTTAAACAAAATTGTAATTCAAATTTCATGCATGTTTAAGATAAACTGAGTTCTAACAGTAAGTAACGTTCTTAGCATATCTTCTGTCATATTTTGCTTACCACGTTCATTACATTTGTTTTCAGACTCACTCACTTCAGTGACAGCTGTGAATTTGCTTACTGATCAGGAGATTCCTGTAGTCATTTCAGCAAAAACCAGTTTTGAGAATTTTCTTGATACTAAAATAGGTATGTGACATTTAATGTGTAAGTAGAATAGTACAGTTTTCAGTTGCTGCATTGGAGCATGAGATACCATTGCGGTAAATCTTTGAACACAGTGGCTCTCTTCTCGACTTTGGAACTCTGTTCTTCATTCCTGTTCTTCATTAGTGAAGAAGGCAGGGAAGAGTAGCTATGTGGGATCTGTCTGGGGGAAGAGATTTACAGGATGGTAAATTTTAATGGAAACATTATAAACTTAGTATGTTTAATGAGCTAAATTTGAGGAACTGCATATCTTAAGAGGATTGATTACTTAGAGTGCATGTGTATTTGGCTGTCTCTCACCATCCTTAATCAAAACAGAACTGTACTATTGTTTGACATAAATATTTTGAAAACAACCCAAACTTTTACCTTTTTTTGTCTTATGTTTATGTAAATTATGTGCATCCTTACAGAGAAATGTTTCAGACAGTAAATGTACAAAACTTCCAAGTTTGACTTTTATCTGATAATATTTCTGTCAAGGTCAGTAAAATAATTCAGAATAGGTAATAATTCTGTTCAGGTAGTCTTGGACAGTTATCTTGGATCCTTTATCTCTAAAGGAAGCATTCCCATAATTTAGGATTGAGGATCCATAAACGGAGGGGGAAGGTCATTGCTAGATGATACCCTGAATCATCTGGAGTGGGCTTCTGTTCTCGAAGTTGTCCTATGAAGCAGCCTGTCTTACCCCTTTCCTGCACAGGGAGCCTGGCCCCTCAACGTGGGCAGCTGAGTGCATGTGGTTAGGTGATGTGACTGTCCTTCTAAGGAAAATCAGAAATTGTACAAACTTTTAAAAATGGTGTCAGTTTTAATCTGCACCCACTGAGCTTTTTTGTTTACTCTTGTGTTTTGCTGTGGTCTCATCTCCGCTGCATTGAGCAGGCAATGTTCTGTGCCAGTCCTAATAGGAAATAGTTATCTCTTCTTCCCCCTTTCCACTACCTCTCTTATCCTTTAACTCCCTTTTGTTGCCTCCCTGTTGTTGATACTTCTTTCCTGCCCTGGAGCTGCTGCTTGCTTTTCTACACCAGTGCCAATATTGGCTGTTCCCGTACAACAACTGGACTGAATAAAACCAGCTGACAGTGCAAAAATCTCTTGGATGACCCTCAAAAGGCTGATGGAAATTACCCACTCGGGCTGTATACCTTACTTAACAACATGCCTGCATCTTACACTTCAGAAATTAATCTGGTTTTGAGACCCAGAGCCTTTCCTGATGGAAGAAAAGCCAAATAATTGAGATACCTAATCTTATTTTTCATTGAAAGCTTCCAGCTGGCTCACTGGCACATCCTTTGGCCTTACGTCTGTTGGAAACAGCCCAGCTCTTCCCGGGAAGTTCTGGATGCCAGCTGTTGAGCTTTGCTAATGTACATTAATAGCATCATCTTTTCAAAAGGAGGAGGACCAGAAAGTGGGACCCGCTTTTTTCCATTTGTAGAGCATATTGTGAAGCCACCTGTTGCAGGCTGCAGGGCTCTTTGACAAATTAAGATACTTACATTATTCTATAATAGGGCCTTGAAACGGCAGGAGCGTACATCTGCTGGAAAGATAAAATAGCAACTCTGTATTTTGCTAGTTGAGGACTTACTTGTCACAGGGGAGTTCTGCTTGGTTTTCTTTAGTTATCTGCTTCCAAACTTCCATGTATTGACAGAGTTAACATATAGCAGGCATTTCATTGCCTGAACAAAGACGATTGTTACACTGGTTTTGAATGAAGTAGTTTGTATGTTAATAATTCTAATGTGCTCAGCAATATTTGAGAGTTTTTGTCTGTAGTTTTCACCAACTTAATGCTGGCATTGGTTTGTCAGAATAAATTTCTTTGCCTTTTAAAGATGACAGCAATTGTGCAAGATTGTTCAAAATGTTAAGTAAATTATCACTGAAAGGAAACAATCTGCAGAAAGACGTATCTCTTCTGTGGAAGTAAAAAATCTGTTGTTATCTCAGTGTTATTTCAGAATACATGTGATGACAAAGTTAAGAAACTTCTTAACTCATCCTGAAAGGTAGTCCTCCAAAGTAGAACTAGGATGTATGACTGTCCCAAATAATAAGATGCAAAGGGAAAGATAGCATCAGGGGCCTTAAGTACTGTGACTTCTATAACTGTCATGAGCAGCAGTAGGAAGTGCTCTCAGTAGTTATATTCTGAATAGAAAATTGATGTTATTTGAATTGTTTTCCTGACTTTATAAACAAATCATGTTGTTCATAATAAGTTAAAGGGATAGTAATGTTAGAGACTGTTGTGTTGTGGTACATTTTAATAAACTATGAAATTAGAAAGAGATTAAATTTACTATTGAAACAAGACTATCTTGGCTGTTTGTTTAGTATTTGTTTCTCATATTAGCAAATAATTAAAATTTGCATTATTTAAATATATCTAGATAATAAAACTGTATTGAAAACTTTATTATTTATCCAAATTTTGTAGCTTTATTTTTAGGCTTTTTTGGAACCATCAAATTTTCAGCCTTTTCTGAGGTAGGACATCGATGAACATTTGGATTACAGAGAAACTGAGAAAATGTGTTTGTAATTATTCCTGCTTGAATTTCACTGCTTAAAGAACATGAAAACTTTTTTATTGTTCTTAGATTTTTAAACTCCTTTGGGCAAACATAAGTCTTTATAATGAGAGCATCATAGAAATAATACATTTTGTCCTCAAACTGATGATTGATATCCATGTTAGTCAATCCCAGAACTGATTTATTTTTTCTTGCCTTGTAGGAATTCCTAGTACTAGTGCAGAAGATGCTGCAGTAGCTAAGAATCTGGGCATTTCTTTCACTGAAGTCATTGAGACATTGCCAAATGGTTTGGAGAAAGTCATTAATTCTGCAGAGGTGGGTATACAAGTATGGAGTTCTTTCCAACTTACAATAACAATGCAAACTAAATAAGTTTTCTCAAGAGTGCCAAATACTTTGTATGATTGAAGGGATTTATTTTATTTTATTTTATTTCTTTTAAAGAATCAAGCCAGGCTTATGCTACCAAATTTCTAGGAATAATATAATGATGAAATGTGTTGGCTCTTCTGTAGCAATAAACTGAATTTTTTCCTTTTGTACATGAGAGGAAGGTACGGTATTGGTCTGAGTTTTATAATGGAAACCGAATAATTAAACCCATGTTAAAAGTTGATTCTTATTTCATCATCTCGATAGATTTTTAAGCTAAATATTAACATATTAGTCCTTTTTCCACATGTTCACTGAAATGTGGTGTAAGCCTTTATGGTAACATATCTGCCTGAAGTGACATAGAAATGGTGTCTTTAAGATATAGATGGTCTTATAGTTCTCAAAAAAATGCATTTGGTAGCAGACACAAAGCTCATATTCTGTTACATTAAAGATAGAGTCTAAGTGGTTCAGATGTATGTGGAAGCAAGAATAGAAAAACCTAAAATGAACACAGGAGAACGAAAGCTGTTTTACCATTTGCATTTCCTCAGTCTCTACCTTGTGTTGGTGATATTCTGGAAGTTTCAGTGTACAGCAGTTGATTAAAATACCAGCAGTAAATGCAAATATCTGCCAATAAAGGCTGAAGAGGTCTACAAGACTCTTTCTTAGCCTTGTTCTTTTCAGACCATGAAGAACATTATCCCTTGAGCAAGAAGGGTTAAATGAGTAGCTGGTAAGTGAATAGTCTCTTGGGTAGGAGGATGTTAAGCAGTGGGAAGGGCAAAATTAATATGAGGCTCAAACTTTGGCTCTTAGAAATTGCATTTATAACTTTTTTTTGTCTGTTCTTGCATTTTCACTGACAGCAAGTATAAATTTTTCTTTCTTCTTCTGCTTCTCTCTTTTTTTAATCAGATCACAGGCATGACTCGGCAGAAGGCTTTAAAAGCTGTTACCCAGCAGGCCAAAAATAAAAGAATAGGTGGAGACCTAACGAGTGACAAATTAAGAGACTGGTTAATATCTCGACAGCGGTACTGGGGAACACCTATTCCTATCATTCACTGCCAGACATGCGGCACTGTCCCTGTGCCTTATGAAGACTTACCTGTGGTGTTGCCCGATGTAAGCACCTTCACAGGAAAGGGAGCCTCACCTTTAGAAACAGTTCCAGAATGGGTGAACTGTTTCTGTCCCAGGTAAGCCAATGCTGCATTCACTGCAGACTGGGAGAGATTGCTTTGTACCTGCCTGTTTCTTGTGCTCTTTCCGTAAGTGTTCAGCTGACCACTCTGAGACAGGATACTACTCCAAAATGATGTTTGGTCTGACCCAGCGTAGGTTTTTTTTTTTCCTTACATACTCTGTAAAACTCCTTTTTTGCAACACAGACACCCACTGCTATTTCTTCATAAACAAGCTGAAGCAAAGGTCACTGTTTGTAAGTTGGAGGAAAGAAAAAAGGAAGACTAGAATGATTTTCTCCCTACCCCCCATTTCTTAACAGTATTTTTTACTTCATTTACTACAGTAATTTTCATTATCTTTCACCAACAGAGTTCATATAAAGCTTATAATGATTATTGAATTATGTCCTTTTGTTAAGGAAGCTAACATTGTGTTCATTTGCTTAGTAATAGTACAACAATAAAGTGTTTCCTCAGCTATGTAATTCTTTATCATGAAGAGTCACGCTCACTGTACATTACAGATGACAGCATGTAATTCAGATTGAAGGAGATAGGAAGTATATGCATCTTGTCGATGCTGTAATCTTTATTGTTTGTCATCCAGCTGTTTAAGAAATAAGACAGCCTAAATTAAATAGTGAGAGATATGTCATGAAAATCATTGTCTAATCTTGAGGGCTGCTTAGATACTCTGTACACTGCAGTTTGCATACAGATTCTGCAGCAGGAACTGGTAGAACATGAGATGTCCCAGAGAAGTTTTTCATCAGTAGTACAATGCAACGCTGCTACTAACAGACTGACCAAACAGGAACATTATCAGGCTGCCAGGCAGGGAAATCAGACATATAAATGTCATTAGGGGTCTCACTGATAACGCAGCAGTTTCATAACATCTAATGTTATTTCAACATTTGAAGGGCAGAATATCAGTGTGGTTTTCATTTCTGATTAGGTAGCTTACGCACAGCAGCTCTGTGGTTCTCTGGGAACATGTGTTTTGACCTTTGTTGATGACATGTATGTTATGTAAAACACACATTTCTTCCATGTTTCTGCATAGAAAATTTCTTCTCAGATGTGCCTATTTAAATTACATACATAGTGTATTTTAAAGTGTGACTCTTGCAGGGAAGCCTTACTAAACAAGTAGTTTAGTTTTAGATTTTTTTAGTAAAATCTCTAGAAATGCCTTGGTCTACAATTCCTAATTTCAACTGAAAAATTTTCCTGATGTGACTGGAAGTCACTGTCTGCACTCTTGGCTTCCTCCTGACCTTAATTAAAAAATGATGATGTTGTCTACCAGGCAGCAATGTACTTTTGATGTATAGCAAATCCTTACAGTTTCTGGATAGTTACTGTGGCTGCCCTACTTAGAAATTAATCAAGGGCATTTGTTTAGTTAGAAATAAAGGCATACAGGATTAGTTTCTTAGCCTAAGATGTAGTAGTTTGCTGAAATTAACTTTTTTTAAAATTCTCACCTTTAGTTGGCTTCTTTACTCTCACCTATTTGACAGCTGTCTTCAGTATTGCTCATCCATATGTCTGCTACAGTTTCAAATCTGTTGAGCTATTACTTTTGTGTGTGCATAGTCTTCCTTGGTTTTCCTTGCTCTGAGAAGGAAAACCAAGGAAGACTATGCACACACAAAAGTCATAGCCTTATGTCATCCCTTCCTTTAGGCCTTCTCTCCAGTAATAGTTTTTTTTATTGGTTGCATTTAATACCTAGGATTAATAAGGCAAGCAAGATGGAAAGATACAAAAGTCTGAATATTTGAGTGACAATAGTTAGCGATCGTAAATGGGAAGAGATGCCCAAGTTATTAATTGTTATACAAGTCCAGGTAATCAGGTTAGTTGTCTGAAGATAGTCTAATGAGATTACAGTATTGTGCCTGTAATCACAATATTGATATAAATTGCATAAATTTTGAAAGATGCCCATGCTGTCTCTGTGTTAGTGAGCCATGTCCATTTAGAGTACAGGCAACAACAGGGGCATGAAGCAGATACAGTTATGGTTCAATGACTCTGTTCTTGCTTTTGACTGAAAAGCCATTCTGTTTCAATGTAATACAGCATTATTTTACATTGGCCAAATCTGCTTATATGTACAGTTTAATTAAAATGCTTATTCTATATTAAAAAGCAGTTAGAAGTAAAAATTCTTTTACATTATTCCCATTGAAAGAAAAGTTTGCTGGTAGAGAAGGACCTGGGGCAGGGACAGAGTGAAGGAAAAGGTTAAGTGGTGATACTCTTGTAAGCTTGCCTCGGCAAGCCAAGCTGAAGTATCAGGCAGACAGGCAGATACATCTTGCAGCTCAGTCATCAAGCCTGATCAGAGACTAAATATGCAGTTG
This sequence comes from Buteo buteo, assembly GCF_964188355.1. Taxonomy (NCBI): domain Eukaryota; kingdom Metazoa; phylum Chordata; class Aves; order Accipitriformes; family Accipitridae; genus Buteo; species Buteo buteo. Next base: position 55,808,249 of record NC_134172.1, on the reverse strand, counting down.
GAAAATATTAAATAGTCAGTCCCCATTTATTATGTATATTTATTACACATATACATACATTTAAATTTACATACAGTTATAAATTGCATACATTTGTTACAGATAGCCAGTGGTATTTATATAAAAGTATGTCACAGGTTGCAAAGTTTTGTTGAAATTAGAATAATGCCATTGTTCTGACAGTAAGAGTTTTAAAGAGGGATCATTTACAACAAGTGGAAGTTTATTAAATGTGATTATTGGCTCCTACAAACAATTTATATTCAGGGAGAAATTAGCAGAAAGTAACCTGAGCTTCTAAAATTTATTTTAAAATTGTTTCTCAGGGCTGCCAGTATAACTCCAAGCAAAAATTGATTTGCTGTAATCACAAATTAAAGTTGTGCTACAAGGTCTGGAAGAGATTTGCTACATCTCAGTGAAAGCTGAAATTAAACTAAGTTCATTTTTTCTAGAGATGATAAATGGAATCTGCAAAGACCTTTTTGTACAGACAATCAGTAAGAGGCAACCACCTGCTCCTTCTGCTAAATATTTATAAAATTATTTTTCTGCTGGTACCCAACGAGTGTTATATATATTCAGTGCCCATTAACTTTGTGGCAAAGTATGCTTGTCTCTGCTTTAAGTTTCTTAAGTCTCTGCTTCGTTTCTTTTAAAATGGCAACTCTAAAAAATTCCTGGAACATACAATCAAGAGGGCTGTCCGGTGCAGTGCCGTCTTCTGCTATTGCTGGATGCTATAGCTGTTCAGGGTTCTTTTTGGTTTGCATTTTGTTTGGTTTGGGAGGGAGAGGGAAGGAGAGTCAGCCCTGTTACTGGTGTTGGACTTTTTCTGAACATGTCACTACTCCGACTGTTCAGACCCGTTCGGTTTTCAATCTAAATGTCTTTGTGGCCACTCTGTACACGGCTGTTTTTTCCAAGTTCGTCACTTAATCTGAAAAGAGCTTTTCTCCTTCTCTCTTGCTCAGGTGTAAGGCAGCAGCACGGCGAGAAGCCGATACCATGGACACATTTGTTGATTCCTCTTGGTACTACCTGAGGTACACGGACCCTCACAACAGGGACAGGTGAGGGCTGCAGGCACAGGGCTGTCATGGGGCAAGCCCGCTTCACAGAACAGAAGGGACGGAAGAGGCCAGACACTCCAGTGCTTCTAGTTTCTACCTGCCTTTGCAGAAGGTGGTGTAAACCCCTGTGCTGCCCTCTTCTTGTGCCTGCCCTCTGGCCTGAGCGCCGTGCAGGGTAGACCTGGAGCTGCTCTAAAAATGTGGCATATGGTTGCTCCCATGGCAGGAGATCTACAAGAGCAGGATGTGTAGGCACAACCCTGTGAGCTACAGGGCAAGGGGCAGAAGTTTGCATAGAAGGGCATTATGGGGCAGGGCACAGAAGAAAAGTTCAACTGAGGAACTAAAGATAGTCCTTAGTGGAGGGAGCCATCAAGAATGACGGCCAACCATGACTCTCTCCGAGACTGTGGTAAGTTGCATGGAGTGTATACCCTCCCCTGCAGTACACTGAGTAGTTCACTGCGTGGACAGACAGTGCTTTTCCACCGGCAAGAAGAGGAACACTGGTGTAACATCCAGCTACCGAGACTGGCACCTCCATTTCTCTCCTTTTGAATTCCAGTAACTCTGGTACTTCCTCAGGCGCAGACCTAACATGAAGTAGCATCTCAGCAAGCTCCTGCTGTGTTGGCACTTCTACTACATGCATAATTAATGAAAGGAGATTTTTTTCATGTGCTGTGTATTAGTGGCTGCAGTGTGGAGAGTGTGGGAAGACAGATGTATTTATTTAGCTGGTTTTCTGCTTTATAGTCTGCCTGTAGTAGCACTGCTAATAGTACTGGTTTTTCCAAAGAGGAATTAGTGGAACAGCTCTACTACGTAGTCTGAGGAAGATAGAAAGAGTTGCATTTTTAAGATATTGATGCCACATGTAGGGCTGTTTGGGGAGTAACTTGTTTATTTATTGTCCAGAGCAGTGTCTGGGTACATACTACATACCAAGTGATTTAGTATAGCTAATTGAATAGCCAATGTATAGCAACTGAATGGGCCAATTAGTTTTTTTTATATTGGCAGCATTGGTTTAGTTAAACTAAAGAAAAATCTTCTGTGAACACTTTTATTTCATGTTAATTTTAATTATTTCTAGTGATAGTGTGAATTTATTAATATTAAGTTAGGCAGATTGCTTCCTCTTTAGTGACAGTTTGAAATATTTTTTTGTGTGTGGACAAGAACGGCTTTTCCAGAAATTGAAGTAGTAGTCAAATGTAACATCCAGCTGTTGAAGTAACAAAGTTTAGTGTAGCTAAATCTGTTTTATATTGAACATATATATGGACTTCTGCACTAGATTGCTGCCTCCATTTGATTTATTTATTTTGGTTTTTTAGCTAAGCTGCATATACATAAACCCTTTCTCTCCATAAGCCATATTTCACAGGTCTAGAATTCAGGAGAATTACTCTGTTGATTTTGGAACACTATGAACAAGTTAGTTTTGACTTGTTCTAGTAAAGACATGAATCCCAGATCCAAAATTTGCTTCTGGGCTCATCTGTGAGGAAAAAAGTGTTGCTATTACAAAAATTACAGATGGAATAATCAAACAGACTGACAATACAAGAAAATTTGCTAGAACAGGGCCATAAAGCATACATTAAAGAAGAACATCTATACAAATGGTATTTTACAGGCAGGAGCCCATTACGGGAGACATAACAATATCTAGTGAAGTAGTAAGCAATGCTAGGAAACCATGCAGGTGACCTCCAACGACCCAGTAAATATGCTGCAAATGACAAATTTACTGTAAATTCATCAAGCATCCTTCAGTTGGAGTGCGATGACCCATCTGACTCTTCAGAATGTTTTGCAGCCTTAAACTGCTTCATTGCCCCCTAATGGCAACAGTGCAAACCTCCGATTAAAAAAAATGAACTGGTTTTCAGTGGGCATGTCTTTTGTCTTTCACTCTAATATATTTGTATGTAAAACTTGATAAATACTGAAAAATTTAAAGGCTAGCCACAGGGTATTCATTAAAAAAATTGTTTAAAGAGCAAGCAAATCTTCATCACTTTCTCAGGCAACGTATGTGAAATCTTAGTTGCTTGCCTAAAATATAGGAAAATACTATTTTTGTGGATCTGCGTCTCAGTGGAAATTAAATTTTTGTCTATAATAAGCATATCAATTCTTAAAAATTAAAAAGATCTGATAGCAAAATAAAAGTTTTATTACAATGTATTGCTGTCAGTAAACAGTGGCTGCTTTAGTAGAGCTAATCTTTCTTTTCCACATTGTATTTTTTCTATAATTGTGTTTTTTCAGGCCCTTTCACAGTGACTTAGCAGACTACTGGATGCCTGTGGATTTGTACATCGGAGGAAAGGAGCATGCAGTTATGCACTTATTCTATGCAAGGTTTTTCAGCCATTTTTGCCATGATCTAAAGATGACAAAACACAAGTAAGCCTTATATATTTCTATAAAAATCTTTTCATATTTCATTTGACTAGCAAGAGTGTTAGTGGACATTGTTATGATGGTAGAACATTAGATTGAATAAGTCTGAATTTTCCTGCTCGTCAGTCTTGGCTAACTACTTGGTTTCTCGCAGTCACATTTTCTGTATGCATATACATAGCATTTTTATTACATGAGTATTAACTAGCTGAGAGCAAGTGATAAAATGCTGCTGTAGATTTTCAGCCTGCAAAAGCTTGTGTAAATGAGTAACTTCAGGCATTCTAAGCAGTGCTATTATTTCAAATTAGGTAACTTCCTGCAAGTAATACTATTAGTTTCAGTGGAACCATGCATATGTAGAAAAATAAGCGCTCCTATAATTCACTGCAGTATTGGAGCTGAACAGTGCAAAACACTTCTTGGTAAGCAAAAGCAGTATATTTATCTGCTGTCAATTTATTTTTTTATTTAATTACTTTTATATAATTACTTTTAACTACTCTCATTGCTGATGCTGCTGTAGCCTATTTCATTATCCTCTGTTTTGGTAAGAGGTAAAGTTTGAGGCAGGAAGGTGATTCATATGATGTTCTATTCTTTTTCTTCTCAGTTAGGTTCCTAGCTTGACATCCCCATTTCTGCTGAAATTCTGCCCTTCTTGTACCCTAAAATGCCATCACAGGAATGCCTCGACTGGGAGGATCCTAGTGTCAGAGCAGTGAAATACTGCCCGGTGATCTGTCCTGTCCTCCCATCAGCAGAGACATTTGAATAGATTGAGTCAAAATGAGTGATCCCATGAGAAGACCTGCTCAGTAATATCTCAGCTGGCAACTTGTATACATTCATTCTTTACTAGTATCCACTTTAAAAACTTGATGTTAAAGAGGAATCTATATGTACGTGGCACTTGGCTCTCTTAAATGCAGCAGTTTTGCTACAAAACTAGAACTTAAGTAGCTGTGTGCCAGAAAAAGATGGACTAGTTAGTGGAGCCAGCAGAATATTTCCCTAAGTTATTTCATAATCATTTGATGAAAACAGGCAATGTGTTTTCATTGCTCATTCTTGACTGCAAAACAGTTTGCAGTGAAGGCTGTATTTGAAATTTTGGTTATGGATGATTTGTATACCTGTGTCTCACTCTGTTGTCTCCAGTTTGCATAGCTGCAGCAGGAAGGCTGTTTCTTCTCTCAGGGAGTGGACCTCTTGAAGCAGACCCTTCCTCTCAGAGGCACTATTCCTTTAAGCAGATAATTTCAGAGCTTTCTCTTGCAAGCAATTTCAGGCTTATCAGTTCTACAAAAGACTTTACAATCCTAATCTATCAGCCATCTAGTGGAGCTGTAACACACAGCAGCAAAATGTTCTTTTGCTAGTCAAATTCTTCCACCTCCCAAAACGACATTAACTACAGTGGCTTAAGTATTGTCACTGTAGAATGAGATCACGAGGAAGGGGAGGTTTGCTTGCAAATTAAGTGGTCCACTCTGGTGTGCAAGAAAGCAAAGAGGCATGGAAAGAGGCCAGCTTGGCTGAGAAGGGACCTACTGAGTGAGCTCAAGCACTAAAAGAAGTGCATGGAAAGTGGAAATGACGATGGGCTGTCCCTGGAGGAATGTGGAAGCATCGACTGGGTAGGCAGGGTGGAATTAGGAAAGGCCATAGCTCATCTAGAATTGAAACTGGTGAAGTATCTGAAGGTAGTGAGAAGGACTTCTGCAGATACATTGAAAAGAGCGTCAAGGAAAATGTTGGCCTGATGCAAAATCAGACAGAGCCTAGTAGCAAAGGACAATCTTTACCTTGGCTTTTGCTGTCAAAGTCTGTGCTTAGTAGGAGACTTTGAAGGAGAGAGGTACTACCCACTGTAGAGTAGGATTGAGCTAGGGATCACTTAAGTAAACCAGACACATACAAGTTCCAGGCACATAAAAGAGTGTAGCCACCATGGATTTGCCAAGAGGAAATTATGCCCAGCTTGATCTGCCTTCCTTCTATGGTGAGATGATTCCCTCTGTGGATGAGGAGAGAGCTGGGCATATCTTTCACCATGGCTCTGAACAAGTTCTCCCATGGCATCCTTGTAGTCTAACGGGGGAGATACAGGCTGAATGGGTGGACTACAGCATTGATGGAAGAACTGACTGGACCATCAGGCTCAAAGGGTCCATGTTCAAAGTCTGACTGGTGGCTGCTTGCAAGTGGTATTCCTCAGGACTCGCTGCTGAGACCAATTCTATTTAAAGTCGTTATCACCAACCTGGGCAGTGCAACAAAGTGCTCACCCTCAGCAAGTTCGTTGATCACTGGACACTGAGAGAAGCCATTGATACTCTGGATGGCAGGGCTGCTACGCAGAGGAGTTTGGTGAGTTGGAGAAGCAAGTCTGAAGTGCTGACATAAATCTCACGTACATGGAGCAGATTACCCACAGAAACAGCTGGGGCTGTGCTGACTATGTGGGGAAGATTGACAGAGAAGGGCTTTAGAGAAGGGTGGTGAACACCAAGTTAGATGTGCATTAGCAAAACCATGTCCAGCTTTGATTATCTCTGCTCATCACTTGGGAAGGCACATCTGGAATATTGTGTCCAGTTTTGAGCCCCCCCTAGTGTGAGGGACATTGTCAAACTGAAGAGGATCTAGTGGAGGAGCACTAAGATAGTCAGGGGCTGGAGCATATGGCATACAAGGAGAGGCTAAGGGAGCTGGCTATGTTCACCATGGAGAAGAGAAGGCCAAGGAGGGAATGTAACTGCAGCCTACTGCTACCTAAAGGACGTTTATAGAGAATGCAGAACCAGACTCTTCTCAGAGATGTACAGAGAAAGGAAAGGACTAACAGTCACAGATTGCAGCAAGGTCCAGCTGGACAGAAGGAAAATAGTTTTGGCAGTGACAGTGATCAGACTGGAACAGCTTGACCAGAGAGGTGGTGGGATCTCCATCACTGGGTATTTCCAGAACTCATCTGGACGGGGCCCTCAGCAACCTGAAGTTAGGTCTGCTGTGAGAAAGGAGTTGGACCAAATGACTTCCAAAGGTCCCTAACAACCTACATTATTTTAAGACTCTGTGATTCTGTAGCTGTATTAATTTGGAATGTGTTTTGTTCACACTGCACTGTGACAGAGCAGTAGCACCAAAGCTGTGTAGTGTAGACTGGGCTAAATATGGTAAATTGCAGAAGAAAACTCTAACTTCAATCAAAAAAAAAATGCTTAAGAAGCACTGACTATGTCTAGTGCCAATAGCAGAGATCAAAATTGCTTTCTGTAGAAGTAGTTTGCAAGACTGTGGAGAATTCCTTTGACGCCATACACAATCTCAAGAACATTGCACATGTGGAGAAACGTTACAGCATTGCCCCTAGGATCTGTGGTTTGTACTGCTTATACATGTGCTCAGACTGCAAGATGACTGTAACAAATTCATCATCATGCACAAAATTGCTTGCTTTAGCTCTACACAAGTTAAAGCATTAGATGCTTTTAAGCCATGAAGTCAAATTAGGATTTTGTTTGATATGGAAATCGCAACTCCTTTATAAATATTACCACATGTTTTAAATGTTTTAGCATTGGTCAGAAGCCACTTTTGCTCAGTCTTCTGTTAGGATGACTCAAGGGCTGGTCTGACAGATGTGAAAAGGGTGATTAGAAACAACAAGCTTATTGTTAGGAAGCTTAAAGTCATGGTGTCAAAGCCCACAGCTCTGAGAGAGAACATAAAAATGTCAAAAAACACTGCCCTCTTGCGCATTTTCAGTCTTACTCTAGTAGCTCAGGTTTTGTTCACTGATTGAATTAGTAAAATTCTGCTATATCTCACTTAATGAGAGCTGCCACCATTTAAAGTGTTATCTAGTATCCTGACATATTTTTATGATTCCCCTATTAATCTGTATTAGTTTTTCATTTTGATAGGTTTTCTTCATGGAAATTTTCATTGTTTGGCATCTATCCTCTGACTTTCAAATCCATTGAAATATTTCCTGATAGTCTTTAATTCTGTACTAATGGCTATTAATATAATAATGAGGTTGAAAACAAAAGTTAAAAATTCCATAGTGTAGTTTTTCAAAGCAATCTCTTCAAATATGATGTACTTCATTATTATAGAAATATTATAGGCATCATACATAAAATAGGCATTTACAGACATCACACATGCTTTCATAGAAAATGCAGTGCTTGCAGACATCTGAAATTGTAAAGGTGTCAATGCAGTTTAAATATCCCCTGAAGATGGGGCATGATCTTTTACTTTTTTTTTTTTTTTATTAATGCATTGAACTGGAGATGGTGGGAAATGTCACTCATTTCCTCAGTAATGCCAAGGCAGAATAAATGGCACCCTCTGGGTATTGATACATGTGAGAACAGATTAAGCCCAAATTGATGTATTTTGGGGGGTTTTTTTGGTTTGGTTTTTTTTTAGCAATCTGGTCTGTACAGTGCATTGGTTCTAGAATTAATTCACAAGCCCGTCAGCCCTCCCAGCTGTGACCACTGCTGGGAGAGGGGCCAGGTAGTCAGCTGGGACCAGCAACCTCCTCATCTGTTCCAGCTTAATCCACCATGGCAAGTGTGTGCTGACACACTAGGTTACATCTGCTCAACTGTGTTACTGCAAGTACAAGTTACACAGAATTTGGCTCTTCCCTAGTGTCCTGGTTTCAGCTGGGATAGAGTAGCTGGTGCTACCTCTTCCTAGTAGCTGGTGCGGTGCTATGTTTTGAGTTCAGTATGTGAAGAATGTTGATAACACTGGTGTTTTCAGTTGTTGCTCAGTAGTGTTTAGACTATAGTCAAGGATTTTTCAGCTTCTCATGCCCAGCCAGGGCACCTGACCCAAACTGGCCAACAGTGTATTCCATACCATGTGACGTCCCATCTAGTTTAGGAACTGGGAAGGGGGGGGCAGGGATTTGCCGCTCGGGGACTGGCGGGGTGTCGGTCGGCGGGTGGTGAGCAATTGCCCTGCGCATCATTTGTACATTTCAATCCTTTTATTACTACTGTTGTCATTTTATTAGTGTTATCATTATCATTATTAGTTTCTTCTTTTCTGTTCTATTAAACTGTTCTTATCTCAACCCAGGAGTTTTACTTCTTTTCCCGATTTTCTCCCCCATCCCACTGGATGGGGGGGAGTGAGTGAGCGGCTGCGTGGTGCTTGGTTGCTGGCTGGGGTTAAACCACAACACCTAGACTTTAGTAATCTGTTCTGTCTGATGAATAACTGGAAATGGGATCTAGCACATTCTCCCTGAAGGATTGTAAAGCAATAAAAAAGTTTGTTGTTGCCATTAAGTCAGCAGATCTAACTGATAGCAAATCTGTGAAGTAAGGAGGCACTATTTTCACATAGCTGTGTTACAGAATAAAAGAAGATATGTGTGTGAGAGAAATGGCTTATTCTGTGAAGGAAGGATGTTAGAGCTTCTCTATGTTCATTGGGGACTTTATCATGAGTGTTGATTTTAAGTAAAAGCACTCAGCTATTGACTGTGTAGAATCTTGAAACATTCAATACCGTTTGATCTTTTTTCTGCCTAAAATTACCAGCTTCCATATCCTTCAATCGCTTCTGTTCTGGCCTTCCACAGGGTTGCCAGGTTGTTACAGCTAGACCTAACAGCAGGTTTCACAGGAACCTGAACTCATCAGACAGTGACTGACCAAGATCTTGTCTTCACTCCAGGGCACAGCATCGGGCTCTCTTGGCCTTTCTGAAGGTGCAGGATGCAAATGCACACAGTCAGTTTCCTTGCTAGGGCTATCCCTTCTTCCAAGTCTGCTGTTGATCACTGTTGCAGGCTTCACAGAGTCCTTCCAGCCAGGTCATTTGTAATTGGATTGAAAGTCCCACAACTCACCTTGCACGGAGCAGGGCAAGGAGCGTGAGGATGTGGCACTGAGCAGGAGATCCTGATCTGCCAGTCATGCTTGGTCGTCCATCCATTGCGTGCTCCTGAATAGAGAAATTGGTCTATCATAGAGATGAACCTGTCTATGAACATTACTGAAAGGGAAAAGATGGATTACAAACTTCGTGGCTAGCACAGCTGATCCTTCCCAGAGGTGTCAGGCAGACTTCACAGGTGGGGTCCCATCTGACATACAACATGATCAAAAGCTGCACACAACTAAGGCCACAGTGCCCATACTCCAGCATGGGCACAAACAGACTTCACAGGCAGGTGAAGGCATATCCTGTTCCAGCATCCTTACAATCTGAAATGTGATCAAGCACTCAAAGAAACTCAAGCTGCCTCTTTGTTTACTGTGCTGGAAATGTCTGTCTGTCTGAACATAGCTTAATTTCCATTGTTTTCAGTGCTATGGCTCAGGAGGTATTTATGACACCACGCCACGACTGGGTGCTGCAGTATTTTGATCAGAATTGTATCACACCTGATGTGCTGTGGTGTCTTGGCAGTTCCCTTCCGCAGCCAAGAAATGCATCACTTTCTTCGAAGGGGAGGGGTTTAGGTGTGCAGTTTTATTAATGTAAATTAAAGTGTAACTCTGCCTGTGAGCATAAGATGGAGCCACAGCACTGGCAAAATCACTGCGCTTCAGGAGAAATTCAGTACAAGGCTGTTTCCCAGCCCTGTGTTTATTAGATGGGCTCTGGCTTTCTCATTTTGGCATGTCTCCATTCTCCTGTGGTCTCCCACTAGGAACATGTGGGGGAGGGGGGTTCCCCATACTTGGTAATGTATTTTGTATTGCATTTTTGTAGCCTCTGTCAGCATAAACAAAAATAGGAAATGCTCATTCCTGCATTCAGCTTTTAATAACTTGGCGTGTGATCTGAACTAACTCTGTCATTAAAAATAAGTGTTCCTTGAAAAATCACTTCCACTGGAGAGCCCTATCTGATCTGGATGTTCTGGCTACCTCATTAGCTTTATTTCAGATAGTGGCAAGTGTAGCTATTTTAATAACTCTTTGAGATCTTAAACTGAAGTACTGAATGATGGGGGGAAAAATTCTTTTTATTTTTCCTTGGTGTAATGTCTTTAGTTTGCAGAATAAACTTATCCTGAACAGTTATGTCCTGAAGCATTTTTCCACCGTTTGTTGACAATAGGATTACAAGATTTTTTTTTTCCTGATTTTCATCTTCTAGTTCACATGGATAATTTGAGATAGTAATTTGAGATTTTAGACAATTATTGCGTCCTATTTTTTAAATACTTTTTCTTGTATGTACTGTCTAAATTTGACTTCAGTTCTCACTCTTTAAGTTCCTTTAATTTATTTCAAAACAACTGTGTTTTTCAGGCAGCCTGTGAAATATTGTCTGGAAAATATTTAGAGAGATGCTTGAATTGCAAGTCTTACTTAACATTGTTGATAAAACCAGGTGGCATGGCAGAAACGTATACTGCTTGATGACTGAATGGTATGCCACTATGTGCCAGTACTTGCACAATATTTAGAAGTGTACAAAATATGCAAGGAAGGAAACTCGTGTTCAAACATGCATATGTTAAAGTATGAAGCCTGTCACTTTCTCTCTCCCAGTTTAAGGCTTTTCTTTCAAATATCTCCTTAATTCAGAGTCTTCAAAGGATTTAAAGACTAGTACTTGGAAGATATCTGCTTTAATACAGTTAAAACATGCATAATTGTTATATAATTTAATAATATTTTAACTATATTATTAAATAAATTACTGTGTTTTAAATCATGAGATGTCATATAATTTATATTTCCTAATAATGTAAAACAATAAATTAACTCCTTAAAAGTGAGTGGTGTTTTGGATTATGACTTTTTTGTATATGTGAAGTAAAATGTGGAAGTCTGGTTTTACCATTTCTTCTTTAGATGGATTTATTCTTGCTTTTTAAAAAATATGTAAATAGGAGTAATGCATTCTTTTTACGTAAGTTGTTTTGGTAGATACGTGGGGTGTCGTTAGGTGGAAGTGTGGAGGATTCAGATTGCTTAATATTGAGCACACGTGAGCAGTAGGAGGTGCAAGTCAGTAGTAACCAGCGCTGATTAGCACATCCTCCAAAATGATGGTCACCAATGTCTTTGTGTTGGGGGTCCCATGAAGAGGCTCCTCAGACTGTGTATGCCTTCTGCATCTGGCTCCATACCTCCTCCCTGGCCCCTGCTCTTCTTGGGGTTTCTGTTAGAACTGCCTTACTTTCCTGGCCTATTGAGTGGCAACCAAAATTCTAGAGATTAATTTTGTTGTCTTTTTTTTCCAGTGGAAACAGTGACAGACATCTGACTGGAATTAGAAATGCAAGATCATTAAAGGAGGTGGCTGCAATAATGTATTTGCCAACTAGAGCAGTGCTTACTTAGAGTTTATGTGTGCGCGCACTACTGCCCTTAGTTTTGGTGCTTTTAAGGCTCTTTTTAGCTCTATCATACACACATTTGATGACAGTTTACTCTTCCTGATGTAAATTTTGTTAGAAAAGTAAAGTTTTAATGTTCAAGATGCTAAAAAAAAGATCCGCTAACATAATAACTTTCCAGCATTGCTGTTTTTCTAGTGTACTTGTTTCCTTACAGCTAGGTTTCATGGCTAGTTCTGCAAAGGGACAAGGCATGCAAGTGCTAATGTTAGAGAAACTATCTTCTCCGTTTATAGAAAGAAATGTGCAGCAAGATTTTGATTTGTTCAACGCTAGAACTAAATATTTGTAAGGCAGTGAGGTCAGGTACTTGAATGTTTTTACACATGGGGATTTAGCTTGAAGTTAGTGAAATTGCACTGTTGGCCAAGAAACTTTTTTGTATTATCCATGTGCTAATTTGAAAAGTGACGTTAGAATAACTCAGTACTAAGTCAGGATGCAAGAATGTGTGCAGAATACAAATAAATACTTATACTTGCCAGCCAGGCGCCATGAATAAATGCACAAAGTACTCTTTCTAAGGTGACAACCATTTATGTATAGTGAGCTTGACATTCTTGTTGCATTAAATAATTGTGCCTGATTGGCTCAACACCTGAGGCTTATCATAAAGTATGCTTTTGACAGCTCTTTTCAACAGACAAGTTTCTTTTTCCTTCCATCCTTAGGGAGCCTTTCCGTAAACTCTTGGTTCAAGGTCTTATCAAGAATCAGACGTTCAGGCTAACAACAACAGGCCAGTGTTTGAAGAGAGAGGAGGTTGATCTCACTGGTAAGAGAGACTGCATGGGAAAATTGGCATAGGTGTATCCAGAAAGTCAGGGACTGCTTCAGTGTACAAGTCTCAGTGCTGGGAAAATTTAGAAGAGAAAATTAATCCTTGTAATATTTAAACTGGAAAGCGACTTCTGTGAGTTTTGGATTCATATGCACTGCTGAGTAGAGACACTACTAACCCAACAGCTTTTAATTGCATCCAAACACAGCAACAGTGCTCTGGTATTATTTTAGCTCCAGTATAGTCCAAAAGATCAGAAGTCAGTTTTGTTAAGACAGTGCTCAGCAGCTTGCTGAGTGGAGCTAGTAAGTCCCAGCAAACAGATGACCTACAAAAACATTGTGGCAAAGCTAACGCAGATGTTGGTGTATTCAGTAGATATTAGGAATGTAAAACGTGTATAGGACAAAGTGCTGTTTCTCAGATTCTTAACAGTGGCTTCACTGCATAAGCTGGAGCGGCAATTCCTGGCTTGGGGACCTGTAGCAACAAGAGCGCTTTGGTCATATTTACCTCCCTTAAACACTCCCCTCTCATGGAACCTTGTTTTCACTGTTGTTCTCCTATATACAAACCCCATAAGTCAGTTAAACAAACGAACAAAACAAACCCCTTATGGTTACCACTGTCTACTATTCTATTTTCTTCCAGAAAAGCTAGGGCTTTTTTGTAGCAGGTGATTTTGCTGGGTTGCACCTTTATCAGCGTAAATGCCCCTCTCCATCTCTAAATCCATGCAACAGAAGGCACATTGTCAGGATAACTTACTGCAATTGAAACATATAAATCTTGTGTTTGTAAAAGCTAAGTGCAGGTCAGAATTGTACCAAATTAGTACACCTATCTAGGAGGTTTTAAATGTCAGGTTATAACAATGCTTAAATCTCAGGGGCTGTCAAGGTAGTGCATAGGATGAGTGCCAGATACAGCTTCCACATGGTAGGAGACTTTCTGTCATGATGCAATGGAAGCACTGGAATATTACTTGTGTTAAAACATTAAAATAGGAAAAACTTGGGAGGGAAGAGGGTGTTTACAATGGTTGTTCTTCCTCTTTAAGCTGTTTGGAAACCAAAAAACCCCACTAGAAATAGTTGTTTCTCCTTATGCTTAGAGAACAAAATTACTTGCTGTTACAAATGAGCAAAATTTGGTTTAATATTTTGCTTATGTCTTAATATTTAGGAACTGAACCAGTTCACCTAAAAACTGGCGAGAAGCTCCAAGTTGCTTGGGAAAAAATGAGCAAATCTAAGCACAATGGAATAGACCCTGAAGAATTAGTCAAAGAGTATGGCATTGACACCCTACGTCTTTACATTCTGTTTGCTGCTCCTCCAGAACAAGATATTTTGTGGGATGCTAAAAGTAAGTCAGATTGTTTCTGTTGTTTGTGTTTGGTTTGGTTTTTTCTAGTGTGTAAAATTTTAAACACAAAATTAATACAGATCTTGATGCCCAAGTTTTGGAACAATTGAATCAAAAAAGTATAATGAGCAGGTTTTATTGTTTGTTTCTTTTAAAAGAGAGCGGGTCACAAAGCTGTCACTGAGAGGCAGGCTTGCAAGATTATTGCAAGCAGCTTACCTCTTAGGAGCTAAAAGCATGTATGGAAAGTACTCTTAAGTGATATTTTTTTCTGCAAACTTGGACCTCATTCTCTTATTTTTTTATTAGTGGCGATTGATTGAAAATGATTGTTTCAAGATTATTTTCTTCATTATAAGCTGCTGCTTAAATCATACCGGTTTACAGATAAAACTTTGCAATATTTTATTATTTCCAGTATTTATACATGTATGCAATAGCTTTTGTAAGCTGGACTATGAAATAGTTCTTGGAATAATCTCATTAGAAGATAATCAGAGTTCCTAGTAACTAATATTTGTACGTACATGACATTTTTATGAGCTTATTTCTTGAACAAGATTTACCCTCCTACGCACTTATTTACTGCCATCATGCAATTTGTCACACTGACAGATTTTAATTTCTTTTATCTACTGTGGTTCATACTTTTTAATGTCTTATGCATACATTTAAATCTAGCCCTCTTGTTGCATAAGGCTTTAATAAAACACTCCATGCCTGGTACTTCTTCATTCTTTCTGGTGTTAGCTTCTTGCTACCTAGTTCAGCCTGCACTAAGCATTATTTCAGTTGGTATCTGTAAGTTGGTGTCTGTCACCCTTTACATACATATATGTTCATTTATCTATTATTGCATTATGGAATGTACTGGAGGAGTGGGCTTTATGACTTTTCTCACTTTACTTTCTGTCACCATGTAATCACAACCATACAGAGCTAGGCAGATGAAAGGGTCTCGTAAAAAAACCCGACAACTTGGAATCAAGCTTTAACTCCTGCATCCCTAACAGTACACAGGTACTTAATTCCCTCTGAAGCAGCTAATTCAGTGATGCACAATCTTTTTGCTGTACTTTTCCATCTTGAAAATGGGATAATTAAATTAGTGTGAGAATCGTGAGTACAGAATCTTAGTTGCAAAGTATACTAGAGCTTGGTTAAACATTTTTTAAGAAAGCTAAGCACATGCAGGTATAATGCTAGCAAAAATGCATTTAGTCATTCAAACCAACCTGTTTACCACTTGAGAAATGCAAAGAAGGATTTCGGAGTCGTGTCACGTTGGAAGAGTATTGGAAGACGTGAACAGAAGATGTCAGCAGCCTAAAGATACTTCCAGGGGAAAAAAAATGGGAAGTAGGTGAAAAGCATCTCTTAAATCTTTAAGCTTTGATCTAAATTTCTTAATGATAACAAACTAGTGAATGTTTAAATTGAAGAAATCAGGCAAGTTGTGGTGGGTTAACCTTGGCTGGAGGCCAGGTGCCCACCAAAACCACTCTATCACTTCCCTCCTCAGTTGAACAGCAGAGGAAAAATACAACGAAAGGCTTGTGGATCAAGATAAGGACAGAAAGAGATCACTCACCAATTACCATTACGGGCAAAACAGACTTGAATTGGGGGAAATTAATTTAATTTATTACCAATCAGTGAACAGGGTGAACAGCTTTATAATCTTCCCATCACAAATGAAGTTGTGTCAAAAGGTGGTACCAAGGATCACAGCCTATACTCGTTAGCGCAGTAGCATCTCGTAGCAACAAAAGTATATGTGATTTCTAAAATCAAATTTTAGAAGAAACATCTCAATTTAAAAAATGTGTGCATGCATGTATGTATATATGTATGTTTGTATTCTTCCACGAGTTTGAAGAATGAGAGCATGTAGAACTGTTTTGTTGAGTCATTAAAACACGAGGTGAGCATTCTAACATTGACATAACATAGGGTTATTTTACAGATATAGCAAATATTATTGGTTTATACATTTATATATTTAAACCAGCAAATACACATTTTAAAGTCATTGCAGAAAAATACTTTTGTTTTATCTTATTGATTTCTTTTCATTAAGGCAACCCAGCATTATTTGTAAAGGCATTTGCATTGACATTTTTCATTTAAAATACAGTTTTCTTTTTAAAAAATGTTTAATTCTAGCATTCAGTTTCTTTCTGCTTTTCTTTAAAGTTTTAGATTCATTCATTGTAACTGAAATTTGTTTCTGCAATCTTTCATTAATCTCAGCTGATGCTATGCCAGGTGTTCAGAGATGGCAGATGCGCCTCTGGGCGCTTGTAACCAAACTTATTGAAGCAAGGACTTCAGGAACCATGCCCAATCCTGAGCTTCTGAATAAGAAAGAGAAGGCTGAAGCCAGAAAGATCTGGGAGCAGAAGAATCTGGTGATTTCTGAGGTTAAAAGAAACACTTACATAGTTTGTAAATGACTAAATAAGTTGCTGCTTACGCTAAAACTGTGTGCTTGACTTAGAGCCAAAAGCTTTTTCCCCAGATGGGTAGCTCATAATTTTTAAGTGAATTACTCTGTACAAGTACTTTTATTTACCAACAAATTCTATGGGACAGAACTTTTTTGCAAAGTAGTAAGATTTGGATTGGCAAAATTTCTCTGCTTTGTGCCTCATTTAAAGGATGAAATGTTATGGCATTGAAATGTTATCAATTTGGGTTTCAAGTAACTCCACTTCCAGTAGCAAAGCTGTAGGTGAGTTATGCAGGTTATCCCTAACAAAAGCTTTTGATCTGTTTGTTTCACACCTCATTATGATGCCTGCTGTTTCATATAGAATGAAAAAAGTTGTTGATGAAAATATATTAGCATATCCTAAAAAAAAAAAATTACTGAAATGATTGTTCATCTCTTCTTATGTATTGTTTCATGCTGTGATTAGTGTCAATTCAGTTATCCAAGACTCAGAAGTTCTGAGACATAAATACCTGCAAAATTAACTTAAAATATTTTTCTACAGATAAAAACTTCTCCTGATTTAAACCCTGTGGTGAGGGACCTTATAGGTCTTTTAACAGACTTTAGAATTATAATCTTGCAATCTGTGGACAGGCTTTCACCAGCATAATTGGATTTACAAATATGAAGGCCTCTTGTAGGGGCAAATGGAAGATACTTTAGTAAAGGAAATAGAGGGTGATTACTAATACACACTTCTCATTGGCATTGATTGAAGCTTTTAAAATCCTGAAACAGAGGGAAAGCTAATCAACTGAATTTTTATGATTATTTTTTTCCCATACACATGTGATTGCATATCTGATGTGTTTGCATGCCAAAGTGATTTTCATGAAAGAGATAAGATGGGTGTGTTTCACAAATGGAAATCAACTATCAATAATTCTTTTTCATTTAAAAACCCAATATTCCATGTTTGAGAATTTTAAGTAATTAGTGACAGACCTTTTCTTCTAATACAAGGTAACAGAGTACTTCACAAAGGATCATTTGTTCAATGCAGCTATCTCCCGATTGATGAGCCTCACTAATATACTCCATGTAAGTACATGATATTAATGAAGGTATTTTTCTCTCAGACCCTGTTCCTGTAAGTCTTTATACAAAGGAGGAGCTGCCTGAACTATAGGTCCAGCTTTCCATAAGTCATTCACTGTCATAAACATTGCTACTAAGTCAAGAGCTTTGTTGAATTATTCACTTCAAAAGCAGCATGTTCTAGTATCACTGTGACCCTGAAACTCATGTTTTTGCAGGAAGACCTTGACGGTATTAGAGCCACTAGGTTCTGGTGTTTACGTCTGCATCCTGTAATTTCAGAAGGATACATTTTGTTTAGCTTTGTTCTTTGTTCTCTTTTGGTTTTAACCAAGTTGCACAGGTAGCTAGGTATAGCAGTACATTATAGAATTACCAAACATTCTCACTAAAAGAAAAGGGCTATTACTTGCAAGGAAAATCACACATAATCTTACGTTCCTCAGAAACAGCTTTCACCACTGAACTGTCTGCTAGTAATAGAGTTTGCAAATTCCCCTTTTTAAAACAAATGTAACAATAACTTAAGTCTTTAGCATTTTTTATTTAGATTATCTTGTTTATCAGCCAGTGGCAATAGAGCAAATACAATAAACTATTATTGTTATTTTTGTTACTACTCTTAGATCTGATTGAGCAATCCTTCAGGCATACAATGGTAACCTGATCTAGATGAGAAGTCATGAATCTGGATTTTTCAACTTCTCTATTGAAATAGCATTTTATACCTTATGGATTCCAGGGAGATTATTGGCAAAGTAAAGGAACTTAAAAGAAAGTTAAGTAGGGTGTGCGTCAGTGCTGTATTGAGGTAACTTAAGTCTGGGGTACTGTGTGTTGTTGGGAAGGTGACACATGGTTCTTTATCTCCAACTCAGTGATTCATATGCATTTTGGGCTGGTGGATGGTGATGAGTGAATGTTAAAAAAAAAAAAAAATAATAAAAATCAGTATCCTACAGAGAGCCAGATGTTTGAACACTGGCATATTTCTTGACCAGTGAAGTCAGTGCAGTATCTTTCAAGAACAAGTTTCCATATAGCATGCTGACACTTCCTCTTTTGCTCCCCTTTGAAAGGAGGAAGTGGGGAGGTGGGTGAAGATGAAATACAGAAAGCAGAGAGTAGTTACTAAAACTTACTCAAACCAAGTTTGCACTGAACTCATTAGTATCAGTGATAAGAAGATGTCTATGTCAAACAAATCACTGGTTTTGGAAAATTTTCTAGTAGATGGGAACGGGTGTTCACCATACTCACCAAATAATTCTCATAAGCTAACATGTATTGACATTTTTCTGTGCTGATTCATTAGAGGAGCAAATTACAAAATAAACGCAGAATCTGAATTTACCATGGGATGTAATCTCTCAAACAGGCAAAGAAGGAAAAAGTTAATCCAGCTACTTTTAGTGCTATATCTTTTCTATTAAGATAAAATAAATAGAGGAATGAAGGTTCAAATTTTGTCAGTCTAGCACCTTCTGCAAGAAATTGAAAATTTTCTAAACTAGAGAAGCTGACCACTTTACTAAAGCAATCTGGACATCAAACTGTAAAAGGCTGTGCTGCACTGTTCATTCCCAAAGCTTCCTTCAGCTTTAAAACCTCACTTTGTCATTAAATTCAGCTTTACTTAAGCCACTATAGGATCCTGTACAACTGAACCTCATCCCAACAAAACCCATGCTGCATTCAGCACAGTTTGACTCTCTTATACAAGTACTTCACCTCTCCTCAGATAGCTCTGGTTTTATCTAAGATTGCGCTTCTAGAAGAGGCAACACTCAAAATGTTTTTGAGGGCCACTGTTGGCCACGTGGCTCTGTGCTCAGCTCCTGTATTAGAGCAGATCCCCAAGGGTCTGCATCAGCCTCTTCAGGATCAGCTTCCAAGTGTTAGAAAGCAGCACTCTGTGACCAAGAGTTGCGATTTTAATTCTCCAGAACTTACCATAAGTTTCCAATTTATTGTGAAATTATGCTGTCCTAAGCATAGACATTGGTTTTGGATTTTATTACTGCATTTTTTTCTTAAACTACTTTCTCCCCACCTCAGAATATTAACAATTTATTTTCTTTTCCTTCTGTCTTTTCACTTAGCAAGCTTCTCGGCCTCTTATTCTCCACAGCACAGAATTTGAAGATGCTTTGGCTTCACTCTGCATTATGGTTGCACCTATGGCTCCACACATTGCATCAGAGATGTGGAAAGGTATTTACAGAAATAAACTCTTTATTGATGTTCCAGGAAAAAAGGTAAAAAGGTTGCAAAAGTGTCTTCAGCGTAGTACATGTGTCACTTAACCCTGAATTCTGCATCTGTCTTGTCCCTTTCTGTCATAATTCCTGAACAAACTTGAAGATTGTGGTGTTCCCAGATCTCTCTTTCTGCTTTAGTTTTTTTCCCCTTGCATAGAAAGGTGGATTTCTTGAGACTAGGCAGAGAAAGGGAGAAGGAAGGAAAAAAGTCAAGACAGGACTTGCATGAGGAATTCACATGTCAGCTGCTAGCTGCTCCGGCATCTGGATGGCAGTATTAAGAGCTGAATGTAAGGACAGAAACAGCCCTTTCTCAAACAACTGTTTCAGAGTCTTTGGACTGCAAATATTTTCTTTCAGGAATTCAGCCACAGTGAGCCATGTCAGAGGGCTGTATACTAAAAAGACTAAAAGAGTATTCAATAAAAACCCTACTCTTGTAGAATTCTCTAGAGACTGAGGGACGTTATGCTGCAAATTAACCTCTCGTGGAAAGTGGGAATGGTAGACAGGAAATCTTTTTTAAGATCTGTCATGCTTGTAAACCTTGAGTTCTGAATCCCAGGTGGGCTAAGTTGCGTGGTGCTGCTACAGTTAAAGCCTGTGAAATAAGAGACCTGCATGCCAGAGTTCAGCCATTGCCTTTAAGGTTTACTGGGAGAAGTCCCAAGACGTATGTGGGAAGATAGGAATATATTCTGCATTAAGACTGGCCACAAATTGCTATGTGGTTTTGGACCTAACATTAGCTTTTGGATGCTGTTTTAACAGTTTTATTTTCAACAGTTGTCCTAAAACTTCATGCATTCAAGTGTTTACAGAGCAGAGCTACTAAATTGCTTGTATTTCAGAGTTGTGCATGGCCCTGTAGTAATGTTACCTGCCGAAGAAAGGCTGCTCATGTTCAAAGCAATAACATAGGGACAGACTCTGCATACAGCAAGATATATTAGGGAGAGTGGGGTTTTTTTCTGTTTTCATTTCCAGTGTTTTTAAGATGTCATAATACAACCTTAATTGTTCAGAATAAAGAGTGGCATCAGACATCTGGAGAAAACTACTGGTCAATAATATCTTACAATATGAAGTACCGTCTAATTAAAATTATACTTAAAATGGAAGTAATTGCCATGACTTTGTTTTCTGCATTGGTTGAGATGGAGGCAGAAGAGGTCCAGGCTCATTACTTAAACAGACAGTGCCTTGTGAACTTTAAATTCAAATACATGTTAGGGAGTACAGGATTATCAGATATGTTTGATAAAATGACGACACTAGGATGTCTCAACTAACAACTTGTCAAAGGTAAAGCTTAATGGTGTAACGTTTTGAATGTTAGAGAAGGAAGTCTTTTCTTACTACTAAAATCACTGGAGAATGAGAATGATAAAACATTTGCTGGATCTCTTTCTGATGTAAGAATGAAAAGGTAGCATATAAAAATTGGGAGCATATTGTCCTCACCTTCTGTCTGCATTTAAAGATAAAATTTTGCTTGTGTGGCTCAAAGACTGTGCATTGTAGTTCAGTGCAACTAGCACACAAAAACATTGTGTGGTGTTTATTACCTGAAGAATGTTATGACTAAACATGAAAATCACAGTCTCTTTTAGCATGATCATCATTACATTACATCAAACTTATTAAACTATTTTATCAGGAGAATGTATGTACATTTAACTACTGCGTTGTAGTAAGAAGTCTGTATTATTTTGAAATAGCCAACATCTAGTAATTCTGTCCTGGGATTGGGATTTCTGGTGAAAAATGTCCAACTGTTGTGTAGAGGAAGATTCCCCAAGTTCATGCTCTGAATTGGAATCTGGTTCCACCAACTCTTGTTGCTCTTCTGATGTAACCAATTTCTTAAACTTTATTATGTATAGGTGATGATGCTTTCTTATTTTAAATAATTTTGATTAAAAAAAATCAACCTTTCTAAATACTCTATTTAGTTTTCTTTGTGCTTTAGTTCTCCATATCCACACTTACAATAAGTCTCTCTTTTTGTACCTTGGCTTTGCATCTAAATGTAGGGATAGTGCTGCTTCCTCTCTTGTAAACTAGTCAGGAAAAGGATTTTGTATATTATTAGCTCTATAAGTAGCACCTGTAGCAGTGGACCCCCCCACTCTGGTGGAAGCCTCTGTCTGCTGCCAATAATAAACAACACATAAGCAATGTATTTATAATTAAATACTGACATTTCATTCTAAAATAACTTGTACGCAGCCTTTACATTTTGTTTGATTTAGTGATTAAAAGGAGGAGCATTTTTCTTTCTACAGGGGAAAATGAAACTGGGAAACTTGGAAGCTATGTAGTTATTATCGAACAGATAATTTTGCAGTTGAGTAGGAAGGCTGGTAGGAACAGTGACTTAGGTTAACTCTGAACCACATTATGCTTCCTTGTGTATTTAAGCTTTTTTTGAAGAAAAAGGATTTTGCTTTCTTTTTAGTGTTTCTCATTAGAAAGTGTTTACTACATAATGACATATGCTTAATATTAATTTTACTACAGCCTTAAAAGAGAGAGAAGAAAAGAGCATTCTCATTAATTCCAACTGTTTGCATTGTGCTTCACAGGATGAATAATACTTTTAATGTTGCATTGTAATCTCTCCTTTTATGCTTTTCTGATCACTGATTATTGTCAAGAAACATTTAAGAAGAAATTACAATAGAATTTAAAACTAAATGTGAAATAATGACAACCCATAATAAGACCCTGACTTAAGGTATTGTATTAAGTTAATTCTGCCAAAGATTTGAAGGCAGTTAAACCACAGAACTATAGAACTTTCTGGCTAGGATGAGGCTTTGTGGAGGTAATAAAGTAACTTTTGACAACTGGAAGCTCTTCCGCAGGTGCAAATAGTATTTTTTTCAGTTGAAATGACAGGTGTTCTGGAAATCGAAAAAAATCAGCCAATCTTTCTTCCTTTTCTAGTTTTGGAATAAAAAGCTAGGCAAAAGAGGCTAGTATCTATAAATATTAAACTCTTGAAGGCTCTGATTTCCAAAAATATCTAACACTGTTAGTTTTATTCAGTAATTACATTAATATTCTCCTTTGCTCAAAAAAACAATGTTTAACTGCAAAACATATGATAAATTTTAAGTATCTAACAGATTTTCTTAAGTAATTACATTCTGAATGCATTTATATTTAAATAGCAAAAAATTCTTTTTTGCATCTTGATTTCCATTTCAATCTAAAAGCTATTTGACATGGATGACAATGAAATGTAAAAAAAAAAAGTTATGAAACAGTGTTTTCTAATACAATAGCTTGTAAAAATTAAAACTAAGTGTATAAATGTGTATATAGGTATCCTCTTGGTTAGCAAAGAAGTTCTTTACAGCTGGATTTAACTGCAAACCAGTCCATCTTAATGATTACCAACTAATGAAAAGACTAGGAAAACTACAAGGATTATTTTAGAGTGTTAATTAAAGATGCTTTTTTGACATTTTAAGTAAGGACTAGCATCAGTGACGTAAGTAATTTTGATTGTAGTAATGCTATCCTGCTTTGCAAGAGTTGCATCAGAGTTGATTTGAAATTTTAGCTTTTTAGTCCACTATGTTTTCTTTGTTAGTTTGTTGATGAACTTTGCAAACTCAGAACTGCAGTTTGATATCCTGAGGATGCTTCTGACGTAATGTGCAACTTTTAAGTATAATTAAAGTAAAATTAGATAGATTCAAGGTACAGCAAGTTTTGTTCTTCTGCAGCTGAAGAATTATTCTCCCATGGGGTTTAGTTTGTATGTGACCATCTTGTTTTCATGCATCAGGTAGAAATTAAGAGTTTGGTCTCTTTGTGAGCTGGCTGAAGAGCATACTTCGGTATTGGCAGTACATATTTCCAGTTTGAGTGAAGGAAAAGCTGCTTGAATGCTCTTTGAGCAGTGCCTCACCTTTCAGCAGCTGAACAATTATAACCCGGTATTTTGTTTGTGAAGGAGTTCTTTCTCCCGCTTAGAGGAGGAACAGTTTTCAGTATTTTGGTGTGTCAACCTAATGGTCTTAATTGTGCAGTGAATACACTGGTTTATCGCTTAATAACATAAAAAGCAACTGTAGCCCCTCAGTGTGGGAAGAGTTCATCCGGTTGATATCTTGGCAGTTTATGAACACTAACAGGATGAGGAAATCTGTTTCCTTCCTGAAACCTTGTATCTGAGGAATATACAGACACCATTTGAGACATTTTGGGTTTTTTTTAGTTTGTAGTAGTACAGTATTGTGCTGTTCAGACAAGGATATGAAACTGCTTATTGTGAGTTGTTAAATTTTTATTAGATACGGCACATGAAAGATATATACTGATGATAAACACATCTTAAGTTATATTGAAATTAAATATAATTATTGGAATTTGTAATGGTGTAATTGTCTTGGCAGCATTTTAACTGTCATTGCAATAGCTCTTTTGCAAGAATTTCTTTGAATTCAGTCCTTGCTGAAGAAGGCTTCTTTAAAGAATAGAGCTGACTAGAAGCTAATTGATGTTGCAGATTTTAATTGAAAATCTGAATGCAGAAATCCCTCTTCACAAATCTGAGAAGAAACACAATTTGGAATTAAAAAAATATTTTTTGCCTCCAAGAGTAATAACCTGAAGTGAAAGATAGTAAGTTTTTACAAATGGAGGAAGGCAGATCATTTTCAGAAGGTTAAAAGGATTCACATGGAGTTTGCTGAATTGGAAACAGATTCTAGAGTTAGCTTTTAGTAACCCAGGCTTTTCACAACCCACCTTGGTGCTCCACAGCTCTCACTAGGAAACATAAAATGAATCCCCTGGTACTGTATTGAGTACATGTAAATTTTCCTGACTTAACCCAGTTCTGTACTACTATACCAGTAATATAATAACAGTTTTTCTCAGAGCTGTCTGGAAACAGCTGTTACTGTCTTGCTGTCATTTCTTTGAGATTGCAGACCATTTCACATATGACTGACAGACATATTCCTCCTGAGCTGCAGAAAGGTATTTCGGATATGCAGCTTGCCTGAATCTGTCAAATAGGAAGAGTCATTAAATAGTAAAAAAGCATATCAAGAACGAAGTAACCTGGCAACCATCCTGTCCTTGGAAGAGACTGCAGAGGGGAGTAAGATACTGACCCAGAATGCATCTGCACGTACCCTTATACACTCCCACTCTGAGCTGTTTAAAAACTTGACCTGCTTGTCTGATAGTGTGGTGGATTTTTGCTTAACACAGATTTCTATTGGTTTGATTTTGCTAAATCCAAAAGGTATCAGCATTTGGATAACGCACCCTCATAGTCACCTTACACTGCTCCCACTGATTTTCTAACAGGAAATACAAGGAGATCCCTCATCCTAAACTCTGAATCTGGCGTTGCTTCAGCTGCCTTCGCTAACTTCCTTTTGATGCCCATTAAGACTTCTGTCCTCCTTGCCTTTTCTGCTTTGTTAACCTCTCTGTGCCGGCGTTTGTCCCATGCCAGCTCTTACTCAGTTTACTCCATAATCACATCTGTTTCTCTTGCCTACGTAATTTTGTGTCCAACTAGTTGCACTATTGCTGGAATTTTACTGATAACTGTTTCTAGTGCTTTTTTTCTGTAAGACTAGAATTTCCGTGCTGTCCTAACACCTTGATGATATACGATTGCTTCCACATCTTCCTTCTTGAGTCTCTTTAATATGAGAATCTGTTCTTCCCTGCCAAATAGCACCTTAGGGGAAGTATTATGCTTATGAAATACTCATATAATGCTACTAAAACATTGCCATGAGCTGAAATGTTGTTAGTCTTGTCCTGTCCTCTCCTTCTCTCAACTCACTCATTTACAGTAACATAATACACATTTAACTTGGTGTTTTAACTTGGGCTCCAATGCTGTGAGTTACTGGTTAGGGAAACCTTGTTCTCATATTAGCTTGCTAGTCAGTAAAGTCCACTGAAGCAGATCTCAATAGCAGGATGAGGGCTTCAGATTGAGCGCAAGTATTGTGTTTGATCTGTCCTCTATGGCTGTACAGATGTATACATATAAGTAAGCAAAAATGTATTCAGTTGGCTTTGTCCTACATCTGCAAGGGAATCTATAGCCATAAAAGCAAAATACATCAAAAAAAATATAAAGCAAAATGCACACTGCTTCATAAAGTGCACTTTACTAGGTACTTTCCAGTACAATAAGACAGTAAAACAGGTTTTTAATGTTTCCACAATAAAAGTCTGTGAAATGGACAGTTTATAACTTCTCAAACAGTGCCTTTGTGTAGTGTCTCAGAATCAAATGGGAACGCTGGAGGAGGGCTCTGTCTGGGTCCTGACACGTGGACCGTCACCATTCTGGATCATCGCAATGAAGTTTCTGGTCTTGTGTGTGTTGCATTTTGAAAATACAAACCAAATCATTGTGTTTTCTGTGTTCTACAGCTCACAAAATGTGAATTAAGGCAGGAAGCCAAACAGGCAACGTAACTAAAACCTTCGTTTTGGTTTCCTGTCAAACTGTTTTCTGAAACTAGTTCTGTTGACTTTTGCACTTTTTTAATACGGATGAGCTCATAGCTCATTTTGTAGCAAGAAAACGAACCAAAGTATCGACATTGTGCTTAGTCACACTTTATCTGCTTCAGAATACGTTTTAATTTTTTTTATTAGTAGGTGTGTTAGGACTGACAGCTTCCACAGGGATTAAGAGTGACACTGGTTTTGCTTTAATAGATAGAAGCTCTTGACTTACATCAGAAAGTGGTTTTTAAATATTTTGAAGAATCCATTTCAACAGGAAAATAAGGAGTGGCAAGTATGCATGATTCTGCCACAAGGCATGTGATCAGTTGGAAAGCAATGAGCTCATCTGGCTGTTCAAAAGCCAAAAAGGGAAGAATCTAGCAGCTGTTGTCTTTAAAGTCAATGTGATAGTGAATCACCAAGCAAAGATATTTTTTTTCTGCTTGAGTTCCTATCTTTTACTCTTTCAGTTCCTGAGCTACTGTTGCAAGAGAAAAAAATACACAAAACCAGATCCACTGAAGTGTTTTAATCAATTATTTACTGAATAAGATTGTGGCTTAGTTGTTATTCTTGGGAAATGTGCACGTTCTTGCTTGCCATTAGAAATAGTTCCCATTGGTCCACCCCAGTGCCCCTTGCTGAATCATTCAGCAAATAACAAGGCTGTGTGTCATTTTACCAAAGTGCTTTGTCTGAAAAAGTGCTGACAAAAATCTGGCAGATTTTTCTGGAGGAAGTTGCGTTCTCTTTATGTCTCTGCTGTTATTCCCAGTCTTAACCTAAACAATCCAGCTAGGTAAATGAATGTGTGTATTACGTGTGGTTGGTTTTGCTCCTGTGTCTGCCGTTGTGCTGTGGTTTTGAAGAGCTTCAGGTACCTCAGTCTCAATGGTGGATCTTGTGTTACGGGTTTTCTTCATGCTCTTGCTGGAGTTGCCCTAAACCAGATGAGATTTCACATACATTTTGCAGTTTTGGAGTAAGCCTGTGCTTACAAGAAGTTTTAGTCTGTATTCTTATTCATACACAGAGAATGTTTTTAATTTAAAAATCCCCTGCCTTTGTGAGAATCACAAGAGCAATCATCATCAATATTGATCATATCTGACAGTCTCTTGTTAAGTGAAATCTTTTTATTTTGTCATACAGCTGGAGTAAACAGCAACATAAATCCCACTCAGAAGCTTTTATTCAGTTAAAGAATGCAGCTTCAGAATGAATTGCATCCTATTCTCCTATTATTCAAACAAATCAGGAATGAATTGTCTTGGGAAGAGCAAGCCTATTTAATAAAAGGGCATCACTTATAGCCATTTTAGGAGGTTTTTTAAAATAAAATCAAAGGATAAAGTGTTTCAGAATGTACGTCTCATAAGAAGGAAAGCAAGCTGTGCAAGGTATTCTTACGTAGCACCTTTAATTTGTGAGAAAATAGATACTTCACAAAATATGAAAAAATCTTGCAAGTAGCTTGACTTGCAAATTTAGAAACTACCCAGCATATTAAAGATGGTAAAATAATAAGCCATAATTGTTTATCATTTTGATTGAGTTGTTAGTAAAATTTTAATCAAACTGGTGGTTTTATTGAAAAAAAAATCAGTATTATGATTGACTTCCAGAAGTAGAGGTCAGCTTGTGCTGCAGTATTACAATTTAAAGTAATAAACAGTGGTCTTCTGTGCTTTTGGCAAAGTTATGGAGTGCTAATGAAATCTAAAATGGGCCCACATTGTTCATGTTAGCATCCCTACACATGGTATAAAACAAGCACTTCAAAGATATATATCTTTCTGTTTATAATGTGCTCTATGCTAATCTAAACAATGTTATTTCCTCCAAAGGGACTTGCTTTTAAAGTCAACTTTATTCTGTTCTTATTTATCAAATGAATTCCAAAGATCTAATGTTCTGGTTACAGTACAGCTAAATGTTTGACTGGTTTCATTTTCCAGGTTTGGCACATATGCAGAATAAACTTTGTACTCATCATCACTGGGATGCTGATGTGCTGCATCAATCCTGGCCCGAAGTAGACCCAGAGTTCCTTCAGCCGTCAGATGTTGTGGAGATGTCTGTTCTGGTATGAGCATTTTCATGTATTTTCAGTGGTGGCCAACTAATGCATTACGAGCTCAGAGGATGACAAAATTTGTGCTCTGGTGGAAGTCAGTTCCCTTTTTACGTGGCTCAGTGAAAGGTCAGCTAGAATAGAAGCTGCAATTACCATTGTGCTGAGTAATTAAAATGGTCTCCTAAATGAAAAAATGTAGCAAATCTAGAAGGGAGACAATCTAAATATAAATCTTTTTGAGTGACTGAATATTAGTACCTGTGGAGATTTGACCAATGCAGGGCTGTGGGCAAGGATAGTACAGTCAAAACTACGATCAAAATACAGGTCCCTCCAGATTTTTTGCCAAACAGTGCATTTAGGAACTTGCCCCTGTACAAAAATGTGTAATTAGGTGACATTTCTCGTGGTACCTGTAGTGCTTTGGTTGCCTAATACAACCTATCATAAGCTGGGTTAAGTTACTGTGATTTTTGCCAAATTATGTTTCCCATCTGCCTCGGAACGAACTTCTGGCACATTTCAGCAGAGCATATTTGCAGGAATGAGGTTGAAGAAAAACAGGTATCTTTGGTAATATTATAACTGCATTCTGGTTTCTCTTTGAGCTCTGACACCTTTGTGGTCTAGGGAAAGAGCTGGCAGTTCAGTAGAAGAGTGGACATATAACTACAAATAGTCAACCGGTAATTCTGCAACGTGTGTGTGTGCACATGCACAGTGTAGGTCACTGTCTTTTTTTCCCACATCTCTAGTTAACTAGCCTGTAATCAGCATGCTCCCAGGCATCGTTTATCATTCGATAGTGCACAGTAGCAGCAAGTGCCACTGCAGGCCATAGAGGGACTGCCTGGAGCCAAGGGCGTGGGTTCCATGAGTAGTGTCTCAGCTCTTCCATCAACTGACTCCTGGTCAATTTGCATTCAAGTTCTTCATGCCTAGGTGTTATGATGGTCTGTAATGTCGTAGTTGCATACTATTAGATCTGCAGGACTCCTGCCTTTTTCATTATTCACCAAAGAATAACCTTTAATATACCATGCAGACATTCTAAACTTAAATGTTTTAAATTAAATTAAATGTTTCAACTTAAATGCTTTTTGTGTTTCTGGATATTGAAAGAGACAGAGCCTCTAGAAGAAATGTCATTTGGTCATGTAAAACTGCATGTTCCCTCTGTCTGTGTGTAAAAGAAAAACAGAAGCAATGCATTTCATCTGTATTTTATTGTGTTAGCTCCTTTGGGTAGAAGTAGTAAGGCAGTTCAGTTACTTTCGTTCAGCTGGATTTTTTTGAGGAGGGAAGAGATTGGCTGGATTTAGGGGAAGTCATATTGCTGTAGGTTTTTGTAATCAAAGTATCTTTGCAAATAATTTCATATCTTGCCAGATCTCTCAGTTGGTCCACTTGAATAGAATGAGAAATGCTGCTAAAACACTAAATTTTCTAACATTCAACATACCTACTTAGCAGAGGCCACAGAGTATGTATTTTTTGAGGAAATTTTCAATTGTCATGTTTTCCCAAACCAAGGAGAAGGACTTAAGTGCCAGCTGGGGTTAATAGCAGACTTAGCCTAATATTTACTGTGGGTTTATTGCTTGCTTGCTTGCTTGCTTGCTTGCTTTAAGTGATAAGCATTTATTTATACAAGTAAAAAGGTCATATATCCACGAAAATCTTCACGGAGGTATGATCACTTTGCTCAAGCTTAAAATAAACCTTCACCTTCAAACACAGCTAGCAAACATCTTAAATGCCAGTGTTCAGTTTATAAGGAAGTCATGAATGAGAAATTGTGTAATTATAGAAGCTTCTCTGCAATTGTGGTTAAAGCAAACATGTTATTAAACTTATCTCTAAAATAAAAATTTCAGCAATACAGGGAAAATTCTGAACTCAATGTTTTTAAGACTACACAACTGAACGTGAAAATGCCTAAGCATTTCACTGATATTTTTCTGCTGACATTAAAAACTTACTTCTCAAAAAAAAAGAGACCAGAAAAAGAAAAATTAATTTTGCTTTAAACAACTGTTATGAAAATTATTTTTGTTTCTTTTCCTGGTTGACTTTCTCAAAGCCATAGCCTTGCGTAGAAGTCTTGTAATAAGAGAAAAAGCAACCCCTGTGTTCTCAGCCATATATTCATGAAAGAATATGATGTATGTAAACACCTTCCTTAGTTCCGAGAAAGTGAGGTCTGGAAGACCAGAGAGACAAGTTCGGTTTTTGAACTGGGAATAATTCTTAAAAATAGTGCCTAGGGGGTGTGCCTGGCTTTCTGCCATTAGAGTAAGGCAAAAGGGAAATACGGAGGAGCAGGGAGAAGTCACCATAAATGTGAATATTTTAAAGTCTTGTGAACACTGTAGGTTTTTGTATGGCTGTAAAAATAAATTGCCCTCATTAAACCAAGAAACACTCAACCTGTGGATGAATTGGTTAGTTGCAAAGAGGCAGTGTCTCTTCACAAGGCTGCACAGTCAAACTGAGTCTTTGGGCCACAACCCTATTCTTCTCAAGACATCAAACTGCCTCAGGGATTTGCCTGCTGAGACATGGTTTTATTTCTCTTGACACAAAATACTTCATTATTTCCTGTCTGTGCTGGAGTTATGGCTTTCCATATTTAACCCAAAGCAGCAAAAGCAACCAGCTCACTGCATCCTTGGCTGATACAATACAGATTGCCTACAAGACAGACATTTAAATTCACTGGATATGCATGGTATCTGTTACTCTAAATGTTACTGCAAAGTTGAATGTTTTTAATCATACCATGTATTGTTAATGCTGTAAAAAATCTGACCTGAATGTAGTGTGCATTTTGTCCTATGGACATGCTTCTGATTAGCATTCCTCACATTTTCTAGGTGGTGCAGAACTGTTAGCAGCTGTGGTCTTATGACTGATGTTTTTATAAAACAAAGTTGGTGTCATGTTTCTTGCTTTGGCGTATGAAGAAGGCCTAACAGTGCACAGATTTTTATTTTCCTTCACTTCTCAGAAGGATTATGCATCAATGGTAAAAAAAATATGAGTTGAACTAACAATTCCTCTCTTTAGCTTCCAGGTGCTTATTTTTCAGTCTTTTGTGATTTCATTTCATCCTTCATAACCTCTCCAGTTCCCTCTAGCTCCCTCTAGAACCAAAATAGTCTAAAATGTCAAATGTAAAAAAAAAAAAAAAAAAGGAAGAAGAAAAGAAAAAGCAACAGCTTCCTTCCTTGGGAAGAAAGGACCCAAGCCTCATTTATTTCTCTTCTTGCAGTTTGCCATGGTTTTTCAGAGAAACAAGGCTGCCAGCACCCAAGTTTCTTGTGCTGGCACGTTTACCTGGAGCGGCCGAGTGTTATGCTGGTCTAGGGAGATACAGAGAGAGAGATGGAGGCATAACAGAAGATATTTGTCCTGCTGAGAATCTAACCCCTTGACTAAAAGAATATGTGAATAGGATGCTTGTTACGCACAGTGTGTGATTAAATCTGCAGATGCTTCTTTTAAGAATGGTGTTAATACATTTGACTTTGCATCACGATACCTACGATATAATGAAAGCCACACTGCAAACATGTGCTGAAATCATAACCAGTCTGCCGCTGGATAGGATTCTTGGACTCGGCTCGCAGCGTGGTGTGGGAAGATAGGCGAGATGCTGTGGGAAGGTACACAGTGTCGGATCGCCCAGGCTTCTCGACCTTTCTAGGAAAACACAACCGCTAGCAGTCATTTATTTACTAAGTTGATTTAGACTGCTTGGCTCTTCTGTTGAAAACAGCACCAAATAGGCTAGTTGTGGCAAGTTTCCCCCTGCCAACATCCATCCTCTGGGACATATTAATTTGCATCATGGAAGACAGTGAATGACATTTTAACTAAGCAGGCATAGTTTTGAACTGCAGGCTGTGTGTCCTAGCAGCGAGCTGACAATTTGGCTTTATATACTCACTAAAACTGTATCTGTTTGGATTTTACCGTTTTCTTTTTCCTGTGGAATGCATTTCTTCTCTGAAGTGCCCTGTCAAAAAGAACTACTTGTATTTATTTTTTACAAAAGCTTTAAAAATGAAGTCTTCTGTGTTTTTCAAGGGATTTACTTTGCACCAGGTGCTAAAGGCGAAGTTTAACACAGCCAGCCTTTTATGATACCACGTTACGGATGCATGTAGGAATAGTTAAAAGCCAACCTACATTATCACTGCAAATTAATGTCAAGTCTAGTCAAAAACCAGAAATGACTCATCCCAGCTGCATTTGAGACTTCATCTTGTTCCTTAAAAATCTGTCCCAACTTCCTCACTTAGAGAATTGCACAGATTATTTTATTTTCAATAAAGTACAAACTAAGTGAAATAGGTCTTTCTCATTCGTGGTATGTTGCATACATGTATCCTAGACAAAATCCAGGTGAAAACCAAGCTGTGGGCATTTTCATGTCCAAGCTGTATGAAGCAACTTATGTTCCTTTTAGATGACTGAAAACTCATTACAATGATGTCTAAAGCTCAAAGTTCTGCAGTACCTGCAGCAGACTTTTATGCAAGTGATTTGATTGAACTGCATTAAAAAATTCAAATTATTTCATTTGCTAAAATGTGGGATTGATATTCTTTTCATTAATCCACTGCAAGTATTCCATATAAATATGAAAGCTTTTGTAATAATGAATTTTATGCCAATTCCAGAAGGGTACTCAGTAAGGCTCTGTAGTCTCTGTCTGTTATCTACTCTTCCTGGATGACAGAAAGGATTTGTAAGACCATTTTATAAATTAAGGCCACTGAAGGCCTTACTCAGTTTTACTTACATGATTCTGCCCTGCTGGTGCCAAACCAGTATGGAAGCTGCTCTGAAAACCAGCTGCACACAGGAAAGCATTACCTTATGGTGGTGGTTGTCTTTGTGGTCACTGTTGGCTTAATGAATCATGCATTTAGTAAGAATGCAACATATAATGAGTTAAAGCCTATTTTTCTAAAAATGAGCGATGATGAATCTTTCAGATATCTTTTCAGCCACAAATATTTTTATTTTAATAAATCCTGCATTTGAATCTCTGTAAGGAATCACTTAGCTCTAAAGAATCCAAATTGCAGCCTAGAAGTATGTACAAACCAGGATTCCCACCTAACAAACCATTAAGTTCACTCTCATTATTCACCTTGTGTAACTATCACATTTTTAAACTTAAAAGATCGCCACATTGCATAGTCACATGCGCTTGCTATCTTCAAAACTAAGACTTCCTTTGGCTACTTCTAAATTTTCCTTGAGTATCATGAGTCAGAATTTCATTCTCTTATTTTCTGGTAGATGGACAGGAGGTATGGAGCATTTTACCCTCTATGTAGAAAGTTTGGTGTTGGAGAAAAGAGTTTGATCCACTTTCCCCCCCTCCCCGTGTAATGAGACTGATTGGATTTGGGAAATGAAATTGTATAAGTCAGTCTAGTAACTTCTGGGTTTTCTTGTTTTCATGTCTCTTTTTCAGATCAATAACAAAGCTTGTGGCACAGTTTTTGTGCCTCAGCAAGCAGCCCGCAATTTGGAAGAAGTCCACGAGCTAGTTCTTCAAAGTGAACTTGGTGTCAAGCACCTCCAGGGACGAACCATTAAAAAGGCCTTTCTGTCTCCCAGAACTGCCCTTATCAACTTCTTAGTGCAAGAATAGCAAAGGCTCT
Organism: Buteo buteo; assembly: GCF_964188355.1. Taxonomy (NCBI): domain Eukaryota; kingdom Metazoa; phylum Chordata; class Aves; order Accipitriformes; family Accipitridae; genus Buteo; species Buteo buteo. The sequence continues at coordinate 55,774,147 of NC_134172.1, read as the reverse complement.
GCTGGGCTGTAAAAGGGAACTGGAATCTTTTGAGATGAAACCAATTCAAAAATACTAGTTATTTAAATCTCATGTAACAGTGGGGAAGAAATGTTATTAAAATCAGGTTGCTGCTAAGTCTTCATTTCAGTGTGCAGAAATGCGCAGAATTAAAGTTTCTTACCGAGTCACGGTAAGGTGCTGTTTGTCCGTATTCTCTGGGAGAATGAGAAGGAAGCACAGAAGAACTAAATGATTGTAACAGGATGTAAATGATACAAGGCGCATGGGTTTTCGTGTCAGCCTCAGGAATATATCCTATTGGAAAGTTGGCTTGGCTAAATGCAGGACTAAACAACTGCCTTGAGTATGTGCTATAGCAAATGTTCAGGTGTGCTACAGTCAGCCTTTGCTCCCTATATCTCATGTTTGGGTACCCTACCATTAACTAACATTTTAAGTTGTAAGAAAATGTTTCTACAGAGTGTTAATTTAAAAAAGGATTTCTTTAGTGCAGGCCAATGGCCTTGTGCACAGCAGGTAGCCAGAATGGGGTGGTTTGATATATTTCACATACCTTTCAGAGTCAAGCCAAGAAAAAGGTCAGATTATTCAGCCAAGCCCTGCCTTAGCCAGGATCCTCCTTCCTCACTAGCATATTTGTGTTGGCTCATACATGAAAGGTTCAACTTCAGCAAAGTGCTGGTGGTTGTTTCTGCGCAGAACAGAATGGATGTTACTTCCTACACAGGAGCCATCTCAGAGACTTTCAGGGGATTCGAGAAAGCAATGAGTCAGCTGCTAGAACTGCAGCAATGGGGAAGGCAGACAGCACGCTTTTTGCCTCTACTCCTAGTTCTTGTAGTGCCTAGATCGTAAAACTTGAATAAAAATTTCTCTTTTTTTCTGAGGGGTTCATTAAGTGGAAATAGCTGTCAGGTTTCTAAAAATCAATCAGACTTTCATAAAACACAAAGCCATTCTCATGCCTCATTTCAGCCATTTTATGTGTACACTGCATTGCTGTTACATCCACATGGAGATGTTTATTGTATTTAGCAAATGCTTGAAAATGGGTTTCCAAAGAAACAATTACAGGGTTCATTGTGTAAGAATGTCTTCTCTTTAACAGCCATTAAATGAAGCAGTCCAATAAGCCAGCCATTTATGAGCCATTCTGATAGTTAAGAAGTCGGCAATACAACCAGCTAGGCAAATACAGAGGTCTGTATTAACCCACCAGCCCAGCAGTCATCCAGACTCTGTATTAGATTAAAAGGAAACCAACAAAAATCACCCCCGTAACAGTAACTAAGTCCAATATATCCTAAGCAACTAGGATCAAGACAGATCACATTGCAGTGTGAGTGCTAGCTAAGCAATACCAATACTCATATTGGTTTTATGCATATTTGGTACCAAAGATGTGGCTACGTAACAGAGATGCCAGGCTCAGCGAGCAGATTTGGCTCTACACATTCCTGCTTCGGCAACAAAACTCTTCTGATTTCTGCTTCCTCCTGGACCACACTCGTGCAGATTTTCTCTCCAACAGTCCTTTGACACAAGAATGACTAAGAAATGGAATATTTATAATGGAGATACAGTCTTTGCAGTTTTAAGACTCCAAAAATCTCAACCACAAAGGAATGCATTCAGACATTCAGACACAGGCCTTTAGTTGGAGTTAAAATAATTTGAATTCCAGTGTCTGCCTGACATATATGTTGTTATAAATTCATAAAACTCCTGTTCAGAAGGCCCTAAAAGGACTGTGAAAGAGATCCTTTAAAGTAAAATCTGTAGCACAGCACAGTCCTGCCTTTTTTTTCCCTATATAAAAGTTTAACATGCCCTGTGGAACCATTTGAAAGGAGTTTTTCTTTGGAGGAAAGGTGACATGTTTGATGTAAATAAAAACTTTTAAAATTTACAAGGATGAAGAAGGATGTTGCAAGCCCAGCAGCCCTTCGGTGCCTTTAAACAAAAGCTGCAGTCACTCCAGGGCTGAGCAGCAGCCCACAGTGTTTATTGCTGTTAGCACTGGTGGGTATTTGCTCTTGCCGGAGGAAGTGAATTGCAGATGTCACTTGGTGATTCAGGCAAAAATCAAAATAAGGAATGGACTTCTACAGGCTAAAAAAGGAAAGGTAGTGAACAGCAATTGCACAAAAAGTCTTTGGTCAGAAGTCACACCAGTGTGTTTACAGTGAGTTGAAATTCAGCGTGGTCAAGCAGATAGAAGAAAGATGGTGGAAAAGGGAGGAAGGGAGAGGATGCAGAAAGTCTGATGGAGCCTAACACCCTGGACAGTGTATGTTTGGAAGATGGCAGAGGTGCCAGCTGTGGAGCTGTGCAGTTGTCCTGACGGCTGCTGACATTTCATGTAAGGTTGACCTGCTCTCAAGCACGGTTGCCATGTGTCTTAACGATAGTTGTGACTCACAGGTTTGGTCTGTGCGTAGATGGGACTGATACTGATGCACAGGCTGTAACCTGTTACCATGCTGTTTTAAAATAACTTAGCACAGATGCCTCTCCTTTAATGGCTGCTGCTTGTGTCATGGTACAGATGCAACTTTATGCTGAAGGTGGTATAAAACGTTCCCAGAGATTGTGTGCTGTTGAAGAATTCAGTGGCTAAATAGTATGGGAGTTTTAAATCTGGGAGGGGATACTTGAGAAGTAAGAAGGAAGGGCACTGATGGGTAATCGGTCACATCGGAACTTGCGCTGCATTCGTCACACACGTTAAAATGGATACGGTGCCACTGTCGTCCTTCCGTGAAGTGATGAGCCAAAGAAGATTTGGGAGATTTGCTAAACCCAGTGGGACAGACCCAGGACAAACAACAAGAAACAGATCCACGACATGGAAAGGGCATTTTCTGCAGCCTGTCACTCAAGGTGATAGAAGACTGGTCGCAGCACTGAACCAGTCTGTATCAAATTTCTATTTTAAGTAATATAAAATTTAAAAAGGAATTATTGGCACACTTGCTACCCCAAAATTGTTCATGCAGCTGAATTTCCAGACAATCCAGCCTTCAAACATTGATTCTGGAAAAATAAAAGTTGGCAAAGTCCGGAAGGGTCACTAAGTACTTTTCCAGTGCCATTGATTCAGGAGAAAGGATTTCAGGCGCTGGAGTGATGGGAGCACTGAAATGTGCTGGAAGACCCCACCGTGTAGAAGAACGTGTTATTGGGCATCGGTGTTTCATAGTCCTCTCTGGTGACTGAGATGTCATGGACACACCAGTGCTGCTTTGCAGCACAGCAATGGGGCTTTTTACATGACATCGAGGAACAATGGTACAGCACAGGTCACTAGCTAAGGCAGTTCTCTAGCCAGGTTGTCCCACTTATGCTTTGAAAAAAAACCTCTACGAGGGCATTGCTGAACAAGCATGTATTTTTCCATGATCTTCACCAGAATCCGAACACAGAGATTTGGTGCAACATAAAATCTGTGTGCTCTCTCGGTGACTTACCGGATTAAAGTTGTGCCAAGAACTGACATCTGGTTAATGATGGCTTTTTGTGATCTGACTTTGTAAAAGCCTGCTTATTTCTTCTGGAGGGAGAAATTCCATAGATAATGCAGGTCATGCAGTCTCTCTTTGTCTCCCCCTCTTCAGTGTAAAGCCCCACAGAAAGCTGTTCCTCTTTAAACATTTTACAATCAACATGAACTAGAAAGAATGTTAATTAGCACTTTGCTGGTTGTTTCTTCCTAGGGAAGTTTGCAGTATATAAGATTTTTCTAAAAG